>NC_045623.1:109445462-109748187 GCF_009829155.1 Mustela erminea | reverse complement strand
GCTGGACGAACTGTCTGAAAACAGTCAGGTCAGGGTTCCAGGAAGACACCAGAGGCACAGGAGTAACTGAGGAGCATCTGAAGGCAGCCACCTCACTACTAGGAGAGTTGGTGGCCATCAAGAAGTCACAGAGGACTCCAAAGGTCTGGACCTGGTGTTTCCCTCTCCTGAGCTGGGGACACCTGTGGGAGGAGCAGGTCGCCAGCTGGTAGGGGGTGCAGGCGCCTGACATGGGCAGATGGGGTAGGTGAGGCCCGAGACCCCCGGGGGATGTTCCTGGCATCTGGACTGAACAGGTCTTCAAAGCTGCAGATCGGTTGGGATCATCTTCAGGCTGAGAAGGAAGATGAGGGGGACAGAGGGGACTGAGGAGGCTCGGCGTAGACAGGAAAGGGCTGAGCCACGCCTTTGGGGGGAAAGTGGGTCAGCTCCAGGCTCGTGGGGACAGGCCTTGAGGCCATTATGCTACATGAAATAAGCCAGTCCCCAAAGGACCGATACTGAAGGGCCCCACTTGTGAGGGACGCAGAGCACCGGTTCATAGAGGTGGAAGGAGCTAGTGGGTGCCAGGGCGGGGGAGGGGAGATGGAGGGTTAGGGTGAGGGTGAGTCGAGTTCGGTTTGGGGTGAGGACAAAGTTATGGCAGTGGATGGCGGTGGCAGGTCCAGAAGAGCGAATGTACTTACTGCCACTGAAATGTGCTTAACAGAGTCGGTTATATGTCTGATACGCCACAATAGGAAACAGTGAGTCGGGAGGTCAGGGCCATCGTAGGGCCCTGGAGCAGGGATCCTGTATCTTAGTTCTCGCTCTCACACTCTGACCCTTGTTGGTGACTGAGCTCACAGCAGGCACCCAGTGAATGCTTGCGAGGACACAGCGCAGGCAGATGGGGGCACAAGTGCAAACCCACCGGTGGGCACTGAGGAATCCCAACAGGACCTGCATCCAGACGGAGCCAGTGCCCACATTTTACAAACACCAGCACAGAAATAGCCATTCGAAACCAAGGCAGGAACCACATATAACCCAGAGGGTTCCATTCTCCTGGAGGCTGAGCTAGCAGCCATAGCCAAGGCCTCTGGCAGTCAGGGGACTGGGGGTTTGACGGTGGCTGGGCACACCCTTGACCCTGAAGCCCCATGGGACTGGGAGGGAAGATCCAGCCAGGCCCATTCTGGCTCCACGGTGGCTGCAGGGCCACTCCCAGCCCCACCAAGATGTGTCTGTTTAGAACCAGGGAGGAAACCTTTTCTCTCGACTGTTCTTTTTAAAGATGATTGCTCAGCATTGATACAGAAAAACATCTGACATAAAACTGGAGCTGTTCACAGCTGCCAATGACCCAGAAGTTATCAAAATGTAGTGACCACAAAGAGAACTTGTGTCCCCAGGCAGGCCTCCCATATGCAGGTGTGGCTGGGGCTCCTGGACATCTGGGCCTCACAGTCTCCCTCAGAGGGGACAGAAGAAGGAACCTGCTCTGATGGCTCCACTGGCAGCATCCCCTGATGGAAACCGGGGGCAGCCCCTCACGTGTTCCTGGTGTCCTGGTGATTCTTGGGCACGGCCATGTCTCTCAGCTTCTTCATGATGGGGGAGGGGGTGGTGGGTAGCCCAGCAGCTGTGGATTCCACAGGTCCTCCAGGGACAGCCCAGCATCTGCAGGTCCCACAGGTCCTCCAGGGAACAGCACAGCAGCCACAGGTCCCACAGGTCCTCTAAGGGACAGCCCAGCAGCTATGGGTACCACAGGTCCTCCAGGGCACATCTAGCCACTGCAGGTCCCACAGGTCCTCCCGGGACAGCATCTTGGTGAGTTTGTGATCCAGCAGGTACCTGCTCAGGTGGCTCTTGTCATGCCACATGGCCTCCATCTCATTGGCCAGGTCGACCCCCATCGCATGGTGACGGGCCAAGGTCAGTCAGTGAACCTCCACCACCAATACCCTAAAAAAGGCCCCCATGTAGTAAATGCTGCCCTGATCCCTGGGGATGTGGGCCTGGGACTACGGCTGGCACTTATAGCTGAAGTCCTTGCAGGCTGCCCAGTAGAAACTGGGGTACAGGGTGCCAAAGAGGGGGACAGGATCTCCATACCCATGTGGTCACAGAACTTCAGGTCTACGCCTCCACACTAAGTCGTCCACCTCACGAAGGAAGTGCTGTTCGCAGAAGCAGCTGACCATCACCATGTGCCGCATGGACACATCCTGCCAGTGCGGGGCATCACAGACCTCGAGGACCACCACCCTCCAGCCCTCCTGGTGGGGACACAAGGGCCCGGCAGTCAGCTGGTCGGTGAAGATGTAGCAGGTGACCCTGTGTCTCACCATGAAGACCACTATCTTTCAGCCCTCCCGGACAGGCACACGGGCGGGGCAGCCGGCTGGTCGATGAAGACATAGTAGGTAACCCTGTGGCCACCATGAGGACCACCAACATCTGGCTCTCCCAGAGGGGCACATGGGCCCGGCAGCCAGCTGGTCAGTGAAAATGTAGTAGGTGACCCTGTGTCCCACCATGAAGGGCTTCTCCGCTGTCTGCAAGAACAGGTGCAGGAAGTTATAGGGACAGGGTCAGGGTGTGAGGAGGTTCACTGCCAGAGGCTGGCAGCAGGACCCCAGAGCTGGGGTCCGTGAACATGTACACCTTCTTCAAGGGGGCAGGCTCTGGGCTGTTTTAAGCGACAGTCACTCTCCCAGCCTGTCCTGAGTGAGTCTGCCCATGGGGCCTCCCTGCCTCCTGCTCCCAGAGATGGGGGCCATCAGCATCCCATCTTACAAAGGGGACCCTAAGGCTTAGAAGGCTGAAACCCATGCAGCCCAACATTTAAGTGGGGGGAAAGCTCACACACACACAGCAGGCATGAGGCAGGTCATCAGGGGGCAAATCGCGGCTCAGCCAATGGGGAAACAAGCCAGACGGGAAGCAGGAGGAGGGAACGGTGCTCCTGGCAGAGGCACAGCATAGGCAAAGGCTTGGGTTCCAGCCTGAGGCACCTGTGGGAAACCACACTCCGGGGTGCCCACCGGAAGGAGGGACCCCGTGGGAGAGGTGAGGCTGGGAGGGGGGCAGGAGGGAGCAAACCACAGAGAGGCCCAAAGGTTATGTCCCAGAAAGATCACTCTGGTTACTGGAGGAGAACGGACTCTGTGCGGGCGAGGACAGGGAGACCCTAACCCTAAGGCCACCCTAACCCTAACCTAACCCTAACCCCCATCCTAACCACGAGTACCAACCCCAATGAAATCATCACAAAATCAGCGAAATGCAGTCCTATACGTTTCTTTAAGCAAAGGTGAGGATCCTGGTCAGGAATATTGCGAAACCGAGAGCTCGCGGACACGCCGGGCGCCGTAAGCCAGTGCCTGTTCCCAGGCGTCTCCCGCTGTTCAACAGAGTGAAACAATGTTGCGCAGCGCAATGAGTGCGGGAGTAAAACCACGCGGTCGTCTAAGTGACGCGGAAAAGGCTCTGACCCAAATCCACGTCTGCTGCGGAGACAACCTCTCACGAACGCAGGAAGAAGGGGTCATTTTCCCGTAAATCTCCGGCGAACACCGCGCGCACGTCTGAAGGCCGCCGGCTCCCCTCGGAGTCCGGAACGAGGGCGGACGCTGGTGCCCACGGAGGGACAGACCCCAGGACCGCACTCGGGGGCGGCGTCCGGGACACACGGTCGGACGCGGCTGCGGGACCGAGGGAGGGGACCGGGGAGCTGGTGGGTCGCGCACACAGTCCCCTCGGGGACAGCGAGAACGTTCCGGAGAACGACGTGCGGCACGTGGCCTCGGCTGGGGCGGCGAACTGCCACCCGCCGTGTCTGAAGCGGGCCGTGTCGTCGTGTTTAGTCGCCGTGAGAACGCTAAGGATGACGCCTGTCACCACGCGCGTGGACCCCGGGAACGGCCCCAGGGACACAGCCCTGTGGAAATGCCCCTCAGACGGGACCCTCTGCGCTCCGTAAGCCCGTCCGGGTCGTGCACACGGGGGAGTCTCGGGAGCGGCTCCGGAGGGAGAAAACCGGTCGGGACCGGAGAAGACGGCGCCGACGGGGCGGCGGGCGGTGACCGGCGACGTGGGCCTGCGGTCCGGGGGCCACTGCGGGCGCCGTCAGGGTTTCCTCACCTGGGGTTCCGTGGGGGTTCCGCGGGACGGTGTCGCTGTTCGGGGTCAAACGCCCGACGCAGCCCATGTCACACGACCGACGGTTCGGAAGCGACGGCGGAGGAGCGTCTCTGTGAGACCCGCAGATCCGAGGTCACCGCAGAGGACGCGGCGCTTCCCGACCCCCGCAGCACCGCGTCGCAGGAGCAGAGCCGAAGTCGGGTTCCAGGAGGGAGGCCGAGCCCGCCGGGTCCAGGTCCCCCGCGCCGACGGGCCACTCGCCCTCGCAGGAGGCCGCGGCCGGCCCGAGACTCGCGGGAGTCGGGGCGAGTCAGACGCGGCGGGACTCGGGGCCCCAGGTCCCCGCGGCGCCCCACAGCCCGGTCGGAGCCGTGAGGAAGCAGGTCGGGCCTCGGGCCGGCGGCCGGGGAGCCGGAGCGGCGGCGGGAAGGGGGCGGCTCGGCGCGCGGCAGACCCCGCGGTGGAGACGCGCCCGCTCCGGGCCGGGAGCCGCGGTTCATTCCCCGCAGGAAGTCGCCGCCCCCGCAACTCCACGGCGGGAACCTCCGTCCCCCCCGGCCCCCGGCTCTCTCCACGGACGCGCCCTCCCGGCAGCCCTCCCGGCTTCCCGCGCCTTGTCCGGGACCCGCCCAGCCCGGGACAGGCCGGTCCTCCGACGCCGCGCGCCGCCGACGACGGACACGGAGCAGGACGCGCGGGGACGGGAGACGCTCGGGCTCGGGGACGAACCGCGCCGGGAAACACCCGCCGTCCCCGCCGCCGCCCGCAGAGCCCGCGCTGTAGCTCCCGGACGCCCGGACTCCGGCCCCGCGGCGGGTGTGGACGCGGGAAGGACGCGCGGGGCCGAGGCGGGCGGGGCGGGGGGAGCGCGAGCCCCGAGGGGGCGGCAGGAGCCGAGTCCGCGGCGCACGGACACAGCCGCGACCCGGGGCTCATCCGAGCCCGGATCGGGGGACCCCACAGCCCCGCGCTCAGCCCCGCGGGACCACCGCGCCGCCCACAAAGCCGCGGAAGCCGCACCGTCTACACAGCGCGCCCTTCCTCCGCGGAGCCCTGCGAACCCCGCACCCCGTCGGCAGTGCCCGCCGGCGGCTTCTGCTCACCTTCTCCCACGACCGGGCCTGAGGAGGCCGGACTCGTGTCGGCGTGGCCGCGGCCCCGCGTCCTCCACAGCGGCTCCTGAGGTGGCCAGACTCAACCCTACATTCTCCGGAAGCTCCCACAGTGGGTCCTGAGGAGCCCGGGTCCTGACCGTGGGGGAGGCCCCGCATCCTCCCGAAGCCTGGGCGTCGGCCAGAGGGTCCTGAGACCTTGGAACACCTGTCAGCGGCCGAGAGAAAGCGGCCTGAGCGCGCATGCCCCGCAAGGGTCGTGGAGCGGGACTCCGAGCCCCCCGCGGACGGTGGGGGCGGTGCAGGATGCGGGGGGGGCGGGGGGTTGACTCCGGCTCCCCTGCGGACAGTGGGGGCGGTGCAGGATGCGGTGCTCTCAGCTCAGGGGAGGCACCTGTCCCTTCTGGGGTCCGACTGAATCCACTACATTTTGGAAATTCAAACTGAAGTGGAGTCCAGTTATCCACTGACTTCTCTATAGGAACAATTAATTAGAAGCCATACAGAGTTAAGTGAAATGCAGACACAAGCATTATAACTTACACCAAAATTCATTCAAAACTATAGATAAATTTCAAATGTAGACCTATCAAAATACCAAAAAGAAAACATAAAAGAAATTCCACATGATCTTGGGCTCAGTAATGATTTTTTAAATTTTTTATTAACATATAATGGGTGCCCAGGTGGCTCAGTGGGTGAAGCCTCTGCCTTCGGCTCAAGTCATGGTCCCAGGGTCTTGGGATCAAGCCCCACATCAGGCTCTCTGCTGAGCAGGGAGCCTGCTTCCCCCTCTCTCTCTGCCTGCCTCTCTGCCTACTTGTTCTCTCTGTCTCTCTCTCTCTCTGCCTAATAAATAAATAAATAATTTGTTAAATATCCCATTTTAAAAAGAACATATAATGTATTATTTGTTTCAGGGTTACAGGTGTCTGAATCATCAGTCTTACACAATTCACAGCACTCACCGTAGCACATACCCTCCCCAGTGTCCATAACCCAACTATCCTATCCCTCCCCCACCACCCAAGCAACCCTCAGTTTGTTTCCTGGGATTAAGAGTCTCTTATGGTTTGTCTGCCTCCTTGGTCCCATCTTGTTTCATTTTTCCCTCCCTTCCCCCCATAACCCCCCCCCCGCCCTCCTTCTCAAATTCCTCATATCAGAGAGATCATATAATTATCTTTCTCTGATTGATTTATTTCACTTAGGATAATACCCTCTAGTTCCATCCACATCATTGCAAATGGCAAGATTTCAGGTTTTTATAATGGCTGCATAATATTCCATTGTAGTGCTCAACATCACTCGGCATCAGGGAAATACAAATCAAAACCACAGTGAGATACCACCTCACGCCAGTCAGAATGGCTAAAATGAACAAGTCAGGAAATGACAGATGTTGACGAGGATGCAGAGAAAGGGGAACCCTCCTACACTGTTGGTGGGAATGCAAGCTGGTGAAGCTGCTCTGGGAAACAGCATGGAGAGTCCTCAAAAAGTTAAAAATAGAGCTACCTATGACCCAGCAATTGCACTACTGGGTATTTACCCCAAAGATACAAATGCAGTGAGCCCAAGGGGCACATGCACCCCAATGTTTCTAGCAGCAATGCCCACAATAGCCAAACTGTGGAAAGAGCCTAGATGTCCATCAACAGATGAACAGATAAAGAAGATGTGGTATACATATATATAAATGGAATACTATGCACCCATTGAAAAATGAAATCTTGCCATTTGCAATGACATGGATTAAACTAGAGGGTACTGTGCTAAGCAAAATAAATCAATCAGAGAAGGACAATTATCATAGGATACCACTGATGTGAGGAATTTGAGAAACAAAAAGGATCATAGGAGAAGGGAGGGAAAATGAAACAAGACAAAACCAGAGGGAAACAAACCATAACAGACTCTTAATCTCAGGAAACAGACTGAGGGTTGCTGGTGTGGAGGGAGGTAGGAGGGTTGGGGTGGCTGGGTGATGGACATTGGGGAGGGCATGTGCTATGGTGAGTGCTGTGACTTGTGTAAGACTGATGAATCACAAACCTGCACCCCTGAAACAAATAATGTATTGTATGTTAATAAAAAATGAAATTTAAAAAATAAAATAAATTAGTGCATCCTTTTCTAGTAATTTTTTTCAATCCCCTCTCTGCCTTTAAAAACCTTCCCTAGGAAGGCAGCTCAAAGGGGCCCCCCTCTTTTTGCTAAATCAGCTGTTGCCTATTTCATGAATTATTCAATGAAGCCAATGGGATTGGGATTTTTTTAATTATTTGGTCGAATTTTTTTGAAGATTTTATCTATTTATTTGACAGAGAGAGAGACAGTGAGAGAGGGAACACAAGGGAAGGGCGTGTAAGAGGGAGAGACAGGCTCCCCACGGAGCAGGGAGCCCAGTGCGGGCTCGATCCCAGGACCCTGGGATCATGACCTGACCCAAAGGCAGATACTTAACAGCTGAGCCACCCAAGTGCCCCTGGTTGCATTTTTATTAACAAATTACATAGATTTTTTTTTAAATAGACCTCTCCCATAAGAATTCCAAATAATAGATATAGATACTCAACCATTCATCAAGGAAATGGAACTAACTCCCCTCTCCTAAAGTCTGGGCTCAGAGCAGTGTCTTCCTGCTCATGGGAAAGAGTATCTTCATGGTGGGGAAGCCTGACCAACACTGCTTCAGCCAGGTGACCATTAACACGGACAGTGATAAGTGTTCCTTTGTTATAAAGTGATGACAAAGCACTTTACCTCCCTGATCTGCCTCCCCAAAACCCATAACCCCAGTCTAATCATGAGGAAACCGGGTAAATCCCAATGTGGGACTTTCTACAAAATGCCTGAAAAGTCCTCCTCAACACTGCCAAGGTCATTAAAACAAAGCAAGTCTGAGAAAGTGTCCCGCCAAGAAGAGCCTACAGAGACATGATGGGCACATGTCACGCGCTGCCCTAATGGGATCCTGGAGCAAGAAAGGTAGAACAGAGGGAACCTGAATAAAGTGCGGACTTTAGCTAAAAATAACACATCAATATTTGTTAACTAATTGTAACACTTTTGTAGAAAACTAGAAAAAGAAGAGAAATTGGGGACACCTGGTTGGTTCAGTCAGTTAAACATCTGCCTTCGGCTCCGGTCATGATCTCAGGGTCCTGGGATCGAGCCCCACATCAGGCTCTCTGCTCAGCACGGAGCCTGCTTCCCCCTCTCTCTCTCTCTGGCTGCCTCTCTGCCTACTTGTGATCTGTCTCTCTGTCAAATAAATAAATAAAATCTTTAAAAAAAGAAAAAAGAAACCCGTGGGGAGATAGGGGTGAGGCACCTGCCACGCCAGGCTCCTGGCTCCTCTAAGCGCTTAGGGCAGCCAGGCCTTGTCCAGGGCCCTGTAGTTGCTGTAGTTTACTGTAATCGTCACACAATCCTGCAAACTAAATATGGTCAGTCCCAGGTCCTCCTCAGGTGAACAAGATGAGGCTCAGAGAGGCTAGCTGACTTGCCTGAAGCCACACGTCTCCCATATGGCAAAGCTACATTCCTGCCTAGGTGGGGCTCCTGTCCTTGCGGCTTTCCTAGCCAGAGCCTTCTACCTGCAGACTCGCCCTTTGGCTCAGCCACAGGCCGCTTCTCCATCTCACTCACTCCCCCAGTGACCTCATTCAGCCTGGTAGCTTCAAAAGCTTTTATATCCCGATGACTCCCAGATTCGTCCCTACAGACGGTACTTCCCCCAAATTCCAGTCTCATATACAAATGCCTGCTCAACATTTCTACTGAGTGTCCAATAGGCTTCCTGAGTATAGCATACCCAAACCTCAGCTCCTGATGCTTCCTAACAGCCAGCTTTCCCGGGCCTCCCAAGCTCAGGAGATGAAACCGTTGTCTTCCTGGTAGTTCAGGCCAAAACTCTTATGTCACGCCCTTCACCCAGCTTCTCCGCACAATGTGTGGCTCCACCTGGACACTGGCTCCAGAACGTGACTCCTTCTCATGAGCCCCATTGTTAATGTTACTGGTGGGAGAGTCTGGGTTGTGTGAATGGAGGTTTTGGTTCTTGGCTCCCCCAGGAAAAATTTACATGAGGATCCACGCTCAAATAAAGACAGCCAGAAGGAAGGGAACAAGAACAAAGCAGTTTATTAAAGACAGAACACTCTCCGGGGCACTGGGGGGCTCAGTGCGTGAAGCGTCTGCCTTCGGCTCTGATCATGATCCCAAGGTCCTGGGATCGAGGCCTTCATTGTGCACGTCTGCAGGTGGCTCTTGGCCTGTCAGAACCCCAGGGGTGTTGGAAGCCACAAAGTCAGGATGTCGTGCCCTCAGTCTTCTAATGTCTCACCTTCTTATACCACCTGTGCCTCCAGCTCTTGTCTATCGAACTGCCTGCTCATCACTACTACCTGGCCAAAACCAGTTTCACCTCTCACCTCGCTGGTGGCACTGATTTTAATCATGAGAATTATTAAATTGTGCATGGATGTCTCTCTACTAGGCACTACTCTTTAAAAATTCCCCTTCATTAACTCTGTACAAATAAAATTCAGCTGAGTAAATTTGAAGACCTAATTGGCTATATTAAATGATTTGTGAGCCAGGCAGCATCCCATCTAGCAAACAGAGAAGAGTTTCCCTGAGTTAAACATGGGAAAGGATTTTAAAGGCAGAGAAGGAGAAGGAAAAAGGAAATTATTTGCAAAGAATCCTTTATTTTAGGCAAGGTCACACGCCTAAGGGGAACAGAAGACATCTATCGGTTTCCTAATACTCACCAACCATGCTGACTGGTTAAAGGTGACATTCCTGGGGACTTGAAACTGCAGTTACACTAGATAATAAGTCTTGGTTTACTGACTTGGGGCCTGGGTGGATACTATTATTATACTCAGTTTTAAATGGGGAGACTGAGTCACAGAGGTGTTCACTGACTTGCCCAAGGTCATGCAGAGAGAAGTCTTGTTAAATAACAAAAATTCAACAGAATAAATTGTAAAGCTGTATTGCCTTTCTTAAATGATTCGTGAATGGATTTTCATTCCATTTAGCAAATAGAGGGGCAGACAAAATGGGAGGTTTTTATAGAAGGAAGGTGGCCCAAGAAACTTATCAGCAAAAGCAACAGATTGTTCCAGGACACTTTCCCTTGGGGAAAAAGCAAAGGTATCATGCAGATTACCTGGTCTTTCTTCAGAGGATGGAGAGGGCCCACCTGGCTGACTCAGGGATGCCCGTGAAAACCCCCGACTGATGGGCTGAGACTCCATTTCTGGGGGAGGCTGGATCTGCAATTAGATTCGGTGCCCAGGGGCGCCTGGGTGGCTCGATCACTAAACATCTGCCTTCCGCTCAGGTCATGATTTCAGGGTTCTGGAATCGAGTCCCTCATGGGGCTCTCTGCTCAGCAGGAGCCTGCTTCTCCCTCTCCCACTCCCCCTGCTTGTGTTCCCGCTCTCACTGTGTCTCTCTCTGTCAAATAGATACATAAAATCTTTTCTTTTATTAATTAGATTAAGTCCCCAACCTCAATTGTGTCTAAGCGACACTTGAGGCCGGTAGTTTTCTTTTTAACTGGTTCTTACCGGGTTGCCCCTCTATAGGCCATTTTACACACAATAACCAGAGTCGTTCAGTTAGAGCGACATCACATTTGGGACGCAGCGGGTCACCTGTCTGTTATTGGGCTCCCGGGCTGCCTATGCAGCCTAGTGCGCAGCTGGTGCTCAAATGCCGCTGAAGCAATGAATGGGATGGTGCGCGCGGGCTCTCCGTGCGGTGGTGTCCAAGGAGAGCGGGCGACGCGTCACTTAGGTGATGGGCACCTCACGTAAACGCCCCACAGCTGAAGGCGCACAGAGAATGAGGCCCCTGCCAAGGGCGCCCGGCCCACCCTGGGAGGGAGGGAGTCCAAAGACACGCCCCCCCCCCCCGGCCAGGCGAAGAAGGCGGAAATGTGTTTCGCCAGCGGGTACCCTGCTGACAAAAGCCAAACAGCCAACAAGTGGGAGCCCGACTTGGCTCCCCAAGGCTGTGCTCTTCGAAGAAGGCGGAGCGGCACTGACTACAACTCCCAGAAGGCTCGGCGCAGCCTCGGAAAGGACTCGCACGACGCAGGAGGCGCGACGTGTTCTGGGATTTGTAGTCCGGGGGCCAACAGGTCCGAGCGACTCCTGGGACAAAAGAAGCGGCTTCTCCTCCTCGGGTGGGTCCCCCCAGCTTGCAGAGCTGGTCCCCGGGATGGTGGAGGGCCGCGGGCTGCGGGAGAGGCGGTCCACAGATAGTCCCCGGGCTCCCTGCTCGCCTGCTCTGCTCGCCCTGAAGACAGAGGGGAGCCTGCCCTCCGGAAGCCGGCCCTGCGCGGAGGCGGAGTGACCGACGCCAAAGAGACCGGAAGGCGGGCAGGGGGCGGTCCTCGCGGGGGCGGGGCGGGGCGGGGGCAGGCCCCTCTCGGCCGCCGGGGGAGGAGGGGAGGGGGCGGGCGGAGAGGCGGGCGCGGCTATGAAGACAGAGGCGCGGAGAGACCCCGAGGTGACCCGCGGGCGGGCGAGTCAAGGACTCGCTGCGGCTGGGGCCAAAGCAGAGGGGCCCAGGGGGACACAGCGGAGTCGGGTTCCGACCGAGGGGCCCAGGGGGACACAGCGGGGTCGGGTTCCGACCGAGGGGCCCAGGGGGACACAGCGGGGTCGGATTCCCACGGAGGGGCCCAGGGGGACACAGCGGGGTCGGGTTCCCACGGAGGGGCCCAGGCGGACACAGCGGGGTCGGTTTCCGACCGAGGGGTGTAGGGTGCGGCGAAAGGGAGCAGTTAGCTGGAAGGCCTAAAGTCGGCCTCGGGCAGGCTCGGTCCCGGGCCGCGGAGGTGTGGAACAGACCCGGTGTGGGAACCGAGGGTTCAGAATGGGTTTCAGGCTGTACTTGGAAGCAAGTCGTCCTTTGGGCGGAGGATCCTGGGCGAGAGGTGGGCAGGCAGGTCATCAGCGAGGGCAACTGGACTCAGTCCTTTCGGGGACTTCAGGGGGCTGGGGAAAGGCCTCCGACTGGCACCCGGGCACGGAGGGTGACCCGCACCCCTCTCTGTGAGGAGGCGGTTCCCAGGGCACGGATTCTGGCACTTGGACAGGCGCAGTCCGGTGGCCAGAGAAAGCCCTGGGTGCAGAGCCGCGGCTCGCGCAGGCAGCGGGAGGCGGGCGTGGAGGAGAGGCGGGCGGGGTGTGCGCGGAGAGCGGGGCGCGCAGGCATAGTCCGTGCGTGGGGGCGCGCGGGGGAGGCAGGTGGGGAGCCGGCGGCGCGTGTCCGACCGCGGGGATCAGCGCAGTCAGGGCGGACGGCGGAGAGGTGCTCCTCCGCAGGAGGAAGAAGAATGAGGAAAAGACACGGAGAAGCCAGGACCAGGGAGACGGGAGGGAAACCCGGAGCCGGTGGCGCCCTGGACACCCAGTGTGAAGCAGTGACCACGAAGGTGCCAGCTCTGCGGTTTGTGTGCCGTTTGCCCTGCGGTGGTCGGTGACGACCTTAGTCGGGGCTCTGGGGACTGGGGGGAAGCCCGACTGGAGGGGGTTCGTTTCTTTCCTGTAGTAGCTGCTCTCGTTAAAATCACACTGGTAGTCTAAACGTTGACTTTTGAATGTAGAGAACTGCTGACCAGGAGAGCTGGTTCATTTTAAATGTTCATTTTCATAACGAAGGGCTAAAAGGCTCTTCCAGGCCCTCCCGCGGCCCAGATTCGCAGTCTCCGCGGCCTGACCTCACCTGCCCTCTCTTCTGTGTCAGATGCCTTTTCAAAGGACACCACGTGAGTCTCTGCCTCACGACCAAGGCCTCAGAGGCCACATCTGGAGGTCAGGAAGGGGAACAGGGACAAGTGTTGGCCTCAGGTTCCTGAGCTGTGTGCCCAATTAGTTGCTGCCTTTGTGGCAGGACAAACAAGGTCCCCAAGTCTTCTGGGCAGAGCAGGGAGGGGCTAGGAACATTTTCCTATGAAAAGAAATTACCCCAGACTGCCATGGCCAACCGTACCTGGGCCTACAAAGAGCACTGTCCACTCTCGCAGGCCCAGAGTCTCTGGAAAGGGTCCCAGGGAAGAGCTCCACTTGGAAAACCCCTTTCTTCCCTCCAAGTGTGTGGGGAAGAGTCTATGTGAAAGGCGAGTCTGCACAGGCAACCGAGGGTGGGTAGGGGTAGGGGTTAGGGGTTAGAGGTTAGGGTTGGGGCTGGGGGTTAGAGGTTAGGGGTTAGGGGTTAGTGTTAGGGTTAGAGGCTAGGCTTAGGGATGAGAGGGTTAGGGTTAGGGTGATGGGGGCATGGGCACATGTGGGGGAGCAGTATATACTGTGTGTGTAACCTGTGGGTGGGGTAGGGTCCGTGTGGACTGAGTGTTATGGGGCATGGGTGTCTGGGCGGGAGAAGGGTTAGCTGTATGTGTGCGAAGAGATACCACGTATGTTCGGCCATATATAAGAACGTGTCTGTGTGCGAGGTCGTGACGGGGTCAGCATGCGTGACGCTTAGCAGTGCTGTGGCTGGGCAGGTAATTTTATTGACTAAGAATGTCAGTGTGGAGGTGTCCTCCTGTGGCTGGGGGGAGAGCTCAGTCTTTGCATGCTCCCCTGGGCTGAGGGACTGCCCATGTGCGCTTGGCACGGAGCATTCTGCGTTCCATCCTTGAGGAGCAGGGTCTTGGGGTGGCTGTAACACCGGGTTAACCAGCAGCCCCAAGAAAGTGACTTGATAGCTGGGGTGCCACGGGGAGCGGACAGGAGGAGCACTGGGGGCTTCCCTGGCCCCGAGTCCTAAGCTGCAGCTGGGCGAGGCCTCGGGGGCTCCTGCAGACAGGCCTTGTGCTCACCCTCAGGGTCTCCTCCGAGCTGACGGAGGCTGCCTGGGCCTGGTGAGCTGCTTGCCCACCTGCACTACCGCACTCTCCTGCACTTCAGTAGAAGTGAGTGGGCCTCCCAGAGGGGAGAGGAGTGAGTTGCTGGGAGCCAGTCAGTGGCGACCCCTTCTCACCTGAGTCTGGGAAATCAGTCAGGGCTCCCCCTTTGAAAGGCACAGCGGGTTTTACCACAGCATCGCATGTGGCGGGCTCTAGGTTTTTATGGGTGACTTAGTGTCACTCCTTGTTTTCATCTGGCCGGTGCCATCACAGATACCGCAGATGACGTGGCTTCAAAACAAATTATTTTCTCACAGTTCTAGAGGCTAGGAGTCCATTTCTGTTATTCAAGTCACCCAGCTATTCAAACACCCTGGTGTTTGCTTGTGGCAGCCCAAGCCATTAGACAGTGAACACTGGCTAACCAAGAGAGTCAGTTTAACCTTTGGGCCTCAGAGCAGTGGAGAGTCTCCAGCCCCACTGTGAGACTCCAAGTCCCCGTCTCAAGCAGGTTCAGCAGGGACGCTGTCTAGACGGCAGTCCTGCCTGTAGGGGAGGAGAAGTAGGAGGACAAGTGGCCCCTGCAGAGAGGCTGATCACGGTTGGTGGGGCAGCTCCTTTTGGGACAGGCCAACCCTGGGTGTCTCCAGCCTCCAGATATGCGGCTAGAGATGGAGCTTCAGGAAGGCCAGTGGGGTAGGGGTCAGTAAAACGCCACCGTGTGGGCCGTGCAGCACTGTGTCCTGAGGAGCACCCCTCCACAGACTCGTCTGCAGAAGTCCTACCGCATTTGCCCACAGGTCCACCTCTGCCTGTCAAGTCCATCGGCACCTGAGACACTCGTTGAAAAGCAAGGGGCTCTAACTTGGAGAGAAAGGAGGGAGCAAGAGACAAGACCCACGTGGGGTGTGACCCTCTGGCCACAGTCCCCCACCCCGGTAGAAGAAGTACGGCCATGATTTGGTGAGGCTGTAGCGTCCACTCTCTGGAAAAGCAGACTGATGTCCTGCCGGCCCCAGCAGATGAGCAGGGGTACCTCGTCTGTTTTCAACAGAAACCAGGTAAAGCCACTCCTTTCTAATGCCCCTGAGTCCCAAGCCCCCTTCTCCTCCCCTGGGCCCCCAACATACCCCAGGTCAAAGCTCCTAAGGCCCCTCTCATTTTCTTCCCAACAGCCCTCCTGGAAGTGAGTCACTGAGAGACAGGGAAGGGGTAGGGGTGGGAGTGGAAGGAGAGAGTAACGCCCCCACCAGACTGCGTCCGGCAAGAGGACACCGGGTGCTAACTGCTCGGACACAAGCAGATACAGCGTGGCTCAGGCAACCTGAGAAAAAGCACAGGTAAGGAAGAGCCCAGGTGAAGAGGGTACCGTGGCCGTGGGGCATGCCACAGCTGGGACGGCTGAGGACAAGGCTGGGACATCTGGGAACGTGGCTGGCTTCAGGCATTCCCACCTCCGCAGTGCAGTGTCGGAGATGAGGCCTCAGCCATGAGCATGGCCCCATAGACGGGGCACCACAGTGGCTTTGGGGGCACGGTTGCAGTTTAAACACTTCGCCTGGATAAGGAAGGGAATGTAATTTTTTCCAGAGGAGGAAAGGTGAGTTTGGTGGCAGGAGAGCCTAGGGAGAGCAGAGAGGAGACGTAGAAACAGCGGGAGAGTGGCCTGGCGTTTACACAGCATGCAATAGTCTTGGAGGAGCTACTTTTTGGAAGCTCTGAGAGGTCTGGGCACAAGCAGGGGACATCGGTTCTAGGGGATGTAAGCCCCTCGTGACTCTGTCCCTGATCAGAAGAGCCGAGGCAGCCATCAGGCCTGCCACGCTGTCAAGATACTGATGGAAATGTGAATTAGAGAGGAGCCCCAGGGACATCTGAGAGCTTGCAGTGGGTGGGCCTCAGCTGGTGTAGACCCCCTGCCTGCTTACTCTCCTCCATAAGGACAATCTTATCTCTACCTTCAGTATTTCAGTATAACTGACTTCTTCTGGTGGCTATTGTATCCAGGATTGGGAGAGTCGAATGCCTGCAGCCTGCTTTATGCATCCCTCTTCTGGACAAGTGGCTTCCATTCCCTCACCTCTCGTACCTCTCATCACTGTAGTCAGGGTCTGGTGGGGTGATTAGCAGCCTTCATGCAGCCACTCCCAGACAATCCTCCTCCTGACTTCTGGGCAAGGGTCCCAACCTTTGCTGACTACACAATCCTTGTCGGATCTTCCAAATGTCCCTCTGGCTTCCCTCCTCTGCCCAGGGGCCACTGCCCCCACAGGGAAAAGTTTCCTGGCTACCTTCAGAGCTTTGAAAACACACACACACACACACACACACACACACCCCACCGGAGAGTGCACGCATGGCTTCAACCACTTGTGGCTTCAGTTTGCTCATACCCACCCCCCAAATATGCATCTATACACCAGACTCATGTTCTAAACTCCAAACATACATATTCAAACTGCCCACTCAACACCTCTGCTTGGGTGCCCCACAGAAACAGAATGGACACTTTTAGTGCACATCCTCTCCCTGTAATAAACTGTAACTGTGAGCATAGCAGCTCCTCTCAGTCCGTGAGGGCTTCCAGCAAATCCTTGAACCTGGGGGTGTTCTTGGGCCCCAAGGAGCAGTTTCAAGCCACACTGTGCACTTGCACCTTCCCTACTCAAGCCCATCCCCCCTCACCGGGTCCAGTGAAATGCTCCCCCCGCCGTCTCTCTCTCTCTCTCTGCTCCAGCTGTACCAACTTTCTCTGTCCCTGAAACATGCCGACCTCCTTCCACCTTCGAACGGCTGACTCTTCATCATCAAACTCGAACTCAAACGTCACTTCCTCACAAAGCCTTCCTGACCTTACAACCCAAATCATCCCACCTCCCAGGCCCTCTTTCTGTCAAGCCATGGGTCAGGGTTAAGGTCTCATCTGAAGGCTTGACCTGAAGAACTTACCTTCCAAGCTCAGTCTCGTGGTTGTGGTCAGGTCTGGTCCCTTGTCACATGGGCCTCTTCAAGGGGTTGCCTCGCAACATGGTAACCAGCTTGCTCAGGGTCAGCGTGAGGCCAAGGTGGAAGCCTTTTTTTTTGTTAAACTGAGGCATAGTTGACATAAAACGCTATTTTAGTTTCAGGCATACAATGTAATGATTTGATATTTGTGTGTTTTGTGAAATGATCACCACAACTCTAGTTAACACCTGTCACCATATATAGTTACAATTTTTTCTTGTGATGAGAGCTTTTAAGATCTACTCTCTTAAATCGACTCTGTCAAATATCCAATACTGTCTTATTAGCTATAGCTGATACACGCCGTATATTACATCCCCATGACTTACGTTTTTTATAACTGGAGATTTGTACCTTTTGACACCCTGCACTCATTTCACCTCCCCCACCCTCCACCTCTGGCAACCACACTAATCTGTTCTCTGTATCTATGAGCTCAGGAGTTTTTTGTTTTGTTTTTGTTTTTAGATATCAAATATAAGTGAGATCCTACAGTATTTGTCTTTCTTTGTTGGGCTTACTTCACTTGGCATAATTCCCTCAAGGCCCATCCATGTTGTTGCACATGGCAAGACTTCATCTGTTTCTGTGGCTGAGTAATAGCCACAATAGTGTGTGTGTGTGTGTGTGTGTGTACTGTGTGTGTGTGTGTAATGTGTGTGTGTGTCTGTGTCTGTGTGTGTGTGTCTGTGTGTGTGTGTGTGTGTGTGTGTGTGTGTGTGTAATGTGTGTGTGTGTGCGTGTGTGTGTATGTGTGTGTGTGTCTGTGTGTGTCTGTGTGTGTGTCTGTGTGTGTGTGTGTGTCTGTGTGTGTCTGTGTGTGTGTGTAATGTGTGTGTGTGTCTGTGTGTGTGTGTGTCTGTGTGTGTGTGTGTAATGTGTGTGTGTATGTGTGTGTGTGTGTCTGTGTGTGTGTGTGTGTGTGATATCCCACATCCCCCTTATCCATTTTTCTGTCTGAGGTTGTTTTCATGTCTTGACTCTTGTAAATAATGTTGCAATGAACATGGAGGAGGGTGCGTATATTTTTTCAAATTCGTGTTTCTACTTTCTCTGGAGGAATACCCAGAAGTAGACAAGTGGCTTCCATTCCCTCACCTTCTATTTTTAACTTTTTGAGGAACCTCCGTACTTTTTTCCACAGTCAGTTGCACCATTTTGGATTCTCACAACACTGTACCAAGGTTCTCCTTTCTCTACATTCTAGTCGAGACTTGTCATGTATGAGGTCATATTTCATTTTGATTTGCACTTCCCTGCTGATGAGTGATGCTGAGCATCTTTTCATGTGTCTGTTGCCCATCTGGATGTCTTCTTTGGAAAAATATGTTCAGATCCTCTCCCGTTTTTTTCATTGATTGTTTGTGTTTGCTATTGATTTGCATGAGTTCTTCATATATTTTGGATATTAACCCCTTACCAGATATATGATTTGTAAATATTCTCTCTGACTCTGTAGGTTGTCTGTTCATTTTGCTGTTGGTTTCCTTTGCTGTGCAGGAGTTGTCCAGCTTATTTATTTTTGTCTTTGATCCCTTTGCTTCTGTCATCAAATTTAAAAAATCATCACCAACACCAAAGTGAAGGAGCTTTCTGTCTATAGTTTCTTCTTTCTTAATGGTATCAGGTCTTACATTCACGTCTTTAATCCATACTTAGTTAATTTCTTTGTATGGTGGAAGAAAGTGCTCCAGGTTCATTCTTTGCATGTAGCTGTCCAGTTTTCCCAATACCGTTTATTGCAGAGACTGTCCTTTCCCCATTGTGTATTCTTGTCTCCTTCGTAGTAAGTTGATTGAGCATATATGCATCGATTTAATTCTGGGCTCTCTGTTCTCCTCTATTGATCTATGAGGCTGTTTTCATTCCAGTATCATACTGTTTTGGTTACTATAGTTCTGCACTATAGTTTGAGATCAGGGAGCATGATTCCTCCAGGTTTTTCTATCTCAAGATTGCTTTGGCTATCTAGGGTCTTTTTTGGTCCCATACAAACTTTAGTGTTGTTTGTTCTATTTCTGTGGGAAAATATCACTGATATTTTGATAGGAATTGCATGAATCTGTAGATTGCCTTGGGTAGTATGGACATTTTAACAATACTAACTCTTGGGGCACCTGAGTGGCTCAGTCAGTTAAGTGTCTGCCTTCAGCTTAGATCATGATCTCAGGTTCCTGGGATGGACCCCCGTGTCCAGCTCCCTGCTCAGTGGGGAGCCTGCTTCTCCCTCTCCCTCTGTCCCTTCCCCCATTCATGCTTGACAGCGCTCTCTCTCTTTCTCTCTATCAAATAAATAAATAAAATCTTAAAAAAAAAAAAACAATATTAACTCTTCCAGTCCATAAGCACAGCATATCTCTCCATTTATTTACATCTTCTTCTATTTCTTTCATTACTGTCTTAGAGTTTTCACCTTCAAATCCAAAACCGTTTCCCTGAGCATGAAATTGTCTTTCCATTTGTTTGTGTCATCATCAATATCTTTCATCAGTGTTTTTACAGTTTTCAAAGTACAGATCTTTCACCTCCTTGGTTAAATTTATTCCTAGATATTTAATTCTTTTTGTATTTTATTCTTTTTGATAGAATTGTAAATGGGATTGTCTTCTTAGTTTCTCTTTCTGATACTTCATTATTAATGTACAGAAACGCAACAGATTTTTCACATTGATTTTATATCCTGCATCTTAGCTGAATTCATTATTAGTTATAACAGTTTTTTTTAAAAAGATTTTATTTATTTATTTGACAGAGAGAAAGATCACAAATAGGCAGAGAGACAGACAGAGAGAGAAATGAGGAGAAGCAGGCTCCCTGCTGAGCAGAGAGCCCAATGCGGGACTTGATCCCAGGCAGAGGCTCAACCCACTGAGCCACCCAGGCGCCCCAGTTATAACAGTTTTTTAGTGGGTTTTCTATATATAATGTGTCATCTGCAGATAGTGACAGTTTTACTTCTTCTTTCCAATTTGGATGCTTTTATTTGTTTTTACTGCCTAATTGTTCTGTATAGGACTTCCAATACTATGTTGAATAAAAGTGGTGAGAATGAGCATTCTTGTCTTGTTCATGATCTTAGAGGAAAAGCTTTCAGCTTTTCATTGTTGAGTGTGATGTTAGCTGTGGGCTTGTCATGTATGGCCTTCATTATGTTGACGTATGTTCCCTCTACACCCACTTTGTTGAGAGCTTTTTTTTTTTTAATCTTAAATGCATGTTGAAATTGGTCAAATGCCTTTTCTGTATCTATTAGGATGATCATATAATTTTTATCCTTCATTTTGTTAATATATCAATTGATTGATTTGTGAATATTGAGCCATCTTGCATCCCTGGAATAAATCCTGCTTGCTCATGGTATATAACCCTTGATTATATAAGGATTACTGAATTCAGTCTGCTAACATTTTGTTGGGATTTTTGCATCTATGTTCATCACAGAGTCTGCTTGTCTCTCTCCCTCTGTTCCTCCTCTCATTCTCATTCTCTCTCTCTCTCTCTCCCTCAAATAAATAAAATCTTAAAAAAAAGAAAAGTCTGGGGCACCTGGGTGGCTCAGTGGGTTAAAGCCTCTGCCTTCAGCTCAGGTCATGATCCCAGGGTCCTGAGATCAAACCCCACATCAGGCTCTCTGCTCAGCTGGAAGCCTGCTTCCTCCTCTCTCTCTCTCTCTGCTTGCCTCTCTGCCTACTTGTGATCTCTGTCAAATAAATAAATAAAATCTTTAAAAAAAAAAAAAAAAAGTCTGTTTTGTCTGCTCTAAGTGTAGCTAGCCCAGCTTTCTTTTGGGTACCATTTGCATGGAACCCCCTGTCCATCCCTTCACCTTCAGAGTGTGTGTGTCTGTGTGTGTCCTTATATCTAAAGTGAGTCTTGTAGGCAGCATATAGATGGGTCTTGTTTTTTATACGTTTAGTCATGTTATGTCTTTTGATTGGAGAATTTAGTCCATTTATATATAAAGTAATTATTTGATAGGTGTGTCTTATTTCCAATTTATTAATTGTTTTTTGGGCTGTTTTTGTAGTTTCTCTCTGTTCCTTTGTTCTCTTGCTCTCTTGCTTTGTCGTCTGATGAATTTCATTAGTGCTATGCTTAGATTCATTTCTCTTTATCTTTTGTGAACCTACTATAGGTTTCTGGGTTGTCATCACCATGAGGCTTACATATAATAGCTTATATTTTAACAGTCTATTTTAACTTGATAATAACTTAAGTTTGAATGCATTCTAAAGTTCTACATTTTTAGGGGCACCTGTGTGACTCAGTCAGTTAAGCATCTGAGTCTTGCTTTTGGCTCAGGCATTGACCTCATGGGTCATGGGATCAAGCCACAAGTCAGGCTCTGTGCTCAGCAGGGAATCTGCTAGAAAGAGTCTCTCCCTCTGGACCTCTTCCCTCTCTCTCTCTCTCTCAATCTCTCTCTTTCTGTCTCTCTCTCTCTCTCTCTCTCTCTAAAATAAATACGTAAATCATTTTTTTCTTATATTTTATTTATTTGAAAGAGGGATCATGAAAGAGTATAAGCAGGGGAGCAGCAGAGGGAAAAGCAGGCTCCCCACTGAGCAGGGATCTCAATGCAGGGCTCAGTCCCAGGACCCCAGGATCATGACTTCAGCTGAAGGCAGACACTTAACCAACCAAGCCACCTAGGTGCCCCAATACATAAATCTTTTATTTTTTTTAAAGATTTTATTTATTCGGGGTACCTGGGTGGCTCAGTGGGTTAAAGCCTCTGCCTTCAGCTCAGGTCATGATCCTAGGGTCCTGGGATCGAGCCCCGCATCGGGTTCTCTGCTCCGCAGGGAGCCTGCTTCCTCCTCTCTCTCTGCCTGCCTCTCTGCCTACTTGTGATCTCTGTCAAATAAATAAATAAAATCTTTTAAAAAAAAAAAAGATTTTATTTATTCATTTGAGAGAGAGAGCATGAGAGGGGAGAAGGTCAGAGGGAGGAGCAGACTCCCCACGGAGCTGGGAGCCCAGTGCAGGACTCGATCCCAGGACTCCAGGATCATGACCTGAGCCACCAACTGAGCCACCCAGGCACCCCTACAGAAATCTTTTTAAAAAATAAATCTCTACATTTTAACTCTCCCACATACAGAGTTTATGTTTTTGATGTCACATTTTATATCTTTTTATCTTCTGTGTCCCTTAACTAATTGTTGCAGTTACAGCTGTTTTAATCACTTTTGTCTTATAAGTGATTAATCTACTATCTTTACTCTACGTTTCCAGTGAGATTTATACTTTCATATGTTTTCTTGTTCATACTTAACATACTTTCTTTTGCGCTTCAGGAACTCCCTATAATGGTTCCTGTAAGGTCAATCTAATGGTAATGAACTCCTTTAGTTTTTGCTTGTCTGGGAAACTCTGTATCTCTCCTTCAATTCTGAGTGATAACTTTTCCAGGTAGAGTATTCTGGGTTGGAAGTTTGTTTTTTTTTTTTTTTTCAGCACTTTTTTTTTTTAAGTAATTTTTAAAAAAATTTTTAAGTAACCTCTATGCCCAATATGGGGTTTGAACTCACAATCCCAAGATCAAGAGTCGCATGTTTCACCAACTCAGCCAACCAGGCACCCCTTTAGTACTTTAAATATATCATGCCACTCTCTGCAGGTCTGGCAAGATTCTGCTGAAAAATCTGCTAATACTCTTGTGGGGGTTCCTTTATATATAACAAGTTGTTTTTCTCTTGATGCTTTTACTGTTCTCTCCTGTCATAACGTGTCCTGGTGATGATGTCTTTGAGTTCATCTACTTAGAAGTCCGTTTGCTTCCTGGATCAGAATGTCTGTTTCCTTCCTCAGGTTAGGGACGTTTTCAGGCATTACTCCAGATAAATTTCCTGTTGCTTTGTCTCTCTCTCTCTCTTCTAGGAGCCATATAACATGTATGTTAGTGTACTTGATATTGTCCTTGAAGTCCCTCAAGCTATCTTTACTTTTTTTTCCTGCACTAATTTTTCCTTTGCTTCTCTGATTGGGTGAGTTCCACTGCCCTGTCTTTTTTTAATTTTCCTAGGAGAGGGAGGGGTAGGGACAGAGGGAGGGGAGAGAATCTTAAGCAGACTCCATGCCCATCCCAAGCCCAATGTGGGACTCATCTCATGACCCTGAGATCATGGTCTGAGCCAAAATCAAGAGTTGGATACTTAACCGACTGAGCCACCCAGGTGCCCCACCACTGCCCTGTTTTAAATTCACTGACCCTTTCTTCTGCTTCATCCAGTCTGCCATTGAACCTCTCTAGTGTATTTTTCAGTTATTGTTCACTTCCAGACTTCTATTTGACAGTTTCTGTCTTTTTTGAGGTTCTCACTGTGTTCATCCTTTCTGCTTGCCAAAATATTTTCATAACTTCATCTCAGAAGTGATGCTCTTTCACTTCTGCCATTACGCAGAGCGTGGCACCATGAGGGGGATACTAGGGCAGTTTAGAGGCTTTCCCAGGCTCTCATCTTCCTTCACGCTCTACTCTAAGTCCTGCCTCTGAGCTGCCCCTAGCATCTATCCACACTGGGCCCTTAGGAACTGAGAATAAAGGAACACCCCACTCCTGCCGCCGTATGTTCATCTCCCTCCTCTAGACTGTTCTCCCACTCCCACATACAGCTCTAGGGGCGCCTGGGTGGCTCAGTCAGTTAAGCGTCTAACTTTTAGTTTTGGCTCAGGGTTGTGAGATCAAGCCCCATATCAGGTTCCCAGCTCAGTATGCGTCTGCTTGTCCCTCTCCTTCTGCTCCGTCCTCCGCTCTCTTTCCCTCCCCCTGTGTGTGTGTGTATGTGTGTCTCATAAATAAAAATAAAATCTTTAAAAAGAAAGAAAGAACGATATTTCTAAAATGTTCTAAATGCCAAAGACCGGGTTGAATATGAGGCTCGTGCATGGGGAGATGGGAGAGTGTCCAAGCCAGAGAGGGATATTGCAAGCCCTCTCCCCTGCTGGTGAGGAAAGAAGTGACACTGGAGGGCGCACCAGCAAGCCACAGACAGCATCCCCAGTGACCAAGCCCAAGAAAGAGCTTGGATCTGGGCTAGAAGGACCTGGAATTTAGCCCAAATGACAGGTCTCTCAACGAGACAGATGCGGCTCTGGACGAAGCACCTGTAGCCCGAGTACCTCTGTCAGTGCAGTGTCCTCCCACACCAGGAGAGTAACTGGATCACGCAAAGCCACCCGTGCTCATGGATGAACACTGTGCCAGCCTCACAGGATGGTGCAAGTCCCAGTGGCCCCAGACCCTGGTCTTACAGTTTTGTGATTGGAAAAAAGGCCTTCTACCCCTCACAGCCTCATCTGCCGTGTCATCAGACTCTTCTCGGCAGCCCCAGGAAGAGCAGCCTCAGGGTGTAGGGCCTACACTGGGCCACTACTTCTCTAGAGACAGAGCCTTGAAAAATGAGTGTGGAAACCCCTTCCCACCCTCAAACCTGTGAGGTCCAAAGAGGCCCCTGTTCCTGGAGTTGGGTGAGGCTCCAGGGCCACCCGCTAGGCCTTCCCATCGCCCAAGAAACCAGGGCCCCTGGGGCTCGGGGGGTGCTGGGCCCATGTGCCTGCTCACACCTGGCTTTCCTCCTCCGGTGCCCGGATGGCTGAGGGGCTGCCCGCTCCCACCCTCCTCACGCCTGTGTCCTGTCCCTAGATACCACAGGCACTTCCCCACTGTCCCTGAGAGGGTTTGGGTCCCCATCCATGGTCCTGCTTTCCCAGGGTGGACACCGATGTGGGTCCTCCGGGAAGGAACACAGCGCAGCCACGAGGGGGCGCTGCCCCTCCTTGAAATGCCTTCCAGCCCTCCTGGATTTCCCGCACAATAAACGTGTGGAAATGAAGGTGAGCAGACAGGAAGCTGGGGGCGTGGGCGGGGGGGAGCATTATAGCAATGGCCACGTTCCCAAAATTCTGGTCCTGTTCTAGGCCTCAAATTCACAAGAAGGGGCTCATGTTCTAGAAGGTATCTGCCTCTAGAAATTCGGTTCTGACATGGAATCCGAGCCCCCACTTCTGGGTTGGAGTTTTCTTGCCAGGGTGTACATTGGCCACTTGAACTCATCCGGGGACCAGCCTAATTCCTAACACTTAGAGGGACAGCAGGGAACAGAAGAAGAGGCACCTTTGGAATCAGCAAAATTTTCCCTGGTAAGAAGCTGAATGTCCCCGAGCAAGTCACCCACTCGAGCAAGAAGAAGAAAGAAAGAAAAACAAGTGCTGGTGAGAATGTAAAACGGTGCAGCCGGAACAATCTAGCGGTTCCTCAAAAAGTTAAACAGAGAATTGCCATGTGATCCAGCAATTGCTCTCCTGGCATAAACCCCCCAGAAAACCGAGAACTGGTACTCAAATACATACACAAATGTTCACTATTCTCAATGGCCTAAATATGGAGACAACCCAAGTACCCAACAGCTGATGAGAGGGTCAAGGAATCGTGGTGGACCCGCACAGCAGTGCGGAGGGAGGGAGGGGAGAGAGGGAGGAAGGTGCGCAGAGGGGACCGAAGGGGACATCAGTCCTGACCAGGAGACAGGATCCTGTTCCGTTTCCTCCACTGTGACTTTGGCCAAGCTCTTAGCCTCTCTGGACCTCTGTTTCCTTATCCAGAACCTGGGCAACACAGTGATTGTTGGCTTCATGGTTCGAAGGAACACCACCGTGCCCACCGCACTAATAATACTAGGAGAAATAGTCATCGTTATTGCTACGTCATTCCTGCTGTCCCTGTGATGTTGGGAGCAGGGACAGGAGAGCAGACATGGCTGCAGAGAACCTGGAGGGATGGGGTAGGGGCATGTATGGGACCAAGGGATGAGAGGTGGTCTCCTTAGTGACCGGGCAGATGGCACTGACCACAGATAGGGCCGGAGGACCCAGGTGGGCTGGTCCTGCACCTGCGGCTTGCTGAGGCTGCCCACCAGATCTCTATCTGGGCAGCGTCATCAGGCCCCAGGGACACTCGGAGCTCCGAAGGCCAGACTCGGGCCCTCCCCCACCGCAGCTCCGCGCCGAGCCCTCAGCCTGAATCACCCGGGACCCGAGCTGCCAGTCCCTTGGCCCACAGCCCGACCCGGAGGGGGACGGAACGGGAAGGGTTAAGCCGCCGCGCGCCGGGTTGGGGGTTGGAAGGGGGAGCTGCCGCCGCCGGCGAGTCGTCGCGATTGGCTCGGCCGCAGGACCCGGGGGCAGCTGCGGGCGGACGGCCGCCCAGACTTCCCGGACGCGCCTGGCGCCTCCGCTGCGCCGCCGGCGGCCTCCGGGGACGCGCTGCCCGGCTGCCTGGGGACAGCTCTGCTCCAGCGCCAGCCCCCTCCCTCCGCCCAAGTCTCCCGCCCCCGCTGGGGGGCGGCGGGGACTGTCTTTCTTGGTGCTTGTCAACCGCGGCGACAGCGAGGTTGTCAGCGCGCTCCAACGCGCCGCTGGGAAGGGTGCCACCAGCCAGCCAGTGTAGGGGCTCCTCCCCTCCGACTCCGGTAGGGCTGAATCGGTTTGTCCTGACGTCTAGGCATGGGGCAATCTGCCAGGTCCCACGAAGCTGGGCGTAGGAGCAGGCCCTTGGGCTGATCACTCCAAGGAAAAAGCCAGGTCTGGATGTTTTGCCCCCGCCTCTCCCCACACCGCCCCCCAACCCCGGCCTCCAGGAGCTTCTCATACCATACAAATAGGGGTGGACTTGTTCCCTGGGCACACTGCGCCTGCCAGCACCCTCCTGGGGAGCCCTCAGCCACCCCCACCACGGCCAGAGACCTTGCTGTGGGGAGCAGGCGGGCAGGCTCCCCCACCACCACTGGCAGCCATTCAAGCTAGACTCCTAATGGGAGATGGAAGAGGCTCCAGAAAATCCAAAACTGGAGGCTCTAAATGTATGTGACAAGTGTTCATAGTCGCGGTTGTTATTTTTAAAAGTGTAGGTGTGCTTGTGCTGGTGAGACGGACACTGTTGGAAAGGGTATCAATTCGGAGAATTTCAGTGCGAATAGAAGACAAGGTTAAGACTAAAATGAGGAAGAGATTATCGACAAGTTTTCTCCACTTCCTCTGGACACTGCAGCCACGCGCCTGCACCACCCCCAGGAGAACCCTGTGGGCCTCAGCCCTGAGCAAGATTTGGGGGAAGGACCTCTGCACTTCCTTACTTGGGCCTTGCCTCCTTTTCCTCATGAGAAGCCTGGACCTAGGCTTCATCCTCTGCCTCCCGGACCCTCGCCCCCTCTGCCAGCCACCCTGTGCTGGCTCCTCCCTCCTCACCCCTCCAAGGCTGCTCTCCCTCTGTGAAAGGGCCAGACTCCCCCTCCAGCGCCCCTCCAAGGGGAGGAGGCAGCGAGGCGAGCACCTGTCCCTCATCTATCACCCTGAACTGTGCTTCACGATAAAATTACTCATCCTCAGCCAGTGATAAATGAAATCAGTCTGGAGGCAACCACACAGAGTGGGGGTGGGGTGCCCCATTCAGGGTTTCTGGGCTCAGGCGAGGGAAACGCAGGTGAATTGTCTCTGTTAGCACGCAGCCTGGCGAGGACCAAGTTAGTAGATTTGTGTACCCTAATGTGTACTCTCGGTACAAAGACGTGTATGTGACTCGGTGTTTGTGTGTGCTGAGCCAGCCTGTCTGCCCTGCAGAGGGTTGATGGTGGACGGGGGTGGGGGCCGAGCCCTGAAGCAGCTGGAATGCAGAGTCCGGGCAAGGCTGTAGAGAGAAGAGGCCGCATCCCCAGAGGAAGGGGCTGGACGGATCAGAGAACTGTGGTGAGCCGAGGAATGGGGTGCTGGGGTGGAAAGAAGGAGGGGCTGGGTGTCTGTGAGCTTCGGCTGCTGCTGGAAGGAGGAAGCAGGCGGCTCCTGAGCACGGAGGCAGGGAGACCCCTGACTTGTCTGCAGGGACGCGCCTCCAGCAGCTGCAGAAGTCAGAGGATCCCTTGCCCATACTAACTGGAGCCTCTGGACTTGGAGGTATCCAGAGGTCAGGCAACTCACAACCCCAGGCAACAGAATGATATCCAGCGTCTCCTCTGGATCCTTCCGGGTCCCCTGCTTTCTTCCGCTTGCAGCCCAGGAATCCATGAGAACTCCTCAGCTGATAACAAAAGGGTTAATTAATAATCAAAATGATGAGCTCAGGGGCAGGGCTTGGCCCAGAGCAGCTGTGGGCTCCTTTGCTAAAGCACAGAAGTCCAGAGGACCAGACCCCAAAGCTACTCTGTCACCTACCAGCTGTCGTCTGTAAAAGGCGGAAAGGGCACCTATCACACAGGTTTGTCTAAGAGCACTTGAGAGGATGCTTATGAACAGCCACCTCATTATGACACCGGCTTGCAAGGCCTCCTGAGCGCTGGCTAGCCCCTGGAGCAGAGGGGAGACCCCTCGGGGGCTCACAGTGTTCAGGTAGAAATAGCAGATTCCTGTGCAAGTCCAATCCAGAGCCAGAGTGCTGGAAATGCAGGGAAGTGTGCTCAGGAGTTCGAGGGACAATGGGCTCATTCGGAGCACAGAGACCCAGGAAGCTTCAAAGAGGGAGCGGCGTTTGAGATTGGTGTGGAAGGGTGAGTGGAACCGGGCCGAGGGTACTGGTGTCAAAGTGCTGTTCTGGGATGCGGGTGGTCCAGCCTGCTTCCTTTCCCAACCCCCACACCAGGAAGAAAGGGCTGTGAGAACCGTTCACTTTTGTGCCTGGCACAGAGACAGACTTCGAGCTGATTGAGAAAACCAGTGTGTTCACCTTGCAGACAGTGGGGCCATGGAGTTCATGAGTTGAGAAATGACAGCTTGAACATTCTGGACAGTATGGGAGAGGCCAGTGGGGAAATAGCGGGACCCTGTGAGGGCTGCCCACAAGGCCACACTCAGGGGAGCAGGAGCAGGACAAGAAGGAGGGGTCTCGTTGGACAGACAGCTCAAGCTTGGGAGGACAATGCCCGGCAGAGGGTCTGTGGTGTCTGTGGTCGTTGGGCATTGAGCTTCCCATAGTCACTGCCTTTGAAAACAGTGCCTTGTGGGCACAGAGGTCACCTCTCAGGAGAAACACTGGCCTCTAAGCTCCCCGGGGGTGGCCGGGGGTAGCATCGCCCCCCAGGTAAGACTCTGACATGGAGTTCCCAGATGTTCAACCTTGATGCTGGCTGTGCTGAACATGGGTGGCACCTTTATTATTATTATTTGCCTATTCAACAGAGAGAGAGCACAGAAGGGGGAGCGCCAAAGGGAGAGGGAGAAGCGGGCTCCCCGCTGAGCAGGGAGCCCAATGTGATTCGGGGTTCGATCTCAGCGCCCTGGGATCATGACCTGCGCCAAAAGCAGAGGTTCAACAGTCGGAGCCCTCCGGGCGCCCCGGTGGATGGCATTTTGAACTGATACCAGGTTCCTCACTGAGAAAGAAGAGGTTGACCTGCCACTCAAAGAATGTCTGGCTCATTGGAGCCTTTGGGTCCAACATGTCCCTCAAACAGAAGAAACACAGCCCGGTTCAAGACCAAGACTCAGATAGATGAGTCTCTCATTCTCTGTTCTGTTGCCTCACCCTTCTCCGGCATGTCCCATTCCTGATGCTGTCTGTCCCTCTGTCTGCAGAGCTAGAAGCCCAGACCCTGGTTTCCTGCAGGTCAGACGTCCACCTCCCCCAGGTACCATGCCCCGGGCCAGAGGGTCAGCCCTGATGAGTTCCATCCTTCTGAGCTCCCAGTGTCAGAAATACCCTGTCCTTGGAGTCCCTGGCCAGTGACGGGCCGAGATATGAACCCACCTGTTTTAGACAATGCCCATTCCTGCCTGTGTCATATGGGCACACACGTGTCAGCGTGTGTGTTCGTGACCGAGGCCGCTGTCCACACTCTACAGAGTAGCCACTTCCAGGCAATAAAACAAAGCCGGCATCTTTAAAGCTTCTCTCCACTCCCAGGGACTTTCCAAGATTGAATTTCCTTCCCTAGTGGCAGCACCCTAGGGCACTGGTGCTGGAAGCCCTCCCAGCTGAGGGATGGACCCCCGGTCCGCAGCCCGTCAGGCTCTCCCCGCAGTGGACTTCGCCCCCACTCCCAGCTCATGCTGCTCCAGGCAGAGGTGCCCTTCCGCGGTTCATGGGCTGTGGCCTCTTTCCTCTTTCCCTGTCCTCCTGGTCCCCACAGCAAAACTACGATTGGCTGAAAGGTCCTAGAGGTGGACGTGACCAGTGGGTACCGGGCTGGGAGGGCTTCAGGGAGCTGTGCCTTTCAGGCCCCTGACCACGGAATCCTTTCTGACGCCTCTGCCTGGGCTGGGGTTCAGGATGACCCAGACCTTCCCAGGCTGTGACGGGTCAGCAAGAGATGGGGCCAAGGGTCTGTTGTGCTGCAGGTTGCGTGGGCCATGGGGCTGGATCACGTAAGCAGTCCAAGCTCGCTCAGAGCCTCCCGTATGCAAGGCCTGCAGCAGGGACAGGGCACACCGGAGGCACACTCACGGGATGGATGTTTGGACGAGACAGAGCAGCCAAACATACCTGCCTCCCAGAAACAATGCAAACACCAGACAAAGTACAGAAAACATGGCCCTCAAAACACTGGGCACCGGGGGATGAAGAGGGGGAGTCCCTGAGAGGCCCCAGCTCACCTCCTGAGCATTTCCAGCTGTGGTGCAGGGAGGGGACCCGGCAGGTCCCGGGGTCCCCACAAGGGCAGACATGGAGCTGGGATGCCTAGGCAGCCAAGGCAGCGAGTCTGCAGGAGGGAGCTCGGGAGAGGAGAGAGTCCTAGAGGTCTGCAGAGCGTGAGGAACGTGCCTGAAGCCCGGAAAACCACAGGGAGGGTCACGGCCCGTCCTGCCCAGAGCTCACACAGGGCTGTGGGGCCTGCTTGGTCCAGTGGTCAGTCTGGAAGACCTCACCTCACTGGGGCGGAGTACCAGTTGGTCTTGCCACCATAGAAAGGGACAAAATTAGCCCTAAACCAAACGCTGCTCTGGTTCTCCCAGCAAAGCCTAAAAGCAAGACCTGAAGGAACCAAATTTCTTCCAAATGACTTCATGATGTCCAGAGCAAAGTACAAGAATATTTTTGAAAATAGCACCCATCAAAGTTCACAATCCTAGTCACCCAATGAAAAAATCACCAGGCATGCAAGGAAGCAGGAAAATGCGACCCATGAGAAGGAAAATCGGTCACTTGATGTTGACCCAGAAAGGACAGGATGGCAGGGTGAGAGCACGGGGCTTGAAGGGGCCACAGCTGTCTCCGGGTGTCCAGGAAGCCAGAGGACAGGCTGACTGCGTTAAGTGGGGACCTTCTGGGGCTGCTAAGAAGAGGTCAGTTCTGGGAAGGGGTGGACTGCTTGGATGCAGAGCGAGGGGGGAGTCGGGCTCTGCCCCGGACCGGGCAGGCGGCTGGTTGAGCCCTCTGCCGCCCACCCCATGCAGACTTGGGAGGCCTGGCCCACGGCAGGTGCCGGGTGCGTATTGATCGTCTTGTTTGTTCCCGTTTTACAGGTGGAGACTCCACAAGGCCACGGAGCCGAGAAGTGGCAGGCTCAGGGCCCTGCACAAGCAGCCTCGGGCCCTCCCCCACCCCCAGGTGGCACCACGCTGGTGGGGTGGAGGCTTAGGGGAGAGCCCGAGGAAGCAAGCCGAGACAGGAGGCGCATCCGAGCTCAGGTCCAGTACCGCTGGCCGGCAGGAGGCAGGTGGCCGTGCCCACCCCCCGACTCCTTCCACATCCTCCATCAGGGCGTCCGCGGTCTGGGGCCCCCCACCCCAATTTCCCAACCTTACCTCGGCCTCCCCGGTGTGTGGGTAGAGGCAGGGAAGCCCAGTGGACAGGCTGGAGCCCTGCCTGAGGGCACCCATTTCAGTAATTACCGGAATTGCCGCAGTCCCCGCTCGGCTGCAGCACCCCTCTGCTGCCTTTGCCCTCAGCCCCCACCTCTGCACACCTCGGCAGCTCCAGCCCGGGGTGGAGGGACAGCCCGGGGCCACAGCACCGGCTCCCAGGTCCCCCAACAGGCCCCGCCCTGCTGCAGCCTGGGCCCCGGGGACCTCCAGCAGCACCAGCTAGACGCTCCTCCATGTCTGCCCACCGGACCAAGAGCCCAGGGCTGGACGCAGGAAAACCAGATGAGCCGGGGAGTGAGGGCCACGCCTGCAGGTGTGCACTCAGGGACAGGGGGTCGCTCACCCACCCAGGAAGGCACGTTCACGCCCAGAGGAGCGGACACGAACCCAGATACAGACCTTTCCCTTCCGGCCCAGGGGGCTTAGGCCAAGGTGAGGGGCGGTGTGTGGGTCTCTCTTGTGTTCCTCATAACGACCACTGCCCTGTCTGAGCAAAAACGGCGGTCCGGGAGCCTGCAGTTGCTTGACCGACCTCCGCGCCTTGCAGAAGGGGAGGGTCTGAGGCTCAGAGAACAAGGCTGAAAGCTCGCCTAGCTCCAGAATTGGCCTCCGGGCCAGCGGCAGCCCCTAAGCCTGCACCAGAGGTCCAGGGTCCTGCCAGGGAGGGGCTGGGGCCGGGTGCAAAGAGCGTCCTCACCCGGAGTCTCCACAACAAACAGCCGCTGAGAGTCAGGCCGAGGCAGGCGGTGGGACCGCCGCTGGCTCCTTCCAGGCCCCTGGCAGCATGAGCGATGGCAGGCTGAGCGATAAGAAACTAATAATTTATGTTTCCAGCTCCCGCGGCCGCGGCGCCAAGGGAAGGCTGGGCCACAGCCGCCTCCTCACGCCGAGCGGCCGTGATCCTTTATTGCACAAATTATTAACGACCAAAGAATGAATGACTCTATAATCAGATCAGGGCTGCCAGCACTTTTCATTTCGTTTATTTGTATAAATTCTCAAGTCGGGGCCTAGCCTGAGCTCAGAAAGCCGGTCTCATGCTGGACGGGTGCTCGGGCATCCACCTGGACAGAGCACACCCCGCCCGCCCCCTCACCCAGGACTCCACCGGGGGCTGAAGACAGAGGGTGCCGAGGAGGGGGGCAGGGAGATGGGCCTGACTGAGCTGGTCCCCTGGGCCGGGGTCAGGACTCTGTCCTTTAGCCTGCCGCAGGGCCATCCCCGACCTATTCTCAGGGCCAGGGGCTAGCCCAGGGCTCGGCGGGGAGAGAGAGCTCGCCTGTCCCCTGCACACACACCTCCGCCTCCCGCCTGTCTTCACCCTTCTTCCTCAGTGCCTGCCTCTTCACACAGACGGCCCGGGCCAGCAGCAGCCCCAGGCCCCGTGCCCCGCTCTGTCTGCTCCTCCTGCCTCCCAACCTTTCTCCCCTTCTCAGGCTGATCTCTCCTCTGCCCTCCCTCTGCCTGTCCTGCTGCTGGGCTGGGCTGTCCTCCCTTGGGTGCAGGGACTCAGACCATGAGGTTCCTATGTCAGCGCTGAGGACTGAGCTGCCCGTGGCCCTCTCACAAGCCCACTTTTAATCCCACTGACCTCTCGTTATACTACAGCGCATAAATTCAGATTTGGAGAGCTTATGTTCCATCATAAATTGGGCTGGCAGACTTCCGATCAACAAGATAAAGCTGTCTCCTGTGAGGTGGGTGTTTTATTAGTCTTGGCCTCGGTGCTGCAGTCACTGGACTGGGGGAGGGGGCTGAGTTGTCTGCGCTGGAACCCTCCCGTGCTGTTCAGGGCAGCCCGATGGTGCCCAGGGATCTGAGGGTTTCCTGTCCGCACGGGCAGGCACCAGGAACATAGGCACCCCCTGGCCTAGGCTGTAACTGCCACTAGACCCCCATCCCCCACCACCAGACTCAGTCCCCAGGTGGGGCACTGGAGGGTCAAGACAGAGGCTCCGTGTGCAGCCAGACACGTGTCTGTCTGCACCCCTCCCTCCCTGGTAGACCTTTGAGATCCTGGCCAGAAGCAGAGTAGGATTCGGGGAAAGGGAGCAGCTGGTTCTGCCTGGGACCCTGGGGGCCCAATGGCTGGAGGAGGGGCCCAGAACGAGGGAAGTCAAGCCCCCGGCTCCAGAGATGTGATGGCCCCGTCCAGCTGTCCTTGCTGGTGCCGACACAGACCACATGGGGCGGTCTTCGCAGCTGTGTGCCTCTCTGGGCTCCTGCCCCTCGCCCAGAACTGGGAGTGATGTCTGCTGGCCTTGCCTGCCCCCGCCTAGAGGTCAGGTTTTTCTTTGAAATCTCAGTCTCTGTCAATACCACCTCCCTCTGCCACTGCCACTTCCAGCCCAGCTTTTGTGCCGGCCCGCCAGAATCTCTTCTCTGCGAAGTCACCCAAATCAACATCCCCCAGGGGACTCCTCCTGGCCCCTCTGAGCACCCTTGTCTGCCAACACCCTTGTCTCAGCAACACAATAAGAAGCCTGTGGGTCCAGGGTATGTGCTGGTGTTCTGGGGGTACAGGGGAATCTGACAGGAAAGGAAGGTAATCCAGGGAGGCTTCTTGGAGGAGGCGTTGCTGCTCTAAGTCTCGAAGATAAGCAGGTGGTAGCAGAGCCAACATTACTACCATGCACAGAGAGCGCAGAACCTGGATCTCCAGTGCTTTTAGAGACCACAAAAACATTTTGCTTTTAATATCCCTCAAAACCAGAAGGGAAAAAAATGAATAATGAATATACGAATAATATGAATTATTATGAATAATATGAATATTAATATATGAATAATAATGAATGTTGAATAATTAATCTGCCATGGATTATATTCGTCTTTATATTGATAGAGTTCTAAAGCTTTTATTTATTTATTTATTTATTTGACAGAGAGAGATCACAAGCAGGCAGAGAGGGAGAGAGAGAGGGAAGCAGGCTCCCTGCCAAGCAGAGAGCCAGCTGCGGGGTTCGGTGCGGGGCTCAATCCCAGGACCCTGGGACCATGACCTGAGCCGAAGGCAGAGGCTTTAACCCACTGAGCCACCCAGGCGCCCCTATGCTGATAGAGTTCTAAAACAGAATTTAAAAGTTTCCAGTGGAGGAAAGGACTCCCAAATGCAAAAGTTGCTACACACGTGGTAATGGAGCCGCGGAATAGTGATATTAGGGAGCGGCACTCTTGGACAACGGCAACGACCCAGCCTTGCTCAGACACTGAAGGAAGACAGGGAAGCAGGAAGTTGAGCCCTGGGGCAGAGGCAAGGTCTGGAGGCCAAGGGTCCTGGACTGTTCCCGAGAGCCCCTGGAGAACAAGCTGGCCAGATGTGCCCATCGGGCACTGGGTGGGTGGGGGCAGAGTCCGGGAGTGTCGCAGAAGGGGCCAGATTAGGTATTTGCAGGAAAGGGTTCTAGAAGGGAGCACAGATGAGCCTCGCTGCTCGACCAATGTGGGGCAGCACGGTGCCCGCTCTCTGAGGGACGATGAGCAAGACGGGAATGACACAGCATGGTGGCGGGAAGGGGTTTGGGGGGCTGCGGGGTGGGTGCCTAGGGCAGGCTATAGACTTCTGAGTGTCTGGACCGAAGCTAGAGATTCAGGGTCATAGTCTGAGAAGGAACCACAGAAGCACTTGTGGAAGAGAAGAGTGCCTAGGGTCGAACCCAGCCCCTCAGCCGTCACCCGTCACCACTCATTCACCCACCAACCATCTATCCCTCAAGCCTATATGTTGCAGGGGTGAGTGAGGCAGGAATGAGAGGTGAGGCTGATCTGAGGAAACGGTCTCAGGGCGTGGGACCACGAGGGCCCCTCATCTAATACACAGCAAGGCGTCCACTAGAAGCACTAAAAAATCTCAGCGTGTTGAGGCCAAAACAGGGTATCAAGCGGAAGCTGACGATTTTGCCAAGGGCTGTGTTCCAGCTGGATGGTGGAGGTCCCAGCAGGAGTCCTGGCTTTGCCCCTTACCAGTCACGTACCACCCACCGAGTCTCTGAGGCCCCAGGAGCTCAGGGGCCCACACGTACCTGCTGGACCTTAGACACACTGCCACTCAACAGCCAGCATGTGGCAGGCTTGGGTTTTGGCAAGGCCACCCGGTCTGGAAGAATGCTCTGTCTGTTCTCCTGGAAGGGCTCTAGAGCATGCTGACGTCTGTTAGCACCCACACGTACGCAGAGCATCAAGGCTCAGGCTCCTTCGTCCTGAGCTGGGCTTGAGGACCCCGCATTTGGGGATGCCCATATTCTGCTACACGGAGGTAAAAACCCCCTCAGACCAGCCCAGTCTTGCCATATGCTTCTTCGGCTCCCACTCCCCCCAGGCCTTCAAGCAGCCTGGCCAGTCTGCAGGTGGGAAGCCCCCAAGCACTGACCTGGGACTTTGTTAAATGCCCGGGAGAACATGCCAGGACGTGGCCTTGGACGAAGCCCTGGAATTGCTTCCCTTCACTGGCCGGAGGCAGGTTCGGGTCTGGCCTCTGCAAATGGGCTCTGCTCAGGGTCTCAGCCCATACCAGGCTGTGCTCTTCAGCCCACCCACTGCTGAGACTGCCCCTGGGGTACCGTGCCTAACTTTGGAAGGTTGGTTGTCACAGAGTTCCCGTTCTCATGGCACAATGCGCAAGGTCCCTCCATTGTGGAACCAGAGACACCAGCGCAGAAGGTGCGCTGACCCCACGGAGGACTTGGTCAGGGGCAGTAATAAAGGAGCCCTCACACCAGCTGGGTGGCTCCGTGGGTTGAGCGTCTGACTCTAGGTTTCAGCTCAGGTGGATCTCAGGACGTGCAAATGGACCTCGCACCGGGCTCGCCACTCAGCGAGAAGTCTGCTTCCCCTCTCCCTCTCTGTCTGTCCCCCAACCCCGTCAAAATAAATAAATCTTCAAAAATAAAAAAATATACATATGAAACTTCACACTCGGACAGACGCTCACAAAGATGTCAGTGCACTCAGTACATCCCACAGGGATATCGCCAACTCAACCAGTCCTTGGAGGAATGGCCCCATTGTCAAGGACCAGGACTTGCATGGCGGCAGGCTAAGTCGGTGACCTCAAAAAGCCAGCCTGGGCTGGACTTGTGAAACAGTAAAACTCACTGACCGCCTCAGCTTGCTCCTTCTGAAAATCCTTGATGTGACAAATCAGTGCTGTCAAAGTGACTGCTGGTCTCCCTGGTGACCGTGACAGCAGTACCCAGACCACCCAGCCCTCCTCCCCATGTGGGCAGGTGCAGACTTGCAGTCCCGCTGGAACATAGTGGATGCCGCCCTGCCACGAGGCTTGAGAACATTCTCTCTCTGTCTCTGATGAAGAGGATGCCTGTGGCCAAACTCTTAATAAACTTCTGGGAAGAGGAGGGTATTCAGAGTCCCGCCTGGGCCGAAGCCCAGTGGACAGGTGCTTCGAGAAGAGGTGAGCAGGGCTAGGGCTGCCCCAGGCCAGGGAGGCCAGCCTGGGCTGGGTGGGCCTCAGCAGGACAGAGCCCTGTGTGCAGCCCTTAAACGCTGACGTGGGGGCATGTCAGGAAACAAAAGTCCCGCTCATAGGGAGCTCACGCTCAGCGGGAAGTCCAACGTGCAAACGGCGGCTCAGAGGGCCAGGCTGGAGTCCCCACACAGCCTGGGAGGCTTTCAGAGCTGGGCCTGGAGATGGCAGCTGTAGCCACCTGCCCTCCTAGCCCTCCACCACCTGAGCCCTCACTCCAGGCTCCCTCTGCCTCCAGGCTTTCTGTGCTGAGGGTCCCCCCACCGAGTGTCCCCTCTCCTCCTTCGGCTTCTGCCCGGCAGCCCTGGCAGAGAGCCCCCCTGAGCCGGTGCCACCCCATCGTGTTCATCATGCTGGACTCCGAAGCCCCTCCCCAAGCCCAGCCCACTCCTCCCCCAACACCCACGTCCCCCATGCAGGCCGACCACTGCCTTAGGACTTGGAGGATGGCACACCATGAAGTCTCCATCAGGACTGTGGTAGGTTCCCGATGCTCACAGGTCTGCCCAGGCCAAGACGAGTGACCACACAGAGGGACTACATCGAGGGAACATGTTACCAGCCAAGTCAGGAGGGAGCCTCCAGGGCCTACACCCCCACACTGAGGAGCACGGTCCCTAAGGCCTTCAGGTGGGATCAAGGCTGAGTGTGAGCCGACGTGAGCGTGAGCCGACGTGAGCGTGAGCCGACGTGAGTGTGAGCCGACGTGGACGGCAGGACGGCGGTCACCGGAGAAGGGAAGCACAGTCACGTATGAGCACACAGGAAGGACACACACGAGGACACAGGTCCACGCTCAGGCCCCACACGAGCACACCTACACTCTCAGGTCACACTCAGCCCCTGCCGGCTCATTCCTGAGACCCAGGGCTGTCATGGGACTGGAGCTGAGTCCACGGGCTGTACCCTAGCTCTGCTCCTCCACTCTGGTCATCTCCCTGACCTGCTCTCTGAAGGAGAGGGTGACCGGTGCTGCAGAGGGTCGTGCCATGAGGGATGAGGACCCCATGGGGCTGGAGCGCCACAACCGCCCAGCAGGGCAACAGCTGCCCCCGAGGGTCCTCCCAACCCCGTGTCCACCGCAAGCCCTGTCCAGGCAGCAATGTCCCAAGGGAGAGACCGGGGTGAAACCAGCCCTCATGCCTGTTCACTGGGAAAGAGTCTCTTGTCCCTAGGGGCCCTAGAAGACTGTTCCTGCCATTTGCTCGGCCCCACCTCACAGTGAAGCTGCCCCTGGTCCTGCACTCTGGGCCCATTTATGGAGAAAGCATCCAGGGCTTATCAGGTCTGCCTCACTGTGTGGACCAGAGCACCTGTTGCCACATCTCACCCTGACAGCACTCCTCTGGGCCAAAGGGAACCCACAGATTTTGTGTCCCTATCTCATTTTCAGACAGAGAAGCTGAGGTCCAAAGAAGGGCAGAGAAGACTAGGTCACTCTGTGGCCGGCCAGGAGGACCCAAGTCTCAAGCCACAGCAGAGTCTGCTCTCCTTACCGCCTGGGTCAGCCTAGCCTAGCACAACCCAGGCCCGAAAGGGCCCGCAGCGCCCGGCAGGCTGCTGGGAAGCAGGCGCAGCTCTCTGTCCCCCGGGATGCCGGGGAGTGGGGGTCGTCCTTCCTCCTCAAGAGGGGCCAGACCTGCAGAGCCGGCGGCAGCCAGACTCCTGCCTGTGTTGCCAGACCAACAACCTCCTCTGTACATCAGAGTACCCAGTTCACCCTGCGCCTTGAGCTCAGTTGTGTCGTTTGTGTGTGTGTCTGAGAGAGTGTGTGTGTGTGTGTGTGAGCATCTGTGTAACACAGCAGGCGAGTATCATGTTACCATGCTCTGGCAGCGTGGGCCCTGTGGGTGCCCCAAGTCTACACACCCACGGGGGAACTGAAGGTTAACCCCAGGTCTATGTCTTTGCTCCTCTAAATAGCGTATGTTAAGGTCAGTGAACAGACAGAGCCCGGTGGCCTGCAGCTCCCCCTGTCTGGCCTGCAGCTAGGAGCAGACACATTCCTGGAAGCTCTGGCCACTCTTGCCCAGAGCCTGAGGGAGCCCCAGCTGATTCCTCACTGCCCTCTGTTAACCCTTCCTAAACCAGACCCTTGCCCCAGCCCTGCTGTCTTTCTGGGGCTCAGGCTGCAGGCCTGTGTGCTTGTGCACAGGACTTTGGGGTGCCTTTCACCCTGGCTGTGGTGTGAGTGACGCGTATACTGTGTGTCCATGTTTGCAGTCAAGAAGTCAGCACCTGGGCCCGGCCCTGTCCTGTGTGTGCAGCTCTGGGAGCTGCTGCGTGTGCTTTTGAGACTCTACACATCTGTGGCTGGCTCTCAGGGCCTGCCTGAGCACTGGGGCATGTGCACCTCCTCACAGACCAGCCCATCTACCCCTGCCTGCCTTCCTGCCCTGCCGTGCCAGGCACGGAGGAGCTCAGCCACACCAAGGCGGAGGGGGCGGCCGGGTATGCACCTGCGAGCGCCGGAACACACCCTGCCTTACTCCCAGCCCGGCCTCTGGAGCCCTCTCCTGGGCTTCCACACCTGGTGTTTAGTAAATGATGGACTGGTGAGGGAATGCACAAGAAGGGGCTCAAAGGGGCACAGTCTGGGGATGGGGGTAAGCAGGTCCTCCAGGATGGGAGGGAGGCTTCTGGCGGGAGGGCCAGTTGTAGACGGGGTCAGAGAGCTCCAGAAGAGGAGGTCAAGGCTAGCCGAGCCTGGGTTGGGGGCAGCAGGGTCTACAGACTGCCCCCGCGCTCCCCGGGGACGTCTCGGGTCACCGTCTGCACCGCCAGGGCCCGCGCCGCCCCGCGGGTTATTTATGACCCCCCCTCCCCCTCGCTGGCGGCGGCGGCAGCAGCGGCGGCGGCGGCGGCGGCGGCGGCAGCGGCGGCGGCTTCAGCGGCGGCGGCGACTCCGGCCTCAGCCCAGCGGCAAAGGGCCCCCAGCGGGGGGACCGCGAGCAGCGATGCCGGATGCCGCCGCCGAGGCCGCAGGGAGTCAGGGGCGGGCCTCTGAGGGCCGGAGGAGGGGCTTTGGCCGCTGATCCCACCTGTGTTCCCCAAAGCGCCACCAGACCTGAATTCCGGGCTGGAGGAGATTCTAGAGCCAAAATTCTGTCCTTCTGGCTCCAGCCAGAAGTGCGGAGGAGCGTGCGGGCTACCAGATGCCGACCGGGCACAGGTGGGCAGGAGCCAGAAAGTGACCAGACCCTTGTGGAGAGCGTATAATGTCCAGGACTAAGGATGCCTGATCCCTGTGGGAAAGAGGCTCTGATCCCGTGAACGGGAGGGAAACAGTTGGGGTGCGGGAAGGGGTGAACGGATTAGCCGAAGTCCAGGAGGGGGGTCTCCTGAGAGTCATGGAGTGGCCCTTGGAGGAGAAGGGGTCCTGCAGGGAGCGTTTAACCCAGTCACGGTCTTCTCAGGAAGACCCACCCCGCCCTCCGGGAGAGGTGGAGCCAGAGAGTAGCTCCGCCGGCTCCAGCCGTGGGTTTAGCCTGCTGCCTTGCCAGCTGGATCCCACTTCGGAAGGCCGGAGTTGGGACTTCACTGCCTCTCCCTCACCACTGGGGGCCTGTTCGGGATGAAAGAGGCCGGGGTGAGTCAGGGGTGGTCCTGCAGAAGGGAGGGGAGGCCCCCTCCACAGGCGACACGGTACCTTGTCAGATCTAGAGATGAACGTCCCTAGCCTTCCCTTCCCAAACCTTTTAAAGGTCGGGGGTTAGGAGGCCTAAGGGTCGTGAACAGGTGCAGGCAAACATGAGAAGAACTGAGTGGAGGGGACTGTCTTTCAAAAGCAGTCTCAGGGCTGAAGGCTTCTGGCCAGCCCCCCACTGAGCCTTGGTACCTTCTCCAAACTGTGTCCCAACCACAGATTCGCATGATGGCTCCTCCCTGGGCCTTGGCTCTGGGGCAGGAACAGCCTCCTGCATCCATTAGACAGGGAGCAAGACATGGGCCACAGAAGCTGAGTGTGCACCCGGGTCAGGCATGCACGGGAGTCCATTTTGCACATAGGACAAACTAACTAGGGTCACTCACATTCACAGCCATGCCCACACCTGGCCCCTGAAAGCCCAGCGGCAGATGTGCAAAGAGCAGAGCAGAAGTGGGCAGAGAAGGTTGCGTGCTCCCAGACTTGTGTCTAGTCTCAGCACAGACCCTGCTCTCCTAGCTGGTCTGGGGGCTGGTCGGTGCCCCACCTGCGACTGATTTCGGCTGTGAGTCTCAGCACGGGAAAGCAGAGCAGTGGCCAGTGGTCAGGCTCACACCCAGCTGATGCTGGTGCCAGGTTAGGAGGTGAGTGATGGTGGTGAACTTTCATCCCTCCCTTGCACAGGCGTGCATGCTGGGAGCCGGCTCAGCCCCCCAGAGCCTGGTCAGACAGATGCCCACACGAATGCATCTCAGAGGGGTGGAGGTGGGGGTCTCGGTGCTGGGATGGATCTGAGGCTACTCTCTAGCTTGCTCAGAATAACGCCTCTGAGAAAGACAAACCTGTCTCATCAGCTTTTCCTAGGTTTCTGTTTCTCTTCCTGATGCTTCTACCGCAAGGCCGACATGCCCGCATGCCAGGAGATGGGGGTTCAACACCAAAGAACAAGCCTCCCCGGTTCCAGGACTGGGCCAAGGCTGACCTGCTTCGTCAAGACACCGAAGTGGATATGGGTGTAGAGGGGTCCTCTTCCCCAGATTGGCTCATACTAGGGAACAGAAATGTGCCCAAGGGTGCGATCTCTCTCGCCTTCACCGGCCCCTCTTCCTCCGCGCGCCCGCCATCCCTCACCCCCCTCCCTGCCCCACATCATGGCTCACATACTGCTTGTCCTGGAGTCAGAGAGCCCGGATTTAAAACCTCTCTGTGTCTCACCCTCCTCATCTATAAAGTGAGAACGGTGAGGGAAGGTCGTCCTGCCATGAGCCCCGTCAAGTACAGCGTAACCGACAGACTCGTTGTTAGTCGCAGAACCCGAAGCCTCCGACACACACGTGCCAACCCTGCAGATGCACGGACCCCCCACGCCCCGCACTGCAGCCCACGCCACCCCCCGCCCCCCGCCGCTGTGAAAACCCTCCCTCCCAGAGCCGGGCCCCCGGGCCGCCCCTAGTCCCGGAGCCCTCCTCCGCCTGGCCTCCGCCCCCTCCCCACGTGTAGTCCGGGCCTCCCGCGGCGCCCAGCGACTCCCTCGACCGTGGCGCGGCGGGTGCGCGCAGCTCCTCGCTCCCAGACGCCCCATCCCACACCCTCGCCCGCTCGGAAACAGGGCAGGGGTGCAGTCCTGTCCCGCTGCCCCCGCCGCCAGCCGTGGGCGCCCAGTCGGCCGTCACGCACCCCCTGCTGGAGCCCGCGCCCGCCCGCCCGCCGCGCCGGGGCCGTTTAAATGGGCCAAGTTGTGGCGGCGGCGGCGGAGGCGGCGGCGGCGGCGGGAGTCTCCCAAGTCCCCGCCGGGCGGGCGCGCGCCAGTGGACACGGGTGCGCGGCCGGGGCGGCGGAGCGGCGGGCCGGCGGGGCGGGGGCCTGGGACCCCCCGGGCGGGGCGGGGCTCAGGGCCGGAGACTTCTGGACTCCACTGTCCGGCTGGGCCCCGCCGGTGGACCAGCGAGCCGCGCGCGGGGTCGCCCCAGGGGGCGCGGGCGCAGGTGGCCCGGCGCCCTGTGGAGCCCTGGCGCCCGGGATCTGAAGCAGGTCGATAGCGGATCGATCGATAGCAGCTCCGGCAGCACCATGTCTCGGGCGGCCAAGGCCCCGCCGGCCGGCCGAGAAGCGGTCGGAGGTGGCCCGGCGGGCGGCGCGGCTGCAGGTGCCGGGTCGCAGTAGCGGGTGCGGCGGGCGCGCGGCCGGGAGGCCCCTGGGCCCCCAGCCCCCGAGACCCAACTCCGGCCCGGGCCCGAACAAGTTGCGCCGGCGGCGGAGAGCCGGGCTACGGGGCCACCGGCCGGCCATGCCGGCGGTCAAGAAGGAGCTCCCAGGCCGCGAAGACCTGGCCCTGGCCCTGGCCACCTTCCATCCGACCCTGGCCGCACTGCCGCTGCCGCCGCTCCCAGGCTACCTGACACCGCTGCCGGCGGCGGCCGCCCTGCCCCCGGCCGCCTCGCTCCCCGCCGCGACCGCCGGCTACGAGGCGCTGTTGGCTCCCCCGCTCCGCTCCCCGCGCGCCTACCTGAGCCTACACGAGGCCGCCGCGCACCTTCACCTGCCCCGGGACCCTCTGGCCCTCGAGCGCTTCTCGTCCGCCGCGGCCGCAGCGCCGGATTTCCAGCCGCTTCTGGACAACGGCGAGCCGTGCATCGAGGTGGAGTGCGGCGCCAACCGCGCGCTGCTCTACGTGCGCAAACTCTGCCAAGGCAGCAAGGGTCCGTCCATCCGCCACCGCGGGGAGTGGCTCACACCCAACGAGTTCCAGTTCGTCAGCGGCCGGGAGACGGCCAAGGACTGGAAGCGCAGCATCCGCCACAAAGGTGCGGCCGCGGGGCGGGCGCGCGGGGGGCGGGGGGGCGCAGGCCGCTACGGTCCCTCCCCTCGGCTCCCCAAGGACCCTTGGGTCCGGACCCCCTCGTTCTGCCACCGGGGAGACCATCTCCGCCCAGAGAGGGCGCTGCGACTCTGGGGCTGCCGCAGGGACACTCCCCCCCTCCCCGCACCCCACCCCCCGCCCCCAGCGCGGTCGCCTTGGTGGACCCGACCAGAGCGCCCTCGGCCTCCGCCGTTACCCCAGCTGCAGCCGCCGTGCTCTGGGCTCCCCGCGGCACCCGAGCCGGCCCCTCCTCCCACTCGGAAGGTCTTTGCGGGATTCCTGAGCTTTGCGGCCCAGGGGAAGTTGACGGGAACTCGGGAGCCTGCGGGAGGCGGGCTGGGCGGGACTCAACTTCCCTCCGGGGTCGGGGAGCCACCAGGTTCTAGCGGGAGTAGAGGAGCACGCAGGCGGCCAGGGTGCGGGTGCGAGCTGCTGGACGGAAGGAGAAGGTGTAGGGGTGTCGCCGGCAGGTGGGGGCGTCGGGGGCGCGCGTCGGGGCGGGGGCGCGCGCGGAGCTGGAGCGCGGCTGGGCTGCGAGCAGCCTGCTTGGAGGAGATTCAGGAGTCTGGCTCCGAGGCGCGATGTGCGGGCGCCCGAGCAGGCAAGCGGGGGAAACTCAGGGAGCGTCAAGGGCGGGGGTGGCGATGGGGGTCGTTAGAAAGTTAGGGACCCAGTCGCGCTGGGCTTTTGGGTTCGCGGCTCTGCTGTGGCCGCCCTCTTCCCGCTGCGGGCTCAGGCAGCTCAGGACCCCGCGGCGCCGCTCACCTGCGCGCAGGCTCGACCTTCCCCGGCCGGGTTCCCAGTTCCCCCGGACCGGCTTGGAGAGGGCAGAGCGCCGGAGGAGGGACGCGGGGGGCGGGAAGGATGCCGCCCTGGGTCAGGGGAGGGCGCTTGCCCTGATTTTGAGTTTCTGGGCTCTGCAGATCCCCGCGGCGTCCGCGAGGGTGGGGTGGGCGGCAGGGCCAGGTAGCGGGTTCGGAAGTTGGATGTTCGTACACGTGCCAGGAAGGGGAACCGGCCTTGCAGCTTACTGTGCCCCGAAATTGCGCCCGCGTGCGCCGGCTTCCCCTGGCCCCAGCGCTGCTCTCTCATCGGTCCTGCCTTGGCTCTCTTCCCAGGAAAAAGTCTGAAGACGCTTATGTCCAAAGGGATTCTGCAAGTTCACCCTCCGATCTGCGATTGTCCAGGCTGCCGAATATCCTCCCCGGTGGTGAGATGTGGGAGAAAAGTTGGGGCTTTGAGGGTCTTCCTTCTCCCCTGTGGAGCTTGTGCCTGTTTTCTACGATCCAGAGCCCTAACCTCAGCCCTGCCGGTGTGCAGGAGTGAGCCCCCAAGGGCAAATAGGGAGACTTTGCTTTGGGTGGGAACCCTGGAGGAGGCCTCTCTTCAGATGCGGGGTCTGATGGCTGCCTATCTTGGAGCCTCTCTTGGGAGCCTTGGAGCTGCTTCTCCTGAGGTCCTGGGGACAGTCTAGGCTGTAAAGGTCTCCTCCCTGGACAGTGCCATCCAAGTGTAGCCAGGGACCTTACCCTGTCACAGGTCTTTGTGGGGAGGGGTGTTGTCACTGGGTCAGCTGGCCCGGCTTGGGAGAGGGGCTGATCCTAAGGTAACACTTGTCCTGGGATGTGACACTGTTGGCAGGCCTGGGTGTGCATTCTGGGGTGGTCACAGCTTGGATGTGGTTAACATGGGTTACCATCTGGGATGCCAAGAGCTAGAACCCTGCTGGGCAAAGCCCTGGATACCCAGGAGAGTCTGAGTGAGGGTATAACCCAGATGGGGGCAGAATCTGAGCAGTGTGGGCCTTTGGTGGCAAGAACTGGAGATGGAGGCTGATCCAGGACCCCGAACCCAGTGCAGACGTATATCGGCCCCCTCTTTGGCCTAGGGGAGCAGCAGAGATTGGGGTTCCGGGCCTGCCCCTGAAGCACTTCGAGCTGCTAGGGGAGAGGCAGTTAGGGCCCCGGCTCCTGGGGGTGGCTGGCATTGTGCCGCTCTCCCTGACGCCATCGGCAGCACCCTCACACAGAAAGGGGTGAGAAAGGACCCAAGACACCCACTTGAGCTTCTTTACTTCGGACTGGAAGGGACGCTTTGGTTTCCTCGTGGACCCTGGAGGCGCGTAGCCGGGGCAGACTGGGAAGCCCCAGACACAGTTGTGAAGACAGACACCAGATCAGACACGCAAGGGCGCTACAGCCATGCCTCAGGGTGTACCCACCCCACACACCATGCCGTGGACTTGTCACCGGAGTGTGTACGCACAGGCAGCCCACCTCCCACCCTAGCACGGTACCTGCCTGGGGCAAAACGCCAATCTCCCTCTCCACTTAGCCCACCTTTTTGAGCAGCTGGTACTGGAGAAGAGTCTTCTGGGCACCCTCAAGGGTAGCCTGGGGTTTCTGTTCAGACTGGAGGGGCCCAGCCTGTCTCAACTCACCCCCTCCAGAGGTCTTTCAGAGGAGTGTTGGTTCAGGTGGCCTGAGCCCAGTATCGACTTCCCCAGGACGTTGCTTGGACTGGGGAGGGGTGGAAAGTTCAGGCAGGGATGAGGCTGCAGGCTTGGACTGCCTGTGGTCTGGGGGTCCCCGGTCCCTGCCCTGTATGAGGGATGCCTCAGACCTGGACCTGCCTCTCCTGAACCGGATCTCTTCCAGGCCCATCCCGGTACCCCTCGCTTAGGAAAGAGCTCCACAGTCCCTCTTGACTTTACGGCCCCACGTTTGCCACATAGAGATTGCCTTTCTCCATCCCTCACAGCCAGGCCCAGAGGTACATACACTCCTCATGGTCACAGACACCTCGGGGGCACAGTAGAGGTGTGCCTATGATGCAGGGGTCACAGCCGGGCAATGTGGCTTTCCTGTGCATTCTGGGGAGCCTGTGCTTTCAAATCTATGTGCTGCTGCGAGGGGATGAGGGGTTGAGGTTCTGGGTGTGCGTGGGAGGAAAGTATGCTCCCTGTCCTTGACCAGGGTCAGGGCTGCCCATCCTGGTCCCTCTTCCTCCGCTTCCCTCCCACAGGAGCACCTCCAAGAGCCGCCCCAGGCCAGCATAGGTGGTCTGGCCTCATCCTAAGTGGCAGGCTTACTGCTGTGGTTTTCCTCTCCTTCTCATTGTCTCACAGATGAGAAGCAGAGGGAATTCCTTTTTTTTCTGAAGACAGTAGCTTAATTAAAACAGAAAGGCAGGAGAGGAAGGAGGTCCTGGTGCTTGGGCCACAACAGGCTAGAGAAGGGCAGAGCTGAGTGGGACTTCCCAGCTGTGCACACTTCGGGCAGGGCAGAATGTTAAAAACATTCCCCTTGGAGCCTGCTGGCTGGCACAGAGGGGCACGGGGACCAGACAGGCCCTTCCGCTTGCAGCTTTGCCCACTCTCTCTATTGCTGTTAGAGCACAGGGCCCAGGCCAGAGTCTCCGAAGGGGCCACAAAGCAGGCCATCTCATCTTCCAGGCCAACCCTCAGGCTCCATTGCCCCACCTCACCCCACCTGACCCCAATGCCATCCGGTGTATCTCACTGAGTGTTGCAGAGAGGAACACGGAGGGCAAGTATGGGGGAGACTGTGGCTCGGAGAGTCTGGAGGGGGGACCTGGAGAGGGGGTAATTGTGGTCCTCAGACCCAGCGAAGAGAGAAGACTAGGGCTCCCTGGCCCTCTTGGGAACACTGCCCAAATCTGGAGCTGGGGTGGGCTCGATCTGAAAAGAAAAACCCTTCTTTATTCTGGAGAGCAGGACTAGAATGGCCGCACAGCTGTCCTTTAGGTCCAGGGGGACATTGGTCCGGGGGACATAGGTCCAGGTGACATTGGTCCAGGGGGACAATGGTCCAGGGGACATTGGTCCAGGGGACATTGGTCCAGGGTGGCATTGGTCCAGGGGACATTGGTCCAGGGGGACATTGGTCCAGGGGACATTGGTCGTTGTCCTGGCAACAGAAAAGAGGGTGTCCATGGGTCCCCAGGTGACTGAAAAGATGAGAAAGAATTAGATGGTCCCAAGGCCCTGTCACCTCCGTGAAACAGCAACTCCTCATTAAAGAAGAAAAAGTTTCCTGCACACCAGAAAATAATCAATAACTCTTCCTCGTCCTCTGGGGCAGCGGGGCCCAAAGACCCTGGAGGGAGCTGCGGTGTGTGGTGACCTTGTCTGGTGTGTGCACGTGCTCTGAGCAGGGACAGGCTCGGTAGGGAGTGCCCCCGTGTCTGTGCACAGGGCCTGCCTTCCTGCTCTGACCCCCAGCACACGGCACACGCATCAGCTCCACATACTCCCCACATGCGCGTGGGGAGGGAAGACGTGGGTGTCATGGAAGAAACCGAGTCGCTGTTTCTGACCCAGAAGGTGGGCTCCCTCGGGGCCCATGGGACAAAGGGTCTAGGCTGGGAAGGGCTCCTCAGCAAGTGACCTGTGAGCCCCAGGCCCGCAGTTTGCAAGGGGCCAGCGGGATCAGGCCCCAGACTCGGGCTTCGAACCACCCCTGGAGCCCCCGCATGGCACTAGCAGAGCAGAGAAAGGTCTTGGCGTTTGTTGGGGGTTCAGGCAGGAGCTGCGTGGGATAGCTCAGCGGACACACGCACACGGAGGCAGCTGTACGCTGAACACGCGGCAGAACGCAGATGTACTGCGTTGTGCAAACGTGGCCCCTTGGGGCTCCCTGGAGCCGGGGAAAGCAGGGGTCTGCCTCCAAGTGGGCATCCCCACACTCAGGCTGATAGCCTGGGGAGGGAGCCAGGCTGGAGTGCAGAATCTGGACACAGAAGAGTCACGAGGAGCCCGGCCAGTGCCTACAGCCCTCACTCCGCCCCCCTGCTGGCACGGGGGCCGGGGCGGCCCCAGGCCTCACCTCTCTGCTCACTGGGGCCTCGTGGACCCTTGGGCCTGTCCTGCAGGCTAGAAGCCCTGTGGCAGGGCCAGCTGTGGTGCCTCTTTGATCTGAGTGGCTGCTCTGAGGGCTTCTGTGGCCTGCACCTGCCTGAGGGGCGGGCCTGGGGTGGAGGCCTCCCAGCAGCTTGAGGGCCCCGGCTCAGCCTAACCTTCCTCTCTTCCCTCCGTGCCCAGAACCGGGGGCGGCTGGCGGACAAGAGGGCAGTTGCGCTCCCCACTGCACGGGTCCTAAAGAAGGAGCTGACCCCCAGCTTCTCACCCAGTGATGGTGACAGCGATGGGAGTGGCCCAGCCTGTGGGCGGCGGCCGGGCTTGAAACAGGAGGACACCCCACATGTCCGTATCATGAAGAGAAGGTACCTTTACTAGCGACCAGGGTGGGAGGGCCCGTGGACTCTGGTTGGGCATGCCTGGGTGGCTGAAGGCCAGGCCAGGCCAGGGTGAGGGCCTTTTGCCCCGGGGACAGGGCTCGAGCTTAGCTTGCCAGGTCTTGGTATCTGCTGAAGCTGAGAGAGCCTGAACCCTGGATGCCAGGAAGCCTTGGCGAGAACCCACCCTGCCCCCGCCTGGAGGGAGGGGGTCGATGTGGCTCCATGTGGGGAAGGGAGGGGGCTCTAGGAAGGGCCAGAGGCTCCAGGAGGAGGGTCGGGGAGACCCGGGAACGGAGGGCCAGGTACCACCACAGCCAGGCAGAGAAAGGATCTGAGCAGCCCCTCCCCCAGGACCAGCCCCTAAAACTCAGGTGCTCATTCTTCTTGGCAGGCGGTGGCCCTCCTGGCTCTCCACTGTCCCTTCCAGGCTCCCACGGTCTCCTCCCCGGCAGAGACGCCTCCCTCTGTCCACTCTTCTTCCCACCACCGCCGTTGTCTGCCCATTCGTTTGTCTGTCCTGCCAGCGCGGGTTGCTCACCTCCAGAGTTTCCAGCCTTTTTCTCTTCCCACCTAGTCTCTGAACATGTTCCAATTTCTCCTGCCCTAAAATAACCCTCCCTAACCCCCAACACCCCCGCTTCCCAGGCCTCATGCCCACGCTTGCCGAGGTGACACACCCGCACAGTCTTCGGCCGCCATCCCTCAGCCTGAGGGTCTTTCCGGGAACAGTGCTGTGAGTGAGGGGACAGGCCCAGGGCAGAGCTGTGTCCTTACTGGACCTCTCGGGCCGGCCACCCTCCTACCTACGGTGTGAGGCAGGAGGCCCACTGGCAGCAGCTGGGACCCAGGAAGCCACGCCCACTGGGACGGCCCCTGGACCAGGGCTGCTGGTAGCAGCCCTGGGCCTTGCTCCCTGACCGGTCCAGCCTGGTGGAGCTGCTCCAACCACACGGAATTTGGTTCAGTTGGTGGCTGATGGGCGGGAGAGGCTGCGGCCCTCACCCAGAGCCCAGTGTGGCCACTCTTCTGGGTTCGCTGCCCCAAGAAGGAGAGCTGTGGCGGCCTCCAGTCTGTCCTCCGGATTTCTTTGTCTGCTGAGACCAGGTGTCGGCTCCTGCCCCATGGTTCTGCCCTGGCGGCAGCCACCGGCTGGTGGAGCTGGTACCAGAGGGCAGCAGAGACAGATCCAAGCCAGCCCAGTTCCCTGGGGGCCGGTGCTCTGGGGCAGATGAGGGCTATGCCATCCACAGGCCCTGCTATTCGGGTACCAGACCCTGGAGGCCAGTCTGACCCTCTGTTTCTCTCCTTGCAGAGTCCACACCCATTGGGATGTGAACATCTCCTTCCGAGAGACGTCCTGCAGGTAGGGTCTGGGCCCGGGCTGGGCTGATCCCCACACACTGTGCGTGGGCTGGACGGCGCCTTGTTGCTCCCTTGAGCCTGCTTCTCAATCTCTCCAGCCACCGTCCCTCCTCCCCTCCATACTCTGTGCTGTGTCTGTCTGTTGGTGCCCGGGCCCTGACAGCAGTGGAATGCGGGTTCTGGGCACCACCTGCCTGCACGGGACTGGCCATTTGAGTCGGTCTGCCCAAAGAGGACGCCATGACCTCCCCCTCCCACCCTCGCAAAGACCCACCAGGAGACGAGAATGGCGGTGTGTGCGCGGCGCCTCCTGGTGCAGAGACATTCAGTAGGGACAGGGTTGGTCTGCGAAGATGTGTCAGAGCTAGGGAAGGGAATGGGGTGGGGGGCGGCAGGTCCGGCCCCATCGATTGCTAGAGGACTTTGGGAGCCGAGCCTATGGGACGGGGTGCTCCCGGCAGTGAGGGGCCGACCGAAGTTCTTGAGCAGAGGGTGACAGAGTGTGTGTTTCCATGGGGTCCTTCTGGAGGCCCTGCCCGGGAGGTTGGCGGTTTGCCCCAGGCGACCGTGGTTCAGGCTGTGGCAGCACAGGCAGGGGACTACAGAACCAAGGAGATAAAAATGAGGGGACCTGAAGAGGAGGTTGGGGGGGCATTGGGGAGACCCAAGTTCTAGATTCCAAATGAGGCAAAGATGCTCAGTCTGTGGGTAGAGCCCAGGCTGTGGCTCCTGGTCTATGGGGTCAGGTCTTAACCACAGGGAGGGCAGAGGAAGGGCCCAACCAAGGAGGCAGCGGGCACCCAGCACAGGCCCGGTTTCCTCAGCCGAAACTGAGGGGCCAGCCCCCAAGGTGGGAGCTTGTCCTCCACACCCCCAGCCTGGCTCTGCGCCGTACGTATTATTATATACGTCTCTGAGAACAGCGAAGTCCTAGAGCCAAAGTACAACGAACACATCTTTCAACTTACTTCCACCTCTCTTTGAAGTTGCCGGCGCAACTGAGCATTTTCATGACCCGTGATGAACATGGACGGCATTTTTATGAGCATTTTGCTTGGGCAGCCACAGGGTGAATATGTCGGTGAAGCTTCTACTACGTGACCCTTCCTGCCTCCTGAGCACCCCCCGGCCTTGTAAGGTGATAGAAGGTCCCAGGAGCCCAGACAGAGGTGCCCCTGGGACGGAGCCAAGTCCGAGGGCGCGGGGCCCCTTCAGTCTGCACAGGCCTGGGGATGGTTGGGATGCTTTTCTGGCGTTTACCCGAGAGGAGACTGTAGTTGGGGCAGGTCTTCCAGCCTGTTTTCTCCCCCGCTGCGGAGGGGGTCCCTCAACGTTGGGCCAAGGAGGGCTGCGGCCGGCAGACAGCCCGGCCCCTCTTGGCCTCTCCGTCTGTCCTTCGTCTCTCGTCGGCCGTCTGTTCTCGAGGCCCTGTCCACTTCTCTCTCTGCTATGCCCATCCTGTCTGTCCCTGCGTCCGTCCACTCAGTAGTGCCGTCTGTCCAGCTGTCATCATGTTTCACTCCATTTGTCCCTCTCCCACCATCCATCAGTCTTCGTCTGTCTGTCCTCCATCTGTCCATGAGTTCCATCCACTGGCCCAGTGGCCCGCTTGGAGCTCCTGCTTCAGCGCCGGAGCACCCCCAGCAGCTGGCAGGAGACCTGGCCCCCGCCCTCCTGAGGCCCCTGCGCCGGCTGGGACATGGGCAGGCACTGAACAGTAGGACGGTCAGCTGAGGGAGCCTGCAGGAGGCCAGGACGCCCCTCTGGGGGAGAGGGGCCGGAGGGGCCAGGCCCTTCTCCCTCAACCTTCTGGTGCACAGCCTCCGGCACGCAGCCGCTTCGGTCACGCGGGCTCTCCCCGTCACCTGCTGCCACAGAGCCTCCCGGGCTTGGTCCCTCATTCACAGCCGGGGCAGACAGTGTTTCTACGGCCGCAGGAGCCCAGACTTGGGACACCCAAGGCAGAGTTTGTGTGTTTTCCGCCTGGTGTTTCTTTATCTAAAACCTGATCGTTTGTTCACTGAGTGGCCAGAACGTGTGTTCCAGAGGCAGGCCAGGCTGTCTTGGGGCCCGTGGGGTGAACCCCCAAGGCAGAGAGCAGGGGTGTGGTGAGTGGCGGTGTCCTGATTCCCACCAGGCCTCACCTCCATGTTGCCACGGCACCACCCAAGTGCCTGGCTGGCCGGTGAGTGACAGAGCTGATGGCCGGGTGGGGGCGGCGAGGGAGGGGTGCCGTCCGGGCGCTGTGTGGGCACTGGACGAGGGGTTCATGGGGAACCAACGGATGGGACCCCTCCTCACCTCCTGTCTCGGGGAGTTGGTCCACTCCCTGTGGGAGTCCTGGGGACACCAGAATCGGATCCCCTCACAGGAGATCTCGGAGCAGCGTCCAGCCACTGCCCACCCCTCCCTAGTGCTGAGGACAGCACTTCTCAACACCCTCGCTCTGACGAGGATGATAAGGGATGAGAATTGCCGCCATTAATCCCATAAAGTACTTACTCCCACCCGACCTGCCCTCCTCTCGTGGGGGGCGCCTCCTCCCCTGGGACAGGGGTGGGGGCGGGGAGAGGACCCGCCTCTGGGTCTCCCAGAAGCTCTGGAGCCCAGCCCCGAAGTCTTTGGGGCTGAAACTGATCTGCTTAGGGGCCAGCCTGGATTAGCTGCAGCCACCCAGACCAGGGGGGCTGGGGGCTATTTAATGAGGTTTAGGGTCGGTTCCCAGGTCATTCCGTGGAGGCCCCCTTGCAGCGGCCCAGCGGGAAGGCTGCCCTGACACAGGTGGGCCGGGGAGCAAGGGGGCGGGGGCGGGGGCAGTGCCAGGGCCATCCCTGCCCCTCCTCTCCTCCGTCTTGACTTCTGCCGCTCCAGGCTGCCTCTGGTCTGCGGCAGGGGCCCCTTCTCTATGCCAAGAGCCCCAGGAGCAGACGGAGTAGGGGCTGGTCGCCTACGGTCCCACTGACATTTGCTTGCTCTGCCCTTTCTCTGGGACTCTGGCGTAAGCTCGAGCCGCTTGAGCGGAACCAAGGAGTTAAGCACACGTTTGTCCCAGGCCCCCACGAGCCCGGTGGCTGAGGCTCTTGGCTGGGAGCCTCCAGGGGAGGGAGAGCCCGGAGCACACCAGGGCTGCGTGTCGGTGTGCACGTGTGGCCGCACGCTCTCGTGGCCCTTGCGTGAGGGTACGTGTGTCCCTGCGTGTGTGCCCACATCTCACTGGCTGCAGGGCTGTGGTCGGAACCTCGGTTTCCGCGTTGGAAGAGAGGGTCTGTGGGCGGTTGCCGGCCTTCCTTGAAAGAGCGCGTGCGACTTCCTTGATGAAGCGGCTGGCCCGGGAGGAAATGCCAGAGGCACGTGTGACAGTGGCGTCCTCTCCCGTCACGGCTCCTCATGAGCGGACACCCCCTCGTCGGGTGACGGCCGCAGTCGCTGTGGGGCGAGCCTGGCGAGACGGAGCTGGGCTGCCGCCCCGGCACACACCCTCCCTGGGAGCTGCGGCGGGGCCTGAGCGGAGGGCCCCGTGCCCCGCAGACACCTGGCAGGTCCTGGTCCTGGGTGAGACCTGCCTCGGTCACACCCACTGCCTGTTCCCCTCAGGACCTGTGGTGGGGACGCCCGCGTGTGTGCCGCCGCAGACCACACAGGGGTGCACACTCCCAGACTGTCCTCTGGCCCTGCACGGACGTGTGCTCGAGCTCAGGCAGGCACGTGTCGGGCCCGCAGCCTCCTGGGGTCTCACCTTTGCTGTCTTGCTCCCCCGCAGCCAGGACAGCGACCTGCCCGCCCTCCTATCCAGCGTCCATCGCAGCCGCCACCTCGTTATGCCCGAGCACCAGAGCCGCTGTGAATTCCAAAGAGCTGGTGTGGAGCTAGGCCTGGGGGCCACAGGTGAGGAGCGGGGGGCAGAGGCCACAGCTGCCTGGGCCGCTGCGGCTGAGCCCAAGGACAGCCTGCCCTGCCGTCCTCCGGCGTCTCTGCTCAGCAGCTCCGGATGCCGCCACCCCCAGCAGCCTTGGCCAGCAGCCAGGGAGGCCGGCTGTCCCCTGGGGCTCCATGGGATGGTAATTGTGCTAATCCAGGCCAGCCAGGCAGACAGGAGGCCAAGGCAGTGGTCCCACCGTGGCTACTTCTGGGGTGGGCTTGAAGGGGTCAAGGCCACTGCCACCCCTTTCCTACAGGAGCAGAAGCAGGGACAGGGTAAGCTGGGGCTTCCCTAGTCCTTGATAAGGGCCACACTCACTCACAGACACAGACGCACAGTCCTAAGACGCCAGCATGGACCCAGGGGGAGCCCCTCACAGTCCTGCATGGCCCTTCCTGTCCAGGGTCCGTTCCTGTGGGAACAGGACACTCCCACAGGCTCGGAAATGCAGCTCTTGAATGGCTCAGTTGAAGGCAGGGACAGGCTGTGTGCATGAGAGCGCCCACCAGCCCCACAGAGCTCAGGCTCCTAGAGGAAAGGGGACCATGGCCCAAGAGATGGGGGGCTGCCACCTGGACCTCTGCAAGGGTGGGGCAGGAGAGTGTTGGCCCAGGAGCTCCCGTGGTCATCTCAGAGGGTCATCTCGGAAGGACGGCTCCTGGGGGCAGTAGGGGCTTGGGACGAGAGGGCAGCTGGGGGACCCAGGCCCTCCCCAGAGCAGCAGGCGGGAGAAGACTTGGCGGTGCGGCTGTGCTGCAGAGAATGGGGCATGGCTGTGTGCGGACTGTCAGAGCAGCAGGCAGGGGCCCCTGCAGCCCTGCAGCCCCAGGGCAGGAAAGTCTCCAGCAGTGGCTCTCAGAAAAGCTGGGCAGGAGATGGTCATCCCCATTAGTGCCCCCAGGCACACCTGTGTCTGGGAAGGCCTTTGTGGGGTGGATGTGAGGGGGCTGCTTCTGGAGCCTCGTTGGAGCAGGCAGCTGATAAAATCTAATTGCCCCATCGATCGGCTGGAGCCACGGGAGCCCCACAGTGATTGAGACATTCTGAGCCAGCAGGCCCTCCCCCTGCTGCCCGCACACAGGGAGACCTCGCAGTACACGGGCACGAGTGTGCAGGCGTGCAAGCAGGCGCATGTGCCCTGCTCCCTGCCGGGGCTGTGTGCTCGGGGCCATGGTGTGGCCCAGGCACCCAGGGCACTCTCTGTCTGGGTGTTCCCCTCTCCTTTATGCCGCAGTGCAGGGCAGGCGCGCAGGCACGCCAGGGGTCACGGGCGCTGTGCGTGAACTGTCACATGTGTGTACTGTGTCCCCCACTGGCTTCCACTTGTTCCTGTCGGCCCTTGGGTGGGGACATTTGCCTGCTGTCCCCTCCTCTTGCTTCCGCAGGAGCCACCTGTCAGTCCCTGTTCCCACAGGAACGGACACTGGACAGGAAGGGCCATGCAGGACTGTGAGGGGCTCCCCCTGGGTCCATGCTGGCGTCTTAGGACTGTGCGTCTGTGTCTGTGAGTGTGGCCCTTATCAAGGACTCGGGAAGCCCCGGATTACCCTGGCAGCACCGCACTGCGGCCACGGGGCTGGGTCTCACGGGGGGCCTTCCTTCTCCCTCCTCTCCCAGCAGAGAGGGGCCCACCCCCCACCGTCCGCCCCTGCCCCGCAGCAAGGCAAGGGGGAGTTCCCACTGTGGAGGAAGGGAACGGGACTCCGGGAAGTCAGAGTGCTGGATCGGGGGTGTGCAGGAAGGGGCCTGGGCAGCGGGTGTGGACCCAGCCCCAATCCCCCTCCAGAGCCCCCCACCAGTGGGATGGTGTGGCTCTCCTACCAGCTGGGCCCCGATGCCCCCAAGCTGTTGGGGGCCAGCTGTGGCTTCCTCAAGGGGCCCTTCTGCTGGGTGCGTGGCTCCCTGTCCTGCCAGGTCACTGAGGTAGGAGCCCTTCCGCCAAGCAGTAAGGTCCTCGTCCCTCTCGGGGCAAGGCCTGGGCTTGGGCTGCCGAGGTGGCCGAGATCGATAAGTTATTAGCACCATTCTGTCAGCTGTAAAGTGGGGATTGATTGGCCTCTCGCTGCTGCCGCACTTCCCCAGCCTGATAAAAATGACAGATTAAGGGAATAAGAGAAAGGAATTAGGCTCTGGGAATTAGGCTCTGGGAAGCCTGCCTTGCTGAGGTGTCCCGGCAGGCCTGGTTCACAGCGGGGGTAGCCCTCACCCACCCCCACCCAGGCAGCCTCCTCAGGTTGGAGAGGGGGCGAGACCACGGGCTCAAGCCTGGAGGCCAGCACTGTGGTGGACCCCGGAGACCAGGACATCTGCTGGGCTGTCCATCAGACACCCCATCCCAGGCCTTGAGCTCAGGAAGGAGGGATCGGGGGCTGGGCTGGAGAGGGGCTGATTTGGGGAGACAGATGAATATAATTTGGAGGGAGGACATGGGAGAGTTGCCCCCCCCAACTACTGTGGCCCAGCTGTATACAAGATGAGAGTGTTCTTGTGCCCTCACTGCTCACAGCCCAGCAGGCAGGCGGGCAGGTGTGCGACAGGCAAGACCAGAGTGCCGGCTCGGGCCTTCCAAGGCGGGGAGGCATGTGACCGAGGTGGAGGTGCCCAGGAATGGGTGTGGCAGGTGTGCCTAATCTTGGGGGTCTGCCTAGCAACCTCCCTGAGTGGACAGAGGCTGGGGTCCTCAACCCTGGGAGGGAAGGTGACTTCCAGGCTAAACCAAACCTTCGGCTCCTCTTTGGCAGAATGATCAGGAGGGCCTGAGAGTTTGCACAGGAGACCAGTCTGGCTGGGCAGGGGCAACAGGGTGCCTGTGGACTCCTGAGTTGCCGCCTGACTCTACTGCCACAGATCCTTCATCACATACATACATACCCCAAAATCCAGGATCAGAACCGTCCCTTGACCTCTCCAAACCCTGGCAACATGTCCTTTGGCTGAAGGCCTGGGACCCTGGACTGTAAAAGGTTTTGAGTTGTCTGGATCCAAGGGCACCTGGGCCATGATGGGTTAGATTCTGGGCTGAGCTGGGGCTGGCTGGGACTGAGACCTGGACTGGGTCCCTCTCGGCCCCTGGACCGCCCAGCCTTCCATCCCCTCCGAGCCTGGAGACCCGTGAAAGGACTCACTCTATCTTCCCCAACAGGTGACCTGTCGGGCAAGAGGCTAGGCCGCTCCCCCCACAGCAGCGGCGACTGCCCATTGGAGAAGAAGGCGCGGAGCAAGTCACCCCAAGGTGGGAGCTCAGCTTGGAGGCGGGGGTGGGGGGGGCGGACAGGCCACGGAGGAGGGAGGGGTGACTCAGACCCCGTGCAGGGCGAAATTGGCCCAGCAGCAGGTTCTAAGAGGGGAGGTCTTGCCTTTTGTGCAGCAGCGCCTGGAGAACCCCTCACCTTCTCCCCAACAGAGACTCTGTTGCTGCCAGAACCAGGGCCCAGCATGGCCCCTGAGGACCACTACCGCAGGCTTATGTCGGCCCTGAGTGGAGCCGGCACACTTGAGGACCCCCAGCGTCTCTACCACCTGGGCCTCCCCAGCCACGGTACGTGCCCCCACCCTACAGCACCATCCCTTACCGTGTCTGCCCGTGCGTGCTGGGCTCCGGCCATCCTTGGAGGCCTCTGCTCAGCCTGGCAAGAGGCCCTGGGGTCTGGGGCTGCTGACGCCGAGACCGGGTCTGGATGCGGATCTGTAGGCCCCTCAGCCCCCATTAGCCTTGTGGGTGAGCGCTGAGGGGAGATTCCCCCCCTCCCTCTGCCCAGCACCCACTTGCTTGAGAAGATCTGGGGGACCCCCCCACCTGCATACCCCTGCAGCCCACCCCGCCATCTCCCACAGACTCTGCAGCAGGGCCAGCATCTCCGTGTGACATGCCAGCACAGTCACCCACATCCACAGATGAGGAGACTGAGTCTGGGACGAGCCCCCGTGAGAGTGGAAGGTGGGGACGGAGCCAGGCCCGCCCCCCTCTCCAGTGCTCCCAGCTCCTCCTCGAGCCCCGGTCGGTGTGCTGCAGCCCTTCCTACTGTAGGGGCCCACGGGGTAGTGCGTGAGAGTGTGCGGGACACCTCACCTGGGGACAGCCTGGGCCTCTGTGTGGAAGGCGCCAGGAAGAGGGAGGCAGTCGGGCTAGGACATCCAGAAGGCAGGATGGGGAGCGGCTAGGCTGTGGCCAGCAGGACGTAGCTGGCTGGTGCTCAGCAGAGCCGCCGGGGTGGGGGCGCAGTCCCTGCCCCCCCCAGCTCCCCACCCTGTGCTCGCTCTGTCCTTCCTGCCTCTCACCGACACACCTCACCACCCACCAGCTGACCAGCTGCACCCTAGCCTGCAGACCCCAGCCCACGGTGCTGCCCCCAACTTGGCTTTTCTGGCTGGAGGTGGGTGAGGAGTGCTGGGAAAGGGGGCAGGATTTCTTCTCCTTACACAAGGCACTGTCCCCCAGGGCAGTCAGGCACCGAGAGCCTGAATAATTCACCAAATGTTAATAATTTAAAAATCTTCCTTTTTAATTGCTTTCCCTGCCCTGCCTGGGGCCCGCTCGGCTGGCCTGCACGGGGGAGGGGGCGCCGGCCACCGGGGAGCAGCGCCGGGAGCCGGGCTGTCAATCACGGCCCTGCGCCGCCGCCCCCGCCCGCGGAGCCGACTGTAAATAACCGAGGCCGCCCGGCGGGCGCGGGGGCGAGGGGCCCCGCTGGGATCGATGCAGGCGGCCGCGCCGGCTGGGCTCTGCGGGCTGGCACCCGGCCCGGGCAAGACCCACCTCCGCTTTTCGGGTAATTAATTTATAAACAGGCGGCGGCGGTGTCGGCGGAGCCTGCACAGATGGGGGGGAGAGGGCTGCGGGGAGGGGGGACTCGGAGGCCCGCCCCTGAGCTGCACGGGGGACCCGGATGGGGAGCAGAGTGCTAGGCGCCTGGAGCGTGCACTGCGTGTGACCCAGAAGGGGGCGGCGGGGCACTGCCAGTACAGGTTGGAAACCCCTTCCCCAGGGGGCGAGCCTGCGCCCCAGTCTTGGGTCTCTGCCCAACCCCGTCCCTCAAGGCTCCTGCAGCCTTGCTGGCCTAATCTCTGAGCTCCTGTCCGTATGGACATTCAGGCGCCGCGGAACCCCTGCCGTCGGAGCCTTTCCCTCCCTCCCACTGCATTCTGGTTATGGAAATCCCCAAATCCCTCTCAAGGCTTACCTGCGCCACCCCCGGTACAGGCGGGTGCGTCCCAACCCCCATCCCCGCCACCACACAAAGCTAGTCGCACTGTAAGGGTTTGGGTCCCCAGTCCCGTGGCCTTCGGTTCATCTTTCTGCTCCCATGACCAACCGGCAAGGGCACTGTAAGGGTGTGCTCTCAGTGGCTTCTGGTCTCCTCGGTGTCCTTCGCGCGACAGGATTGGGTTGTCAGAGACCTGGGGTAGCCTGGCCTCTGGGTCACCACGGACCCCCTCCCCCACTCCCAGATCTCCTCAGAGTCCGGCAGGAGGTGGGCGCAGCAGCTGTGAGGAGCCCCAGTGGCCTGGAAGTCCACCTGCCCTCACCCACGGCAGGTCAGCGTCGAAAGCAGGGCCTGGCTCAGCACCGAGAGGGCACCGTGCCAGCGGGCACCCCTTCCTTCTCAGAGAGGTACTGGGGTGTCCACATCAGAGAGGCCCCCATCTTCTCTTTGCTAGTTTCTTGGACACAAAACTGGGGCAGGCCTTTCGGAAACCTCGCACCTGGTTTCTGCAGGTCACGTCCACGGCCTGCCCCCCCCCTACCTTGTCACCTGCCTTCAGTCCTGCGTTCTCTTCCCCATCGTGGCCACACGCTGCCGGGGGGCTAGAGGGCGCCAGGTATGGGGCTGGCACGAGGTTCATGGCCTGCAGAAAGGTCCTGACACCCACTGAGCTGGTCAGAGGCCCAGAACACTCCTGGAGGAGAATGTGGGGGGGGATGACTGTCCCTCTGGGCAGGGTGTTAAGGGTGACTGCCCTTTCCGTGGAGCAGCCGTGGGCCTCACGGAATCCAGGTGCCCCAGAGACCGCTGAGGGCTTTGCTCCCCCAACGGGCAGGTGAGAGGCTGGCGACAGACTGGGGGAGTTCCTGGAGAGCGCGGTGCGGAGGGGGGCAGAAGAGGGGAGCAGGGCGAGGTCTGGAAACCCTTAAGTCGGAGAGCTGGGACAGGGAACACACACACACACCCCCCAACCGCGCGCGCGGGCGCCCCGCTGGTCCACCTGCGGAGGCCAAGGGGGGAGCGAGTTACGGGGCGTAATGGTTCGGGCAGCTCCCCCCGGTCTCCTGTCGGGCGCCAGGGTACGCCCCCCAACAACGCTGCCCCCCTCCGCCCTCCTCCCCCCAGCGCTATTTGCAGCTAATTGCGCCCCCCACCCCCCAGCCGCACAGGGTCCACCGCAGGCGGGGAGGCGGGGACCCGGCGCGCCCCGCGCGGTAATTACCGCTGCAGTCGCCGCCGCCCGCCGGGTCAGCGCCTCCGCGCCGCCGCGGAGATTAATTGGCGCCGCCAGCCGGGGGCGGGGGCGGCGCACGACCCGGAGTCGTAACGAGCAGCCGAGCAGCCGCATCGACCGCCCGCGGGGCCGGCAATTAGTAGAGGCGGCGGCGGCGGGGGCGCGGGGCAGTTCCGGGAACGCAGGGGGCTCGCGGGGACCAGGCCGGGGCCTGCGGCGCGCACTGCTTACCGCCCTGTCGTCCACAGGGAGCTGTCGCAGCCGCCCCCCTTGCTGTCGCCCCAGAATGCCCCGCACATCACCCTGGGCCCCCACTTCAGGCCCCCCTTTCTGGGGGTGCCCTCGGCCCTTTGCCAGACCCCAGGTGAGGAGTGGGCGGGGTGTGCCAGCTCTTTGTGTCCTAAGGGGCCGGTGAGGGAACCTGCCACGAGGCCGTCGGAGTGGGAGCCCCGTGTCCCCGAGCGCGCCCCCACCCCCGCCCTGCTGAAGCCAAGGGCGGACCAGGTGGGCTTGGGCGGCCCTAGACCACTCGGCCACCTGGCCTCGTGGTCTGTCCCCCTCCCACCAGGTTACGGGTTCCTGCCCCCTGCCCAGGCGGAGATGCTCGCCCGGCAGCAGGAGCTCCTGCGGAAGCAGAACCTGGCCCGGTAAGTGCGGGGGCGACCGGTGAGGCGAAGGCGGAGTTGCCGAGCTGCATGACTCACACGACTGTCCGCTCCCCCTGGTCCAGGCTGGAGATGTCCGCAGAGCTGCTGCGTCAGAAGGAGCTGGAGAGCGCGCACCGGCCGCAGCTGCTGGCACCCGAAGCCGCCCTGCGCCCGTCCGAGGGCGCGGAGGAGCTGCAGCGGCGCGGGGCCATGCTGGTGCTGAGACACAGCTCCGCGCCGCTGCTGGCCCTGCCCCCCCAGGGGCCCCCGGGCCCCGGCCCGCCCACCCCTCCCCGGGAGCCTGTCCGCCGCGCTCCTCGGAAGGGGGGCCCCAGCCCGGCCTCAGCCCACTCCAGTGAGTCCAAGGAGACCACCGGGGCTGGGCTCTGGGCACAAGATGGCTCTGAGGACGAGCCCCCCAAGGATTCAGAAGGAGAGGACCCTGAGATGGCGGCTGCTGGGGGCCAAACCTCAACTGGAGGCGCCAGCCCTGAGGGGAAGGGTCTTCTCTCAGGGTCCATGCTGCCCCCTCCCCTGCCCCTGGGCTTACCCTATGCCGTCAGCCCCTACTTCCACACAGGTGGGCACCCCCCTTCCAGGCCTTAGATCCCTCCATGGGGCGGAAGAAAGTTAGTCCCCACCAGCACCTGGGTCTTATGGAGGGCGTCCATGGGGAAGGGGGGAAAGTCCCCGTTAGTCATCAATCCGACATCTCTGAACCCTTTGGGCCAAGCTCAGTAGACCTGAGTGGGAGAAGAGAGCTGGCCCTCGTCCTAGTAATACCACCCCCAACGCAGGCACCATGGGGGGACTCTTCATGGACGGGGAGGAGGCCGCGGCCCCCGAGGACCTCAGCAAGTGGACAGTGGACGATGTCTGCAGCTTCGTGGGGGGCCTGGCTGGCTGTGGGGAGTACGCACCGGTGAGGGCGGGGGCGGCCGCGCACCTTCTCTGCCCTCCTTCCCCACGCCCCTTCCCGCCCCAGGGCTCCCCTGCTCGGGGAGGGTAGGGGTGCTGTTGCATGGGCTCCCCACCCCCCACCCCTTGTCCGTGCTTCTGCGTCCAGCACAGGCATATTCCCAACGGGAAGACCTTCCTTTCCTTTGCAAGTTTCCCCAGCAAACTACACCAGCAGCTTCTCTCCGGAGAGCCAGGAGGCAGCCCCAGGCACTTGGCCCTTGGGGGCCTGGAGGGACCCAACAGGGTGTGCAGGAACTGGTCCCAGCACTCAGGCCCTGACATCCCCCCCACCCCAGGTATTCAGAGAACAGGGGATTGACGGGGAGACCCTGCCCCTGCTGACCGAGGAGCACCTCCTGACCACCATGGGGCTGAAGCTAGGGCCTGCTCTCAAGATCCGGGCCCAGGTGAGTGCCTGTGGGGGAGGGGGAGCTGTAGTCTCGACAAGGGCCTGGCTGCACGGAGGCTCTTGGTGGCTGCAAGCCACCGGTCCAGAAGTCCCCCACCCAGGCCCGTCTCTCCACAGGTGGCCAAGCGCCTAGGCCGAGTCTTCTACATGGCCAGCTTCCCTGTGGCTTTGCCGCTGCAGCCACCAACGCTGCGGGCCCCCGAGCGGGAGCTCACCTCTGGGGAACAGCCCCTGTCCCCCACAATGGTCCCCTCCCCCTATGTGGGGGGCCATCCCCCTGCTGGCCGAGCCTCTCCCAAGCAAGAGAACGGAACTGTGGCTCTGTTCCCAGGGCCCGCAGAGCCCCCCCAGCCTCTGTGCTGAACTGGCGGGTGAGCGACCCTGCTCCCTAACCCTCCAGTGCCAGCAGCTCTGATGCAAAAGACCCACCCCACAGCTTGCTTTCTTTTTGATTTGGATGCAAAAACACAAAGAATTTTTTTAAAGGAAAATGTGAGTTAAGAGGAAAAGTTTCCAAAACTTTCTGGGGGTGGTCACAGAGCCAGGTGCAGACAAGCCTGGGGACCCACACCTGAGCCCAAGCATAGGGACTCCGTATCCCGGGTACCTGCGGACAGACCAAAGAATGACGAAGGACACAGAGGCGGCCCATCAGGCCACACGGGCGGCGGCCGTGCCCGCCAGCTCTGTCTGGAACTGGGACAGCAGCCTGCCATCGGGGCAGAGGTCGGGGCAGAGCGCCGCCCCAGGTCAGCTCCTTGCACGGTCTTGATGCCTCTGACCCAGCACTGTGGGGGCGCAGCAGTAGACACGGGCTCCACAGCCACCACTGCAGGGGCCGCACAGGGTTCGGTACTTTCTGGTCTTCCATGTTGGAAAGATAAAGCCCTGCGCGCCATCGACTGCCCTTCCCCCCACCGCAGCGTGCACCCTGACCGCCAGGCTCAGGGCCAGCCAAGAAGCTATGTGCCCGACTGCCCGCTGAGTTGGGAGCCGTGCACCGCAGTCCCTGCAGGTCCCCAGGCTGGCAGCCCTCAGTCCTCCTCCGAGAGCTGGAGGTCTTGCAACTCGTCCTCCGGCCCCTGGGCCAGCCGCCGCAGCTCCCGGAGGCCCAGGCCCGCCTGTGTGTCCAAGCCTCCATCTGCAGGGAGAGACCAAGGCTACATAAATCCCACTTTATCAGGGAGAAGCCAGCTTTGTAGATTACTCATCACTAATTAATCACAGCCCTAATTAATTTACTGTGCCACTGTTACTGGCGGCCAGAACCAGCGGGAACGGAGCAGCTGGCCGGGTATCCCCAAGGAGGGTGTGGGCCCAGCTTAGAGCTGCCCTCCCAGCTGGCTGCCCTGCCTACCCGCCCCGCCACACCCCTGACACCCTCGGGCTTCCGAACAGGCAGGCTCAACAGGCCACGCACCACCCCTCACGCCCAGGAACCACGTACCTTTTGAATTGCCGGCGGCTTCTTGGCTGCTACAGCTGCCCTCCTCCTCTTCCTCCTCCTCCTCCTCCTCCTCCTCCTCCTCTTCTTCCTCCTCCTCCTCCTCCTCCTCCACCCTCTGCCGAGCTCCTGGGGACACAGGCATCCCTGGGGTCCGAGAAGTAAAGCCCATGGGAGGGGGCCCACCCGCAGGTGCTCACTGGGGGCCGTTAGGGGAGGAGGCTGGGCCAGGCTCACAGCCCCACACCCACCCACCTTTCACTCAGGCCCCTTTGGGCAGGTAGAGAGGATTCCCAAGTGCCCAGAGTGAGAGCAAGGAACAAGGTCTGGCAGCACGTGTTCCAGTGCCAGGAAGCCCTCCCCAAAAGCAGAGCGGTAGAAGGGCCCCAGTGGACAGGAGCGGTCAGGTGGAAGCCAGCACCCTCTTCTGGGTCCATGAGGCAGCTCAGAAAGCCTTCCAGGCCCACCGTCCCCTTCCCCACAAGGAGCTCAGGCCCCTACCTGTCTCTGAGAAGTCCATGGCACTGTCTTCCCCATCACTGTCCAGGTCAAAGAGACCCTTAAATTCCACTCGGTCTTCATTCTTCCTGTCTCCCACCTTCCGCCGCTTTATCTCTGGCAAGTTCAGATCTTCCAGCTGGCAGGACCCAGAGCCAGAGCAGGAGGCGAGGGTCATCGTCAGGACGCTCAGAGAGCCCACCCCAGCCCAGTCCCCAACCTGCCCTGCTTCAGCCCCAGGAACCCCCTACACCCCAAGGCTTAACCCTAGCCATAGCTAGGCCACAGCATGCGGCACACGGCAGGAATCCGGACCGCGGCTCCTGTCTCCCCGCCTGATCCCAGTGTCCTGTTCCCTCCCCCAGTCCCCCTCAAGCTTTGCCTCCCAACCGGTCCCCCACGCAAAGACTCTGTCTGGCCACTTTTTTCTAGCCAACTCTTGGTCCACATCACGGGACAGGACTCCAGGACAGCCATCCCGCCAGGCAGGAGAGGAGACCCTAACCACACGCTGGCCACAAGGTGCCATCAAAGGTTCAGTCACACCCACGGGCTGGAGGCCCAGCTGCAGCCCCTCACCTTTCTGCCTCCAAATCTTCAACCATCCATCTCAGAAATGACAGCAGACCCACAGTGACCGCACAGGACAGACAGTCACAGGCATGCCCCTCAGCATGAAGCTGTCCGCTCGAGTCCCACCATCCCACACCCACTGGCCAGGCCCAGACTCAGAGGCATCACCCCTCCTGTGGCTCCCTGCCTCCACTTCTGGTGCCAAGGTCAGTCCAGCCACTCACTCCCCCAGAATCCCCAGCTGGTTTGGTCTCCAGCCACCTCCTCCTGCAGGTCATGAGAGAAGCAGCCCCCCACCATTACCCAGCTCTGCAGGACAGTTGCCCCCTCAGAGCTGCCCCAGAACAGGCTGCGGCTGGAACACAGGCCCCCACCCATCCTGCCGACGTCGTCCCTGGGACTGTCCCCTCCCACAAGCCCCCTTCCCCACTCTGGTGTCACAGCCAAGGAGCTGGATCCGGTATCAGAGCAACCCAGGCGGCCACGCCCACATCCCCTCCTTGACCCCCAGAAACGTCCCCTGCAGACACACCCGCTCTTTGCCACTGATCTCCAGCTGGATCTCTCGCTCCCTCAGCTTCCGCCACTGGCTGTAGTACTTGGTGAGAGGGGTCCCCTCCTCTCGGGTCTGCTTCTCCCAGGCATCCTGCGGGGAGAGGTTCGGGATCAGCCCCACCCCGGGCAAACCTCCAAAGCCCAGCCCGGCCCTGACCGGCGCCCTCAGACAGTGCCGCCCGCCCAACTGACCACTGCGTGCTGGTCAGCCACGGCGAAGGGGGCCCCCTGGCGGCGGCTGCAGATGTACTCCGCATTCTCCTGCACCTTCTCCAGCAACTGGCGCAGCTGCCGGCAGTAGTTGGCCACCTTGCACTCCCGGAGGAAGGACTTCAGCTGCGGAAGGAAGAGGGGCTCAGACAAGGTCCAGACACAGACCTGCTCTGCACCCCACAATCCGTCTGGGCCTCACGTGACCAGAGGGAGGAGACGGGACAGCAGGGAACGTGGGTTCATGTGTCGCACAGCTCTGGCTATGGGGAGCCCTAGTGCACACACACGGGGAGGGGACCCAAGTCCACACACCAGATTTGGGGTGGGGGGGTGCTGCATGATCTCTGGTGCCTGGGCCTGTGGGGCTGGAGAGCAGACGGCCCATCCCACAGGCCAGGCAAAGGCACGGCAGCAGCAGTGGGGCAGCACGGGGCTACCCTCCAGGTCGGACCACCCCCAGCCGGTCTCTGTAAATAAAGTCGAACCGGTGCGCGTCCAACCTACTCACTCATGCGTTTCTGTGGGTTCTTGGAACAACGACTGGAAAACCTGAGCAGCTGTGAGAGAGCCCGTGACTGTGAAGTCTAGAACACTTCCCATCAGATTCTACCAGCAGAGTCTGCAAAGCCCTGTTCCACACTGGGACCCCTGGGACCTGGAGCCCAGAATTAAAGGCTCGAAGACACAGCCAGCCCTGTGTCTGGATGCGTCTCCGGCCAGCGCGGCTCTGGGGAGAGCAGCCCAGCCCAACTCGCCGAACAGGCCTCCGGCTGTGCGGGTTGCTTCTGCCCACCAGCACCAGACAGGGACAGGCAGTGCCACCTGGTCCTTTCCATGAGAGGCACCTGCCTCTGTGAGATGGAAAACATCTGGCCTGAAGGCAGGTGGACCTTCGACAGAGGCTAGGCTTGGCTCCTGGCCCTGTGTGGCTGTGACAAGGATGCCTCCCTCTGTTCGCTCCGTGAATGGGGAGCCGAGCCCATCAAGCAGCTCTGTCTGCTACACGGGGGCAGGCCGTCGAGGGGTCTGGGAAGGGAAGGTGGACCCAGACGGTGGGTACACACCTGCAGGATGGCGGGCAGCGCCAGCTCAGGGAACGCGATGCTGTGGGCCTGGCCGTGCAGGTACTCCAGGATGAGGTCATACAGCTGCTCCACCAGGCCGTCCTGGGCAGCAGGGAAGAAAGCAGGTCGGGGCTGGGGAGACGGGAGCTCCGCGCTCTTCCAGAGCAGTCCGATGTGTCCACTCCGTCTGCAGGGTGGAAACTGGAGGACGGGCCCCCACAGCCTCCCAGACGCCACGCTCACACGCGCACACGCTCGCACGCGCACACGCTCGCACTCAGTGTGGCTGAGGCCAAGAACACCATTCCCTCCCATCCCAAGAGACCCAGGAAGGTCCACACGAACTCCACACTCAGCTGACCCCTGCCACCCTACACACTGACCTCAGTGCCCTATGCCATCTGGCTGGGACCCCCACCCAAGGCATCTCTCCACGCCCCTCCAAGGAGGCCAGCCTCACCCGATACGCCTTCTCCTGCAGGTTGACTTTGGACAGCTTCAGGATCACGGTGAAGTTGATGGGCTTGGAGCTCATGCGCCCTGGCCTCCTGTTAAAGTCCACCTGCTGGAAAACCTGTCCCAAGGCCACATCAGCCCGGCCTGCTCTGCCGCATGCCCCACTGTGTCACACTCCACCCATATCCTGGGTTACAGACCCAATGTGGAAGCAGGGACGGGCAGCCACATGCAGTGCCAGCCCTGCGGGCCCCCACACCGCCTGCCATGCAGCACTCGGGCCTCCGAGGCCATCACTTTATCCCCGACTGGGGCTCTGGCTGAAGGGAACGGGACCAGGAGCGCACACATGCTATCGACTCCTTCCTAAAACTAGGCCAAGCAGCTGTAAAAATCAACATCTAGAGACCAAAGAACCTGCACACAGCCACGGCCACCGCAAGGTTCTCCCCCTGACCGCACCCCCAAGGCCTTGGGCCAACCCCAGGGCTGCATCCCCAGGAGCATCTCCGATGAAGGTCCGGAGCGCCACCACTCCTCCATCCTCCACAGAGACCGCCGGCTGCGTCCATCGCTCTCTGCGTCTTGGAGAAGCCCACCCTGGGTCCAAACGCGGAAGGCTGCAGGGGGCCCTGGGGCAGCAGAGTGGAAGTCGTGCCTGCCCCCCGCACAGCCCGTGCACAGAGGTGATCCAGGATGCTGTCCTGAAGGGCGTGGGTGGCCAACACAGAAGATGCCACGGAGCCGGGGGGAAGGTTCCCAGCCGAGCTCAACGCAAGCCCAGGTGAAAAGCACCCACAGCTGTGGCAGTAACAGCGTCTCCCAAGGGGGGACACCGGCACTCTCGAACCTGGCTCAGCCCGAGGTGGTGTGGGGACAGGGCGGGGGGCTGCTCTCGATACCCCTTCCCACCCACCCGGGAAGGGCAGGGCAGAAACTGCCTCCTGACGTGTTTTCTCTGGAAAGGAGAGGCCTGGGTGTGAAGGGACGTGCCCTGCAGAGTGGCTGGGGCAGGGGTCAGTCCGTACAAGAGCTGTGAGAAGAAGAAATCCGAGTAGGAACCCTCAGGGGCTCCCTTCTCTCTTCTACTTGGTAAGGAGACACAGAACACAGCCCTGGGAGCACAGCACACCACCCTGAGACACTAACCTGGCCCATCTCGCGGTGGGGGACACTCGGGCCTCTCTAACAGGGAGACGTGAAGTCCTAAGCGTACAGTGGGTCCAGGCCTAGCCCTAGCGGGCTTCTGGGCTTTAGTCAGACCACCTTTCGGTACCTGAGCTACATGTGCGTGCAGGCATGCAAGGACACACACACGTGTGCACACACAGATGTGTGCGTCCACACGAACGGACCCAGGAGCGCGCAGGAGAAGAAACGCAGCTTTGGAATCAGACCAAGGCTTCTGGCCCAGCTCTCCTGCTCACTGTACTGGACCGGACAGACTCAAGCGTGTCCTAAAACCAGCACCGTCAGGCCAGCCCTGCAGAGCAGCCGTCCGTGTCCTCACGGCCAGGGCCCCTACCAGCACACGACACAGGCTCCGCACAGAGCGATGCCTTCCCAGAACCTGCTCTACAAATGGGAAAACCAGCACTCTGGAAGAGACAGTCCAGAGACAGCAAGAGGTGCTTCCAGAGACAGCCCGGAGGCACCAGACAACCCCGTCCCCGCCCCCGCCCCGTCCCCGGTGGCGGCCCCCTCTCACCTCCAGTATGAAGGGCAGCACTGGGATGAAGGTGCCGGTGCTCCCCGAGAGCCCCGTCAGAGCGCGCACACAGTGCATGCGCAGGGGGTAGAAGCGGGCGGTGGGGACCAGCCTGGGAGCATGGGAAAGCAGGGGTGAGCAGAGGCCTGAGCCTCAGAGACCCCCCAAACCAGCCTCCCCCTTCTGGCCTGGCTGCCCATGACGCATTCCCACCCATGGGGATCTAACCTCACATCTGGCGGGGTGGGTGGGCACACCTGCCCCTCTGACTCCTCCACACAGAACACGGCAGGACAAAAGGCCCCCGACTGACATTCTGGTCTCAAGGACCTGCCTCCTCACTCGGTTGTCGGGTGAGAGAACACCCCACATGACTTCTCACTTAGCGTCTTTTTCTTTTTTCTTTTTTCAGATTTTATTTATTTATTTGACAAAGAGAGATCACAAGCAGGCAGAGAGGGGGAAGCAGGCTCCCCGCCAAGCAGAGAGCCCGATGCGGGGCTCAATCCCAGGGCCCTGAGACCACGACCTGAGCCGAAGGCAGAGGCTTAACCCACTGAGCCACCCAGGCGCCCCCAGACTTAGTTTCATTTTAATGCAGGCCTGCGCCCCGCTTGGACGGCTCCCCCTTCAGGGGCTCCGGGGCGACCCCTCCTGGCCAACAACGGCAACCACCTGGCCTCCTGCAGCTCCTCCAGGATCCGCCCTGGATACTGACCACAACTCAAGAGTCACAACCACACAGCCCAGCTCTGTCCAAAAACCAAATTCCCTCCAAGGGTACTTAGCCTTTTCTACCCAGCATCACCTAGAACGCACCAGTCGGGGACACTGGGCCACAGACCACACCACCACCAACACCCCCGTACTTCCTCAGGCGCTGCCCAGTAACAGACCCAGGGTCCAGGGATGGCCCAGACCCTCCCAGAGCAGCAGCTCCTCCTGGCCGTCCAGGATGCCTCCCCTGTAGCGAGCCCGATCCCCGCAGCAGCCCACGGAAAGCTGCCTCCCTCCGACGTCAGGGCCACCGCCCCCAGCGGAACTCACTTGATGCAGCCGATCACCACCTGGGTTAGGGGGTAGACCAAGGGCCGGAGGGCCTCCCGGGGGCAGAGGGTGCTGAGTGCGCGGCACCACAGGCACAGGCAGTGCACAAACTGCCAGTTGTACACAGACTGGTACGTCTCCTGCACACAGAGCGAGGGCCGTCTCCAGCTCAGCGCGGGGCTCCTGGCAAGGCCCTGCTCTTCCTCACCCACCAGGGGCACGGGATCTCGGCCCCCCTGCCCCGTGCCGCTGCCTATGCCCGAAGCCCCCACCAGCAAAGGCCCTGATCCCAAACACATGCTGGGCCGTCTCCTGGAAGCCAGGAGCCCTCAGGCCCTCAGCTGGGTCAGGCTGGGCCATCCCCCGCCCCGCAGGCACACCCACACACCTTCTTGCGGGTGGTCATGGCATTGCGCAGGTGGATGGCAAGCTGGCGGATGTAGAGGAAGGCGTGCTGGTAGGCGACACCAGTGTCCAGGGCAAGCAGCTCGGTCAGAGTCCGCTGCATGAAGCCGATGAGCGGAAGGGTGCTGGGAGAGGTGAACTTGCAGTTCCTCACGTACGTGATATACATGTGCTGCCAGGAAAGACCCCAGCTGGAACCACCTGAGCTCCCAGGGCCCTAGGTACCCACCGCCCAGCTCCAAGCCACTACCAGACACCTGGGCCTTTCTCCCAGAGCTGCTGCCTTGGCGGGAGCCACAGTCTGGTCATGTCTGCTGCATGTCTCCCCCTACACGCAGCCTGCCCCTTGGGCCCCCTACTGCTGCTCAGCCTCCACACCGTACAGCCACCAATCTCAAACAAAGTCTGCAGTGCCGAGAGGAGGGACCCTACAGGTGGGGGAGAGTGCCAAGGGGAGTGCAGCATGAGCCACTGAGAAGAGGCAGGACGCCGTGGAGGGACTGGGAAGCAGGGAGGCAGAAGAGCCCCAGCTATGTGCCAGGCCTACACAGGGCTTTCTAGAGGGGCTCCACGTGGGACAGGCCATCCCCGCTTGAGGCCAAGCAGCACGGTCCCCGGCCTCTCCACAAGAGGCAGAAGCCCTGGGCCCGCACTACCTTGAGAACAGGACTCAGGAAGACATCCTTCTTATGCCGGCAGACCCTGACGAGGACCAGGAAGGCCAGGACACGCAACGTCTCCTCACCTGTGCTCCACAGCACCACCATCCTCTGCAGAAGGCAAGATGTCACTGCCTGCCCCAGCCTCCCCAAGCCAAAGAGCCCCGTGGCCACTGCTGGGAGACGGCCCTTCCCAGAGCATCTCAGAAGAGAACCACTCAGAACTCAACCTGGGGGTAACAAAAACGTAACCCTAACCCGTGAAGGCAGTACCAGGGAGCACGTGAGAAAGCAAGAGTAGATCTTGCTTCGCTTCTCATCAGAAACGTCAGAAAGCCACCCCCTTATGGGACTGGTTTTGCAGCCCCAGGAGCAAAGAGCGGACGGAGACAGAACCCAAGCGGGGGCAGGGTGGGGACGGGCACACGAGAGGGGCACTCTGGAAGGGCAGCGACACACACCCCCACCACCCTGGCTGACCTTGAGCAGCAGGCGGCACTGCTTGGGGAAGGTCAAGTAGTAGGGCACGGAGTTGCTGACATGCTGTAGCACGGCCGCTGCCACTGTCGCCTCGGCCACGCAGGCCACCAGCTGGGGAAGCGGGAGACGCCGTGAGGCCCCCAGCCCACGCCCATCTGGGAAACAAGGAAGGACTGGCCCCGTGGAGCACAGCAGGCCCTCTCCCCTCTGGAACCACACCTGTATAACTGAGCTCAGGTAAACCTTGATGTCCAGCCGGAGCTTGCCCCACAGTGGGCTGCCAGACGGGTGCAGCACCCTACAGAGAGACCAAACCCACAGCCGTCTGAGTGAACCCCCACAATTGCACTTTCTCCCCAAACCCACCCCCCTTCCCGGTGACGGCTCTCCCCATGCGGCGGCCCCCTTCACGCAAGAGTCCATACCTGGCCAGTGCCAGCCCCACCCCACCTGTCTGTCAGCTTCCCTGCCCCCTTCCCCCAGGGCCACCTCCACAAAGCTGCGCCGTCCTGGTCACGAGTCTCACCCTGGCAACTTCCAGCAGACCCAGATACCCCTGTCTCCAGGTCCGCCACCGCCCCAAGCCTCCCTTTCAGAAGGTCACGCAGGACCCTTCCCTGGAGCCTTCTTCCTGGTGTCTGGGGATAGTCTGACCCTTCAGGCCCTCACTACCTCCTAGGCACGTGGCTGCACGGCCCTCCCAGGCCAGTGGGCCTCCCCTTTTGCCAAAGGTCTGCGGCTGTTCTCTCTCACTGAAGACTTTTCACAGCCTCGCCTCCTCAGTCTCCTCTAACACGGGACTTAAGGTTCCGAAACTCAGCTGTGAAAGGCACCGACCTATGTGGGCACAGACCCCTCCCCAACCACACAGCGAAGGCGTGGAAAAGACACTCATTTAAAGAAAGAAAGATCAAAAAAGAGAGAATCCCGACCTAGAAAACCAGCGGCGCGAAGCCAAGCACGCACTCTGGGCCCCTAAAAACTTCTGGGTAGAGGATGTGCTTTCTTAGACAGAAAAAAGAAAGGAGAGCAGAGCCACCCAACTGGCCCCGCGTGCCCAGCCTCTCCCAGGAACACTGCAACGGGCCTGGCTCTATGTTCATTCAACATCCCTCAGTCCTGGTTGGGTCTAGAGAGGACCCCTAGATCACAAGGCCTCTGCCTTCCCCAGTGCAGGGACCTGACCACACCTCCCTACCTCCCCCTTCCCTTCACCTGCGGCTGTCCTCTGGGACTTTTCCAAACAGCAGCTTCTGGAGACAGCCAAAGAGATCGCGAATGCAGAAGGTGACCAGGGCATTGAACACTACAACGAGGGGACCACAGATGCCATTCACAGTACAGAAGGCGGAACAGGGGGCCGGGATCCCGCATCCCCTCGTCCAGCTCACCAGCACTGTCTGTGACCTGGAATCTGCTGGTCTCGGCACCTTCCTGGTCTCCTTGGGTGGTGGCCACAGCAGCTCGGAACGCCTGCACGACTTCGTGGAACAGCTTTGGAGTAAGGTGATGCTAAAGGGGTTAAGAGGACCCAAAATGTCGGGGGGGTGGGGTCAGCCGTGTCAGACAGAGCATGAGGCAACCAGAGAAACCTGCTCTGAAAGAGAAAGGTGCCCCTGCCCACACTCTGAGACGTGGAGCAGCAGCTGTTATGGAGACACACGCAGGGAACAGAGAGAGGAGTCCAAAACGATCCTGGAAGGGAAGCGAGCCTGGCTCAGGGTCAGAGGGAGAGGGGAGAGGCTGAGGGTCCGAGATCTGGGTGGCAATCTGTGACAGGTGGTTTCCAGAACTCTCCCTCTGCCCTTTCCTTTCCCCGCAGAAACCAATGCAAACGCCTTGAAGGGCTCTGGCTCCAGTGACCGACAAAGGCACAGAGTGTGTCCTGCCCGCAGTGGCCTTCAGCACCGGGGAGCACCTGAGAGGGAAGCTGAGGGGCAGAAAGCAGAAGCGCCCCCAGGATCTCTGACCGAAGGACAGAGCGCGATCCTGGAGCCTCTCAGCGTAAGGAGATGTGCTAAGGAGGACTCCAGGGCCAGTGCTCGGAGAAGGCCTCCCCCCCACCCTCCCGACTGCACAGATCCGAGTCACTGCAACGAGGCCAGGGCAGACTCCTCTTAAAGCAGGTGGCGGGGGTGTCCAACGGCCCTCCCCATGCCGCGCCTCACCTTCGCCGCCTGCTTCCATCCGTCCACCATGGCGAGGGTCACAGGAGCAGAATCCCGCTTCTTCCCCTTCAGTCCGCGGGGGGTCCCACCCTCCCCCGCATCTTCCTCCTCGCTGGCTTCCTGTACCAGACAGAGGGCCAGGCTAGAGCAGGGGGCAGGGGCCCTAAGTGTGCCCCTGCCCCCACCCGTCGGGCCTAGGCCCTCACTTCCAGCGTGTCCGGCAGGGAGTGGAACTGGCCCTCTTCGTCCTCCGCGCTGTCTGAGTCACTGAAGTCCAGCAGGCTCTGGTCGTTCTCCTGCAGGAACTTGTAGAACTCGGGGTCTCTGTCCTTCAGCCGAGAGAGCTGGTCCTTATGCTCAGATGCTCGACCTTTATGCCGGCTAAGGAGGTGGGGGTCATCAGGCACAACGGACCGGCGCAGCCCACAGGGGTGGGGGCAGAGGCCTCTTGGCCTCCACACTGGAAGCTTGCCAGCCTCCACAGAGAAGCTACGGGGCCCAGACGGCTCCCTCCACCAGGGCTGCGGACAGCCAACGCAGGGCAGTTTCCAGGGTCGCACCCTCAGCAGATGCCCTCGCCCCTAAACTCTGGACGCACACGTCCGACAGCCTCTCTGTACGCGCTCCAACACCTGCACGTCCCACCCAACGCCGACCCCGCACCCGAGATTCTCCCGGACTTCTCTGCCCACCCTCTGCTCCACCTCCCGCATCAGTGACCCGACCTCCGCAGGCTCTCAGTGAGAGACGCCCCTCTCCCTAGCCAGCACCGACCCTTCCCCAGGGCCACCTTCCACTCTCCCGGTCACCCGTCCTTCGTAAGGCTTGCCCCCACCTCGGCAGCTCCGCCGCTCCGAATCCCTGAAACACCACAGCGTCCTTCCCCGGGCTGGTGGCCTCCTCCCTCGGGTCTCTGTCCACTGACCCGCTGCCCAAGGGTCCTTCTGCACCACCAGCAACAGGGGCCGCGCCCCTCCTCCCTAGCTCTCTAACCCCGGCTTCCTGGCCCTCGGCCCCACTTCGTTTTCTGGCCTAACCCCGCCCCGCTTCCCCCGGGCTGCCGAACCTCTTCCAGGCCGGAAAGGGACCCTTTCGGGACGCACCAGAGAGCGCCCAAAATACGGGCCGTCGGGCGCTGGGGGCTCCGTCGGTGAAGCGTCTGCCCTGGGCTCAGGCCACGGCCCCAGCGCCCTGGGATCGAGTCCCGCCCGGGCTCCCCGCTCCCTCCCGCCGCCTGTCTCCGGGCCAAGCGGGGACTGACGGGTCTCCAAGAGGGTGAGGCCCGAGCACACAGGGGAGTGGAAGGAGGCTCGTCACGGCAAGCGCTGCAGGAACGAACGAGCGCGGGGGCTGGCGCGGGGTCGCGGTCCCCGGTCCCCACCCGCGCGACGGGCCCGGACAGGGAGAGGGTTTGGCCTCACGCACGACCCGCGGGGGACGCTCCCCTCACCTGGACGAGGGGCTCCCGGCCGGCCCATCCCGTCTCCGGTCGGCTCCACGCACCGCCCGCGTCCCGGCTCCCGCGGCTCCCGCGGCTCCTTCGGACTCGGACTCGGACTCGGACTCGGACTCGGACTCGGACTCCGACTCGGACTCGAAGCCCGAAGCCAAGAACTCGTCCACTGTCAGCTCCGCCAGGCGCCTGCGGGTGGCGGCCGCCGGGTCAGGCCTCCCCGCCGGCCGGGTCAGGCCTCCCCGCCGGCCCGGCCCGCCCAGCCTAGCCGCGCCGGGGACACGGAGACGCTCCGGGAGGCACCGGAGGACCCAGTCGGCCCTCGGACCCCCAACTCACCGCTTGCCGGCCCGCGCCGCCGCCGCCGCCATCGCCGCCCGCCCGCAGCGTGCGCCCCACTTCCGGCCCCAGAATGCCGTCCGGCAGCCGCACTTCCTCCGGGCCGGCCCCGCCCTCGGCCCCGCCCCGCCGCGCCCCACCGGTGGCTCTGAGTTTCTCCAACGGAGGCTCCGGTGGCATCCAGGCGGGAGGGCAAGTTCACATCCTCGGCGCTCCGGGCTCCCAGGATGGCCGGACGGACGGACGCTAACGGCGCAGGCCGGACTCAGTCACGGCTCCCGCACACATCGCTGAGTGTCGGGCTGTCGATCTCGAAAGTCGGGCAGGACTGCACGGGATGGAACGCTGGCCGGCTGCTCACACATCACCTGCCCCAGGGAAGACGAGGCCCAGGACCTGGGGCATCCTCTCCCCTGCTGCCCACAGCCTCCCCAGAGCTCCAGAAAGCACGTGCCTGGAAGGGGGTCAATGCACAGGCGCCGGACGAAATGCGCCCCGGGGAAGACACTTGACAGACAAGACTCCTATGCAAAGAGCTCTCAGGAATCAATAATAAAGAGACCAGCTTCGCAGGAAAAGCAGGCTACTAGCCGCGTAGGTGGGCAATTCGCCGGGAAAAAATGACGCTCTGATGACCAGGCCAGTCTCGCCTGCATCGAATGAGGGTCAGAATGATGAGAGTCGCTTCTGCTTCACTGGACAGGCCACGGCGGGGGTGGGGGGCAGTGGACAGATCCCGGAGCTGTTACTGAAGCCCGTTTGGCCAAATCGAACGGGAAGTACTGCGCCTGATACTTGGGTCCTCCGAGTCTTCCGCCGGGAATTTGCCTAAGTCCACAGTGTGGGCTGGGCGGGAGCGGCCACTCTTCCCTGCCCCGCCTGTGGGAAGGCGGGTCCAGAAGCCCAGAGTCCGGAAGGCTGCTTTGCAGAAGGGGCGGGAGAACCACACGGTGCCCTCCTATCCCCGCCCCCTAAAGGGCCAGAGTGTGTGGGCCTGGAACGCCCGATCCCGCGGGCTTCTAGGGAGCAGGCGTGACTCCTGGCAGATGCCCCGGGCCCTGCGCCCCCGCCCCCCCCCCACCCCCGCCGCTGGCGCCCAGTCCCTGGCCTGGTACTTGAAGGGGTTCACGGAGCGAACCCAGCGAAGGCCGGCCGGGCAAACTGGCCTGCCTGGGGTCACAACGGGGGCAGGCAGAACGGTGCCACAGGCCCCAAGGGCAGCAGGGCCGTCCAGGGTGCTTACGGGGACGGGGCTTCTTAAAGGAACTGGCGGGGATGGACGGTCGGGGTGGCTTCTCCGACGTAGGCGGCGGGCGGGGCCGCGGGGGCTTCCCGGAGGAGAGAGCGGGCGGGGCGCCCGGACGCGGACTGGGAGGATTGCCGCGCTGCGTTCCGTCCGCGAAGACGCGGGCAGCGCGGGAGGCGGGGCGGGCGGCGCCGAGAAACAGCGGCTGCGGGAGGGCGGGCGGCGGGAGCGAGGGACGCGGAGCCGGCCGCCGCCGCCTAGCAGCCCTCCGGCAGTCCTAAGTCCGTCCGTCTGCGCGTTCTCCGCGGGTCGCGGCGGGTCCGGCAGCCGAGCCCATGCAGCCGCGCAGCGAGCGCCCGGCTGGCAGGACGCAAAGCCCGGAGCACGGCAGCCCGGGGCCTGGGCCGGAGGCGCCGCCGCAGCCGCCGCCGCCGCAGCCGCAGCCGCCGGCGTAAGTGGGCCGAGGGCCTGGGGACCGTGCGCCAGACCAGGGGCTGAGTGGGCCCGGGAGGGCGACGAGGAGGGGCGTGCGCCCACCCTGGCTGGCTGCCCGGAGGAGGCGGCCTCGGCGCCCCGCAGGCTCGGCCCGCCCCTGGAGGTGCAACTCCCCCCGTTTGTCGCGCACGCAGCGACGTGGGACCGGGCGCGCAGAAGTGGCTGCTTCCCGGAGGCGCTGTCCTCTCCCGCCGCCCTTGAATTCCGGCTGCGCCGCTCAGACTTGGGCGACTTGTCTGCAGGATAGGGGGCGGGGGGGGCGGGTGGAGCCGCTGGGCAGGGTCGGGTGAGGCTCGGCCTGCTGGTGGCATAGGGGCCGTCTTCAGAGCTGTTCTGAAGCCTTAGCCAGTCGCGCTTGGTGCACATCCTGTGTGCCCAGCCCGTGCTGAGGACACTGGACTCTGATGGGGAAGGGGAAGGGCGGCCAGTGACAGAGGAGCGCCTGGTCCCAAAGAGGGCAAAGGGAACTTGGTCCTTACAAGTTAGGGGCAGAGACGGGCTATTCTGTGGGGACACCTGGGCAGAGGGGAGTATGGTGCCAGAAGGTGTCCTGGCAGAGGAAGCTGCTAGGGCCAGCGCTGGCATCGGGTGCGACTGGACCTCAGCGGAGGAGCAGGTGTGGGGCAGCTTTGCTGCACTTCTAGGGAGGCTCCCTGTATGTGAAGGAGAAGGGGGGTGGTTCCTGATGGAAGCCAGGTAGGGGCTGTCAGGGAGGGGGCTGCCGCCTCGGTGCCCTGGCCCTGCTGCAGTTTCAGGGGTGGGTGAGCAGCTCCCCGCAGCGGGCGTCTGACCTGGCCCTGCCCGTCTGCAGCCCGGAGGCAGAGCGCGCGCGTCCTCGCCAGGCCCGACCCACGGCTCCAATGGAGGGTGCAGTGCAGCTGCTGAGCCGTGAGGGCCACACCGTGTCCCACAACTCCAAGCGGCACTACCACGATGCCTTCGTGGCCATGAGCCGCATGCGGCAGCGTGGCCTCCTGTGTGACATCGTCCTGCACGTGGCGGCCAAGGAGATCCGAGCACACAAGGTGGTGCTTGCCTCCTGCAGTCCCTACTTCCACGCCATGTTCACAAGCAAGTACCCCCACATGCAGTCTGGGCACTCGGGGGGCTCTGCAGATCTCGCCGGGCAGGGACCGGCCTGACCCACTGTCCCCACAGATGAGATGAGTGAGAGCCGCCAGACGCACGTGACATTGCATGACATTGACCCTCAGGCCTTGGACCAGCTGGTGCAGTTTGCGTACACGGCTGAGATTGTGGTGGGCGAAGGCAACGTGCAGGTGAGGCTGCCTGGTCCCTCCCTCAGTCCCTCGCACAGCTCCGCTGGGCCCCTGTGCCTCAGCTCCTGGTGTTTCCCCGTGCCTCTCCCTCAGTCCCTCGTGGCCCGTTTTCTTGTCCCTGCTCCCCTGCTCTCTCTCTCTCTCGTGTCCCCCCACAGACTCTGCTCCCAGCTGCCAGCCTCCTGCAGCTGAATGGCGTCCGTGACGCCTGCTGCAAGTTCCTGCTGAGTCAGCTCGACCCCTCCAACTGTCTGGGCATCCGGGGCTTTGCTGACACGCACTCATGCAGCGACCTGCTCAAGGCCGCACACAGGTACGTGCTGCAGCACTTTGTGGATGTGGCCAAGACCGAGGAGTTCATGCTGTTGCCACTAAAGCAGGTAACGTGCCAGCGGGGGCACCGCCTCGACCCTGACCCAGTCCCTAGACCCTGGCCCCAGCCCCAGGACTCCTGGCTTCCTTCATCTTAGCCCTTCGGACCTGGCCCTTTGCCCCCCAACCCTTATTTCCAGCCTCTGACCCGCATTCCAGCCTCACTACCCATCCCCCGCCCTCTCCCCACCCGACCCCCACCACACCTCCTTCTTCTGACCCACCCAAACCTGCAATTTTTGACTTCAGATCTCATCCTCCTCTGACCACATCCCTGCCTACAGCCTGTGGGCCCTGGGTCTGCATCCCTAGCATTGTTCCGGGCCTGGGCCCATGGGAACCGAGTCTGTGGTTCCTGACCCTGCTTGGTCCCTTCTTGTAGGAACACTGGCCTCCCCATTGGACTCTCCCTCCCGGGTACCTTCAGGGCTCCATGGGCCCCCAAAGCCCTCCCTAGATCTCAGGTCTGAGGGTCCCCACCCCTAGGTGCTGGAACTGGTCTCTAGCGACAGCCTGAACGTGCCTTCAGAGGAGGACGTCTACCGTGCCGTCCTGAGCTGGGTCAAACATGACGTGGACGCTCGGAGACAGCATGTGCCAAGGGTGAGGCCAGCACCTAGGGGCCCACTGTGCTTAGAAGGGGACACATAGCGGCTGAGGACCTGGGTGCCCCTGGGGTCTGCTGTGTACAGAGACCCCCTCACAGGAGTGATGCAGAGACGTTTTCAAGAAGAGCCAGCACATCTGAGGGGGAGCTCTTCCCTGAGGCCTGCCGCCTGACCGTGGCACCCCTGCGTCCCAGCTCATGAAGTGTGTGCGCCTGCCCCTGCTGAGCCGGGACTTCCTGCTGGGCCACGTGGATGCTGAGAGCCTGGTGAGGCACCATCCTGACTGCAAGGACCTGCTTATCGAGGCCCTCAAATTCCACCTGCTGCCTGAGCAAAGGGGCGTTCTGGGCACCAGCCGTACGCGGCCCCGGCGCTGTGAGGGCGCCGGCCCCGTGCTCTTCGCCGTGGGTATGTGCCCTGCCCGGTCCCCTCGGGTCCAGGACCCTCCCCCACACGCTCTCCCTCTCCTCTCCCATCCCTGACCTGTGCTTCTGTCCCTGAGCCCGGCACAAGCCTACCTCATACCGCGCTGGTCACATCCTGTACCCACCCCACACCTGCTCCTCTGTTCGCCTGTGGAGGACCCCGTGCGGTATGACCCACTCACCGATCCTCATCCCCACCCACCCTTGGAGCCCCCGGACTCTTGACCTTGAGCTGCGCTAGAGACGCCCAGCCGTTACCTCCCTGGGTCCCTTGTCCTGCCCCGTCACTTCCCCCTTCCTAGGTGGTGGGAGCCTGTTCGCCATCCACGGAGACTGTGAAGCATATGACACGCGCACTGACCGCTGGCACGTGGTGGCCTCCATGTCCACGCGCCGGGCCCGGGTGGGCGTGGCAGCAGTTGGGAACCGGCTATATGCTGTGGGTGGGTAAGTGTGGACGCTGGTTTTGGGTCAGGGGCTTAGCATATGCCCACTGGGCCAGTCCTGACCGGCAGCGGACCCCTCCCCTAGTTACGATGGGACTTCAGACCTGGCCACCGTAGAGTCGTACGACCCTGTGACCAACACCTGGCAGCCTGAGGTGTCCATGGGCACGAGGCGCAGCTGCCTGGGTGTGGCTGCCCTGCACGGGCTCCTGTATGCAGCTGGTGGCTACGATGGGGCCTCCTGCCTCAACAGGTAGTGGCCGGGGTCAGGGCCGGGTGGCCTCTTGGGGTTGGTTCGGCTGCAGGTGTGGCTGCATCAGGACTGCAGAGATCATGCCTGAGGGGAGCAAAGAGGGATCCACCCTGACTCAAGTCACCAGAGCACCCTGGGTCTCTCCATCTGCACCAGCCCAGCTGCCCCTTCTTTTCCTCTCAAGTTCTTCCCCCCAGCCTAGGGGCTGGGCACCATGGACACGTGCCCAGGATCATGCAGGTGGCCAGCTAGGGGCCCCTGTCCCCACCCAGAGGGCCTGCTACTTGCTCCGGTGGGATTCTGGGATCAGTCTCTGTGACTGCCCAGGATGGGATTTTAATCATTCCGTGGGAAAGGGCAGGTCCTGGGACCAGGGCAGCCTTTCTGCCACTGCTCAAGGTCAGCGGCAGGCTTGGTGTCCACAGTGCTGAACGCTATGACCCTCTGACGGGAACATGGACGTCCATCGCTGCCATGAGCACCCGGAGGCGATACGTGCGTGTGGCCATGCTTGGTGGGTGACAGGGCCTGCTCTGTGTAGTGTCCACCCCACCCCCACCTGCCCCACCCTGGGGACCCCACACATAGCAGGCACACCACGGGCACGTTGACTCTCTGCAGATGGGAACCTGTACGCTGTGGGTGGTTACGACAGTTCGTCACACCTGGCAACTGTGGAGAAGTATGAGCCCCAGGTAGGAAACACCCCCCAGCCCATGAATCTCCCTTTCCAAGAGCGACTTGAGGTCCTCACTCCGAACACCCACATCACCCAGATGACCAGCCCTCTAGGTCCACCCCGTCGCACAGACACCCTGTCCTAGAGGAGGGTTCTTGGACTGTGGAGGAGGAGGGAGGCCGGTGACGGGTCTGCCCCCGGCTGGTCCCCTCAACCGCAGGTAAATGCATGGACCCCCGTGGCCTCCATGTTGAGCCGACGAAGCTCAGCAGGGGTGGCAGTGCTGGAGGGGGCCCTCTACGTGGCCGGCGGCAACGACGGCACCAGCTGCCTCAACTCTGTGGAGAGGTACAGCCCTAAGGCCGGTGCCTGGGAGAGCGTGGCCCCCATGAACATCCGAAGGTGCGCTGGCCCCTCCCGCACAGGCCCGGAGTGTCCCCCTGTCACCACTGCCCCCCCCCTCCAGATTCCCAGGTCTGCCTTGAAGCCTCTTGCCAGTGTGATGTGTCCACGCCTCCTATCCATGTACCGTCCTGCCCAGCTCCCGGTCCCGCCCAGCGCCAGGGCCCCGCCCAGCTCCGGTTCCACCCAGCGCCAGGGCCCCGCCCAGCTCCCAGTCCCCCCAGCGCCAGGGCTCCGCCCAGCTCCCAGTCCCGCCCAGCGCCAGGGCCCCGCCCAGCTCCGGTCCCACCCAGCGCCAGGGCTCCGCCCAGCTCCCAGTCCCGCCCAGCGCCAGGGCCCCGCCCAGCTCCCGGTCCCGCCCAGCGCCAGGGCTCCGCCCAGCTCCCAGTCCCGCCCAGCGCCAGGGCCCCGCCCAGCTCCCGGTCCCGCCCAGCGCCAGGGCCCCGCCCAGCTCCGGTCCCACCCAGCGCCAGGGCTCCGCCCAGCTCCCAGTCCCGCCCAGCGCCAGGGCTCCGCCCAGCTCCCAGTCCCGCCCAGCGCCAGGGCCCCGCCCAGCTCCCGGTCCCGCCCAGCGCCAGGGCCCCGCCCAGCTCCGGTTCCACCCAGCGCCGGGGCTCCGCCCAGCTCCCAGTCCCGCCCAGCGCCAGGGCCCCGCCCAGCTCCGGTCCCACCCAGCGCCAGGGCTCCGCCCAGCTCCCAGTCCCGCCCAGCGCCAGGGCCCCGCCCAGCTCCCGGTCCCGCCCAGCGCCAGGGCCCCGCCCAGCTCCCGGTCCCACCCAGCGCCCCGCCCCGCCCCCGGGGGCTCCTCCCCTGGCTCCCGGGAGGCTCTGAGAGCAGTTCTCGGCCCGCGGCTCACCTCCCCGCCCCCACCGCACCCCCAGGAGTACGCACGACCTGGTGGCCATGGACGGCTGGCTCTATGCCGTGGGGGGCAACGATGGCAGCTCCAGCCTCAACTCCATCGAGAAGTACAACCCGAGGACCAACAAGTGGGTGGCCGCGTCCTGCATGTTCACGCGGCGCAGCAGCGTGGGCGTGGCAGTGCTCGAGCTGCTCAACTTCCCGCCGCCCTCCTCGCCCACGCTGTCCGTGTCGTCCACCAGCCTCTGACCCGCGGCGCGGACTGCCCAGAGGCCCGGCCCCGCGGCCTCCCACATGCCTTAAGCTCCACAGGGCGGCCCCAGCACCTCCCGTGTCGGGGGCGGGGTGCTCGGCCCCCACCAGGAAGGTCCTGCCCTGTCTGTCCTTGTCTCTGCGTCGAGGCCGGCCACTTCTGTGTTCACTGCTCAGTGTGTGTGCGTGTGCGTGTGCGTGCGTGTGCGCCGTTTACTTACTTCTAGTTTATTTATCTATTTATTATTTATCGGTCGGTGAACCGCGCAGCACCTGCTAGTTCACACGTTTCCCCTTGACGTGTCCTGTGTCTCTGGGACCAAGCTGCCTTCCCAGGTGTCCTGCCCCCCTGGGGGCACCAACAAGCAGTGGGGGTGGACACTTGGATTGCGGATGGGTCAGAGGTGAGCTCAGACTCTAGACCTGGAGGGACTGCGGGGGCAGGTGCAGAGCAGCAGGCCAGGGTTGCAGGGGTGGGGGGCGGTTTCTGAGCAGGTGCAGACCCTTCCAGCCTGGGCTTTGCGCGCCTCTCCTACCTTGCCCAGCCAGGCACACTCCCAAGAAGGGCATGATGCAAGCTTCCTTCTCGTGGGCATGGTGTGTCTTCTGGATCCTGCACTGAGCTGAGCACAGTGTGCCCCAGACCCCACACAGCAATATGAGCCAACTTGAACAATAAACATGTTTCTCGGGCTCTGTGGCCTTCAGGCTGAGTGTACATCTCCACCCTTTGGGGTCTTATCTGGGGTGACCAGGAGGGCCTGGGGACAGGTGTGCAGCTGGGCTGAGGCTCTGCTTTGGTATCTGAGTCCTTCAAGGCAACATCTTCACGCCCAGGTGGGTCAGGGATGTGATATCGTGCGTGGGCACCCAACTAGGAGTGTGGTTCCCAGTCAGCCTGGCCCTGAGAGGCCCTCATGGTCCCATCTCATCCCAGGCTCTGGGGAGAGAGGCATGCACGGTACTAACCCTACCTTACCGCACCGTGATGGCCCTGGGTGCACCCAGGAGGTTTGTGGTCTCCTTCTTGGACTTGGGCCTGGGGTGAGGTTTGGGCTGGAGTGGGAGGGGTTGGGGGAGGGTCATGGCTTCCCCTTGCCCAAAGTCACAAACTCCTATTTCAGCAGCTGAGAACAATCACACGCCCCCTTACAGTCAGAGTGACTCAGAATGTGGCCTTTAGGTGGAATATGATGTGTGCTCTCCATGAGGAGGGGTGGTATTGGGGAGAGGGAGCCCTGGGCTCACAGAGCCCCAACCGCAGGCAACCCGGCCTGAGTGTGGGCAGACCAAGTATTCACAAACCAGGCTTCCGAAGCTCCTCCCATACAGACTGGAGGCCGAGACGGGCGCTCCCGGCTGGGCCAGGGGAGAAGACTCCTCCCCACCAGCCCCCCAACTCCAGCCTGGCCTGCCGCGTTGAGGACCCAGGTCAGAGTACTAAAAGCCTTGGGCCTAGGTCAGGGCTGGGTCCCTCCCAGAAAGGCTCCACCCTCATCCGGCCCTTAGGCAAGGGGCAAGACTTCCCAGAGCTCCGCCTGGGAGGCGGGACAGGAGGCTCAGTCCGGAGGGACCCGGTCGACCTGCTCCACTCGGTCCCGCCGCCACCGCCGCCCATGGGCAACAACCACTGCGTCCCTCAGGCCCCTAGGAGGCTCCGGGCCTCCTTCTCCAGAAAGCCCTCGCTGAAGGGAAATAGGTGAGGGGTGTGGAGCACAGCCTTGGTCCCCAGATCACAGGGGGTCCCTCAGGCTGCCCCGGGGGCCAGGCTGTGAGCCCCCCTTCCCTTGTCCCCAGAGAGGATGGTGCAAGGAAGCTGGCCGGCCTGCTCGGCACCGAGGCGGGTCCTGACCTGGACACCACCGCTGACAAGATCTTCTACTACATCCCTGGGCCGGTGAGCAGGCGGGTGGCGCGTCCCAGCTCACAGGGTGCGGCGGTGGTGGTCTCTGTGGGACTGCGTGTACCTGTCCTAGCGTTCCGGGGCCCCCGGGTCTTCCCTGTCAGCCTGGGGGGAGTCAGTCCAGAACCAAGTGAGGAAGGAGACACCGCCCCGCCCTGGGGAGCTCCCCTGGCGGAAAGCCTGAGCAGAGAGCGAAACCGAGACACTGAGTCAGTGGGGCGGGCCGGGGGCGGGCCCTCCCCAAGTCTCTGCTCCACCGGAGGGGGCGCCGTGACCAGGCTCTCCACCCAGAGCCTTACCTGGGGTGTCCACCCACTGCCCCCCGCCAACTTGGGGGCCGGACAGTGCGTCCAGGCACATTCCAGGTAGACCGGCATGTCTTCGCTGCGTGGGCGTGGGGTTGTGTCGGGGCGGCTGCCATCACTCCGCGAGAGTGAGGGGCTCCAGGTGTCTGCTGAGCCAGCCTCTCACCTGCTTCAGGCTTCAGTCTCTCCCGGGGTGTCTCGGCACCCACCCCTGCCTCATTCCTAGCAGCGCACCGTGCTACCCCCTACCAAGGCCACACAGCAAGGACACGGCTCCTGCATGCTAGGCCACCTCTGAGCTGAATACTGCCCCCCTCACCCTGCGCAGCTCCTGGGGAGCTAAGGGTTAGCTGAGAGGGGAGAGGCACCCAGCCCTTTACCGTAACCTGGATAGCTTCGGGTATGGTAGGAGGCTCTGCTATGTGCAAAAGCCCCAGAATGCAAGGGAAATGATACCCCAAAATCTAACCCCAGGCCAGAGAAGGAGGAACGTTTGTCACTCTGGGTCAGAGCTCCAGCCCTGCACTCTTCTCCTCACAGTGTTCTTTTGAGGCCCAGTAACTGGTGCGTGCTTCCAGAGCCTACCTTTCCAGCTTGTCCCCATCAAGCTGGGAAGCCCAGGCTTGTCCCCTTTCCTGCCCTCTGAGGTCCCAGGGCCCCATGCAGGCAAGTGCGGGCTTGAGAAACCATGCTGCCTCCGGGAGGTGGACAGGCAATTCTGTCCAGGGTCCGGCCGGGCCGCGGTAGAGCTCCTCTGTGTGACTCCATCACGCACCTCGACTCGGTCCAAGCCCAGGACGCATCATGTGTGCCTGGTGGAATCCCGTGAGATGTGGTGGCCCTGGTGGTCCTCTCTTGCAACCATAATAGCAGGAGAGGGGAGCAGGCCTGTTGAACCTGGGAGCTGGGGCTGGGGGAGGAGCCACCTCGTAGGCCCTCCCCCGTAGGGGGTTCTGCACCCCCCAAGGCTCTGAGCTGACTCCTCCCTAGCCCCTAAGGCTGAGCCTGGGCCACAGGGACGGCTGCGTGGTCCTTCCTATTCGTGGCCTATTTTTCATGGGTCCCATCCCTGCGTTGTTCCCCACACTGGGTGTGGATACAGGAGGCCCCACCCAGAGGGAAGGAGGCCTCACATTCCTGGGCTTGCCCAAGGGGCAGCTTAGCTTGGCCAGGGCTCAAAGCCCTCAAGGCAGCCTCTGCCAGCTCCCAAATAGAGCATGGCCCCTCCCCAACTCACCCCTGAGCCCCTAGACTTCAGCCCTTCTAGCCAGGATGTCAGGTCAGTGCCCATCTCTATCTGACTTCCAATCGGATGACGGAGCCCCCAGTTAGGGTTCTCTGTGTGGCAGGACTGGCCAAGTGTTTGTGCCCCGACACTCCTCCCCTCAGCAGACAAGCAGGGAACCCCCAGCACATCTCGGGCCTGGCCTACTTCTAGGGATACAGCAGTGGGCAAAACAGACAAAGACCCTCTTCTCTTGGTGTTCCCATCCGTATGACAGAACCAGAAGATAAGACAGGTGGAAGACTTGGTAAGCCCAGATGCGGCTGGTGTTGAGAACAGTAAAGGAAGAAAGGTGTGCAGCGGGGTCGGGGAAGGCTACAGTGCGGGGTTACCAGACGGGACCTCATGGGGAAGGGACATCTGAGCCAAGCCCTAATGGGTGGGGGGTTCGCGAGTGTTCGCGTCAGCCTGTGCCTGATGTGGGAGAAGAAGACAAACGGAGGAGGCAGATCAAAGAGGACCCGTGCGCCAGCGCCGGGACCTCGGCCTTCTCGGTGGCTGAAGTCCCCGTCCCGCTGCAGTGCGCGGCCGCCGTCAGCACACACGCGCAAGGGCTGGTGGGACGCATCTCTTCCCAGCTGCCTGTTAACTGATGCTGCTGCTTGCAGTGGCCGTGGTGAGAGTGTTTGCGCAGAACCCTCGCCCGAGCCAGGTAGTAAACACTCGGAGAGCCGACCCTGGAGGCCCAGAGGCGGTTTGCGCATCGGCTCCCTCAGACACGACCAGTCTGGGGAGGCCGAATAATCAAGACGAAGGTGCACAGGTTAGGAAATATCAGAAATCAGGGTCGAATGTCCACAGAGCACAGACCTCACGGTCTCTCCACCAGACCACGTGATGTCACGCGTGTTTGTTGCCCCTAGTTCCATACTAAGAGGCCGTGAGCGTGCGTCGGGCTTCCGTACCTGTGAGTGGTGGTGTGTGTGTGTTGCTCACCTTGGCATCATGTACCCGCGGGCGTGGGCATGGGTGGGGCAGCTGGCCGCAGGTCAGGCCCCCTCCCGTGAGCTCTGCTCCCCACAGGACCTCCGGGGCCTGGAGAGCCAGCCCGAAAACCTAGAGCAGCCGTTCCTGAGTGTGTTCAAGAAGGGGCGGCGGAGGGTGCCTGTGAGGGATCTAGGCAAGGTTGTGCACTACGCCAAGGTCCAGCTACGATTCCAACACAGCCAGGTGGGGCCAGGCCGGGCCGAGTGGGGGGTGCTCGGGTACCAGCCTGGGGCCTGTCTCCCAGCCCCTGAGACCAGCAGCCCTGCTCTCCCCAGGACATCAGCGACTGCTATCTGGAACTGTTCCACTCCTACCTCTACTTCCAGGCCCATGGTTCCAAAGGACTCACCTTCCAGGTGAGGGGAAGTAGGCAAAGGGGAAGGCCAGGGGTCGAGGGAGAGAGCAGCCTCTTGGGAGGTGGGTACCCATGTCCACCGGGGTCCCCGAGCCCTCCCTCCCTCCATGTGCTCTGGCAGGGGCTGTTGCCACTGATGGAACTGAGCGTCTGCCCGCTTGAGGGGTCCAGAGAGCATGCCTTCCAGATCACAGGTGTGTGGGGGGCATGAGTGGACCTGGCCCCCAGGAGGGGCCTCTAGCTGGGGCTGCTCAGCAATCTCGAGCTCTGGCTGAGCTTCCGAACCTGGAGGGACCCTGAGTGCATGGGGGGGTCCTGGCTTTTCCTCCAGTGGGTGTTTGCCAAGCTGGGCTGCAGGACAGTGGGCAGGGGACATCCAGAGCCTGCTGGAGGCCAGTGGTCCAGGATGGTGCCACAGGCTCCCCCTGTCCCAGGCCCTGTGGTGCCCAGGGAACCCTTGAATCAGGCCTTTCCTATGAGCTGCTGGCCCAGCCCACTCCCCACCTCTACCCCCAGGCCCGCTGCCTGCTCCTCTTCATGTGCTCTGCCCCAGCCAGGCCGAGCTGGGCCACTGGCTGTACCACCTGGAAAAGCAGATAGCCCTTGTGCGAGGGCCACAGCTCTGCCACTCGGCGCCCCTGCAGGTCAGTGCTGGGGACCCCCAGGACGCTTTCCTCTCCCCTCTGCGCCCACGCCTTCTGCTGCCCCTGACCCCCCTTCACCAGGGCCCCCCCGAGGGTGAGCTGCCCTGGACTCTGCAGCGCAGGCTGATCCGGCTCCGGGCAGCATCTGGACATCGGACGGCGGGCAGCGCCGTCTGCGCCTCGAGGGTCAAGCTGCAGCATCTGCCCTCGCAGGTATGTGGTGGGGGGGTGCGCAGGGGTGGGAGGAGGCGGGGGCCGAGGGGTGGGAGTGGGCTGAGATCACGGGGACACGTGGCTGAGGACACGGAGGACACGGTGGCTGAGAGGAGGTGGGGAGGCACAGATGGGGAGGGGTGAGGAGGGAGGGTGGGGGTGGAGATGAGGGAAGGGCTCAGGAGGCCAGTGGGGCCAGGGCCTCGCGCACACAGGTCTCGCCCCCACCCCGCCCTCCGACCTCCTCACAGGAGCAACAGGACCGGCTCCTGGTCCTGTACCCGTCATCCCTGGCTATCTTCTCCGAAGAGGCAGAGGGGCTTTGCTTTAAGGTGGGTCCCTCCCGGCTGGGGACGCGCCCCTGGAGACACCCTGTGTGTGGGGGTGGGAGAGGGCAGCAGCTCAGGAGGAACCTGTATTTCGGGGCCTGTTGGGACAGAGTGTGCTGGCCCCACCCACCCGGCCTGCTGCCCTGGTCAGTCTGGTCTCAGCGGTGGTGTGGCCACGGAGGCGTCCCTGCCCGAGCACCCCTTATCACCCTGGAGCGTTGGCCACCAGCAGCCTGGGGCCGGCGGCATGGGGCAGAACCACTCCAGGGAGACACTCTTGTGCTGGGCCCCAGCATGCCTGAGGGGGCCTGTACCTCTGAGTGGCCACTTTCCTGGGGTCTGGGGGCGCGTGTGTGCATGCGTGTGTGGGACTGTCCTCTGGGGCTGGGGTGTGTCTGTCACGTGCACCACAGTTAGCTTCCGCTCTGGGGGTGATCACGGCCCTCGGTCACTGAGGAAAATGCAGGGGTCTTCCCCACGATCCCCCCCAACGTACCCCCAGTCTTAGTAGGTGACCCAGGAAACCAGTCCCCAGAGGCATCTGTCTGTGCCTGCCGCGGGCCAGTGAAGCCCCACCCGGAGTCCAGGCGCACAGAGATCCCTCACGCCAGTCAGGGAGTGCAGACCTCCCTCAGGGATGCGGCTCAGCCCTGTCCTGCCCTCTGCCTAAGCGTCTGAGGGCCCAGGCCAGCTCTGCAGGGTGAGACAGAAGTAGGGGCCCAGGCAGAGGCCCAGAGTTCACCCCCCAGGCTCCGGCCCCACCTTCCGTCACTGCCCCGCAGGGGGAGCTGCCCCTCAGTACCATCCATGTCAACCTGGAGGAGAAGGAGAAGCAGATCCGCTCTTTCCTGATCGAAGGTGGGCGGAGGCTTGGCCCAGGAGGGAGGGCAGGAGCCTGCTGGGCGCCCCAGCTCCCCGCCGGGGCCTTGCAGGGGCCTGGCTCCCTGCAGGCCGGCACCCCTCACGGAGTCTGTGTGTCAGGCCCGCTCATCAACACCATTCGTGTGCTGTGTGCCAGCTATGAGGACTACAGCCACTGGCTGCTCTGTCTACAGACCGTCTCGCCCCGGGCTGGAGGCGCCCCGCCGGCTGGCCTCCCGGGGCTGTGGGGGTCCACACAGGTGAGGGGTCCACAGGAGGAGATGCTGCCCCCACGCCTCACGTTCTGGGCTAAAGCGTAGGTCTAGGGCGTGGCTGGTTAGGGAGGGGGTCCTGCTCTCCGTCTCACCTCCCTGCTCCCTGCCGCCGCTGGCCAGGTCATGGGTGGCGGCCGAGGCTCCCTCTCCTCGGACGGACGAACCAGCTGGGACTCGGGGTGCCCCGCGCCCCCCTCCACCCACACCAGCCACTCTCTCCCTGAGTCGTCAGTGCCGCCCACCACAGGCTGCCCTGCCCAGCCTGTGCCTGTGAGTATCAGGAGGTGAGGAGGGGTAAGCAGAGGACAAGCACAGGAGGCCGTGCGGACAGTTTGTGTGGGAGAACGTGTGTCCCCATGGCACTCTACCCCAGGCAGGACCTGGAGGGAACTTTGTGCAGCCTCAGAGGACTGAGTGGGTGAGGGCCCTTGGGAACCTTCTGGAAGGTCTTTGGTCCCTGCAGGACCAGGCCGACCCTGGCCGCACCAGCACCCGCAGGCAGAGGGCCGAGCTGAGACGGAGCAGCAGCAGTCGGTCACCCAGGAGTGAGGCCCGGACCGAGGAGCCCAGCCTGGCCACCTCGCTGTACTTGGACCTGACCAAGGTGGGCCCGGCACACTGACCCAGTTCCTCCTCCCGCCCTCCGCCTCCCTGGCCTCCGTCTCTTAGGCCCAGATGGTCCTGGAGCCACCTAGAGGCCTTGCACAGAGAAGGGAGGGCTCAGGCCACCTCTAGCTCCGGAGAAACCTGTGTCTTCCTGCCTGCAGCTGAGCAGGCAGAGCCTCGAGGACAACCCTGAGGCCCCAGACCACTCTCTGAAGACCCCACACTCCCCACTCTATGCCGACCCCTACACACCACCTGCTACCTCCTACCACAAGATCACGGACGTCCAGGGCCTGGATGAGGTCAGTTCCCTGTGGATGACAGAAAGGCTCGATGTATCCACAGCCTGAGGTCTGCTCAGGCCATGATGGGTGGCCAAGGGGCTCGGGGCGCCGGGATCCCTCAGCTCCACGGAGGTCCTGGTCCAGGGCCTCAGGTCCCCACCCCTTCCCTGGCAGTTCCTCAGCGCAGCGCAGAGCTCACTTGGACCTGAGTCCTCGAGCCCGTTCCCCTCGGTCCCTGTGTCTGTGCCTGTCTCGGGCCCCAGCTCTGGACTCTCCGGTCCCCACTTGCTCTCCAAGAGGGGAGCCCTGCAGCCCAGAGCCTCTCAGCGGCACCGAGGCGGCTCCGTCAAGGGCCAGGGGCCACTCCCTCCAGACTCCCCACAGCATGTGAGTAGCAGCACTCACCCCTGCCGGGTAAGGGGTCCTGTGGAGGGGTGGAAACAGTGGGGGGGCTCTGGGGCCCTGGGGGAGCAGGAAGATAGGGCAAGCTGAGACCAAAGACAGGAAGCGGCAGGGGTAGGGGGTGGAGGCAGAAAGCGACCTGACAGAAGAGGTGGGGCTCGGGTCTGGCAGGGTGGTGGGCTGCTCTCCAAGCCCCCTCCCCCAGGGCCCAGCTCTCAGACTTGTGGTTGCGATCCGCAGGCTGCCCCTGTGCAGGAAGTCTCGCCGGACCCCCTGCCACCTCCCTCAGGTGAGTGAGGGCCCTTGTCTCTCTCTGAGGGGAGCGCTGGGTGTGGCTTCCTAAAGGCACTGGCGTCTCTGTCCTCCCCACCAGGTGGCCACCCCCCCAAGAGCTACGGCAACTTCGGGGACAACGCTTCCTCTCCCTCCCACAAGCGGTGGCCCCGAGGAGGACCTGAGCCTGGTGGGGGGCTCGTCCAGTGGATCTGATGGCTTCTGGGTGGCTGGTTCTCAGGACCACCTGCCAGCGTGGGCTCTGCCGTAGGGACTGCAGCACAGCCTGGGCCATTCTTTGTAGGGCCACAGGCTGACCGGCATCCAGGCCCCGAACCCCACCCAGTGCTGAGTCCGTGTCTCATCCCAGCAGGCTGAAGAGAGCTCCCAACCTTCCCCGGGCTCTGGAGGGGCCGGGAGGGGGGCCGGCCGGGAGGGGGGCCGCATCCTGAAGATGGCCTGGCGACGTGGCTGGACCCCAGATCAGAGCAGGCCTCACAGGGGACCCGGCAGCAGCCCTTCCTCCAGGGAAGCAATGAGAGAGGCCACTTGGCGCAGGCTTTACCTGCCAGTGGGGGGAGAGGGCTGAGAACGTCAGGTTAGTGCGGGTCAGAGCACGTGAGGTCAGAGGGCGTGACGGTAGGAGGTCAGCAAAGTCCGAGACACAACGAGCAGAGGTAGAGGGCATTCTGGGCGGGTGTCAGTGGGCTGGGGCAGGTCAGGAGAAACGGACAAGAGACTAAATAAGAAAGAAAGAGAAGGTTTTATTTGTGCTGTGTGTCCATGCGTTTTCCGCTCAGCAGTCAGGAGCCCCCATCCTGGGGACCCTGTGCACAGGCCCACCTGGCACCCAGCCCTGTGGGCTCCACGGCTCTGCCACCACCAGCCTCCACCCACCTTCCTGTCCCATCTCTGACGCCTCAAAGCCTTAGGACAATCCCAAATATCTGATCCTTTATCCGACGCCACCCTATTGTGCCTCTGTACCTCATCCAAGGTTCCCCAGAGGAGGGGCTCCAGCTTCTGCCCTACAGACCCCCACCCTGCAGGAGCCACCGTCTGACCCGCCCCTGCGGGGACCTGCTCGCTGTCTTCTGCTCAGGCAGGAGCCAAGGCAGCCTGGGGCTTAGGGGCCACAGAGGCCTCAGAGGCTTTCCCTTCCTCACCCACTTGTCCCTGGGACACCCCCCTCCAACCCGAAGGCCATCAGTCTCCTCACTCTTGCCCCCTTCCCAGATTTCCAGCTGGGGCTTTGCTGCTGCTCCAACACCTTCAAGTTCCCAGTGCCTCTCCCTGCCTCTCCCTGCTGACTAGATAACCCAGTAAAATACAGGACACCCAGTTCAATTGGATTTCAGATAAACCACACATCACAGTGCAAAGCATCAAATACTGCGTGTCTGAAATTCAAGTTTCCCTGGCACCCTATGTTTTTATGAGCTAATCTGGTCACCCTACTCATCAGCTCCTTGCTCAGCACCCGCCCACCCAGCCTTCCGGAATCTCCCTCCTCCCGGGTGTGAAGCATCGCCTCGGCCTTAGCCGGTGGTTAGCGCGTTGCGGGAGTCCCCGGAGCAGGACACTGACTCCTTCCTAGATGCCGGAGAACACAGGGGTCAAAGGGCAAGACCTGAGGGTAGCACCTCGTCCTCAGTGCCCGCGGCCGCTTCTCTGTCCTGTGTCTTCCTGGACCAAGCCTGGGTTCTAAGAGCTGGGGCTGGGGCTGCGGCGTCCCTTCCTCACTTGCTGGCGGAAGTAGCGGACGGCAGAGACGGTGCCGATGTTGGCCAGCAAGACTGTGAGGGAAACGCAGAGCCTCCTGAGTGCCGGCTCCGCTCCGGCCGGGTCACCGCCGGCTACCCGCATGGCCTGGTCCCCACAGGGCAAGAGGAGGCCGGCGGGGCGAGGGGTGCGTCAGCCGTGAGAGGAGCAAGGTCACGGGAGGAACCTAGGCTTCGCCACGCACCCGTCACCCCTGCCGGCCCAGCAAGGGAGACTGGGCGGCCCTGGTCCTCCCCGGCCCCGGCCCGCTCCTCCCCCAGGGCCCCCAAACCTGTTTTCCAGGCATCTGGGGTGTGCAGGTCTGACGTTCTCACAGCCCAGGTGGCAAAGGCCACAAACACCAAGCACATGTCGTTCTGGCTGAGGGTCAAAGAGGGGAGAGGACCTCGGAGCCCCCCTGGGAGAGAGAAGTACACTCTGTGTTCTGGCTGCCCCCTCAGACACCTCCGTCCCAAGACACAGAGCGGCGTGGGGCATAGCTGAGTCAAGCTGGCCTGAGCGGGTTGCCTCTGGGGAGCCACTTCCTGGTTTGTGACGTATCTTCCGAGGGGACTGTGGCATGACGTCTACCGACAGTCTGACCGGGCGGCAAGGCCCTCGCCATCCCAGCATCCGCCGTGCTAGAGGCTGGGGGCAGGGCACTGCCGTCGTGGGGCCCAGATACAGGGACGGTCCTTGCAGACACAGATCCCTGCGCAGCTGCGGGGTCTGGCCTCGTCTGCCCACCCGGACGACGTCCTGCGACGGCCAGGAGCTGGTCCACCCTCCCCAGATCATCCCCGAGCGCCCCCCGCCGGCTCATGACTCGGGGTCGTAGCCCGCCCCTCCCCCAGGGCCCTCCTGGCTGGACTCCCTGGACGGTATGTTCCCAGGCCTGGACAGCCCATGGGGCCCACGCGACACGCACCTGCTTGCCTGACTGCCAGACTGAGCTGCTCTGCTGTGGTTGGGCTGGGCTCTGGTGGGGTGCCAGGCCCCACGCCCCAGGGCGCCAAGCTGGGGGGCTCCGTGGCCTGCACCTGGAGCAGGGCGGCCAGCTCGGGCGTGCCTCCCGGGGAGTCCTCCCCAAGGAAGTGTTCGTAGGCCTCAGGGATGGAGATGGGCACAGGGTCTCCAGGTAGAGCGGCCCGTACAGCCTCAGCTCGGGGGGGCTGGGCCGCAGGGCGGCTCCCCCCGTGCCCGGGCCTCTGGGCTCCGCGGTCCCGGAAGAAGAATTCACACACGTCCGGCCACCGCGCTTCACACAGGGCCTGGCCGCCTTCTGCCGTCTCCTCAGCACCTTCATCCTCCTCCTCGATGGTGTCACAGAAGAAGAACTCGTAGGCCTCTGGGAGGGTCACTGCAAAGCTGCTCCCGGGCCTGGGCCCCACCGAAGCGGAGGGGGAAGGGGGAGGCAGGTGTTTGAGGATCCGAGGCTGCGGAGACCGGGGCCCAACTGCCATGGCGTCCCAGCCTGCAGGCCCCCCTCGGCCCGCCGTGGCTGTCCTGGGGGATGAGGGCCGGGCTGCGGCTGGCGACAGGGGTCCGGAGGTCTCTCCTGAGCCTGGCCCCTGAGGGCTGGGCACAGCCATGGAAAACCGCACTTTCTTCTTCCTGGGGGCTTGGACCCGGCCTGGTGGGGGCTCCCCTGAGTGATGTCCAGGGGCACCTGCTGAGGGCTCCTCTCTGGGTTTCTCCCGGTGTCCTCCTGGAGACCCAAGAGGGCTCAATTGTGGCGTGGCCGCTAGGCCCACCTCCACCTTCACCACATCAGGCCCGGCCCGGGAAGTGGGGACAGCTGCCGACACACCCACGTCAGGCTGGGCCTTGGACACAAGGTGAGGCAGCAGAGCAGGTGTGGACGAATCCACCTCCTGCTTGACCACTGGGTCCAGCACAGGCAGGTCCATGTCCAGTCTAGACTTGGAGGCAAGTGTAGACAGAGGCATATCGGGCTGAAGCTTGGAGGCAGGTGTAGACAGAGGCACATCTGACTCAGCCATTGAAATATCTGGACGAGCGGCCCGGGCAGGTGTGGACGTGGTGTGTAGCTCAGATCCCGGGGCCATTCTCAGGAGCTCTGTACCTTCCTCAGTTGCAGGGACAGGTGTCGGCAGATCCGGATCTGTTCCTTGCAGGGTCACCTGTGCAGGGGCTCCTGCAGACTCCAGACAGCTTTCTCCCTGCCCAGTTCCAGCGGTCTGCTCTGCTGCCCCAGCCGGGAGACCCTGCCCCCCGGACGCAGCCAGGCCAAGGCGCTCCTTGGGTCTGACCTCAGCAGGCAGCGGGGAACCCTGCTGGGGGGCAGCCGAGCCAGGGGTGCTCAGGCACCCGCCCCCCTTGGCCCCGGCGGCGCGCCTCTTCTTTCGGCTAGGGCTGCGTGCCGGGGCTCCGGGACTGCCAGGGGGCCTCTGGGGAGCTGGGGTGCAGCCAGGAGGCTCAGAGTTCTGGGGAGGCCCACCAGGGGGACTAGGGGCAGGGCCCTGGGGGGCAGGCCCCTGCAGAAGCCTCTGCATCTCGCCTCGGGAAGACACCGGCCCTCGAAGCGACAAGCTCTGGCCTTGGGGGGTGGCATCAGATCCGAGGGACAGCAGAGCTTCTGACCGTGCGGACGTGCTGGGCGTCTGCTGATCGGGCCCCGGGGCCAAGACAGGTTCACGCCAAGACCTGCTGACCAGCGGCCGGGGAGCCGCCTCTTCCTCCTCCTTGAAGCCGGGCCAGCCCCTCCCCCCAGAAGCCGGCCGCCCCTCGAGAACGGGTGGAGGCCCCGGAGGGCTGCTGCCACTGCTGTCCCCTTGGTCAATGTCACTGGACAAGAGCTCATCCCCTGAGGCCAGGCCGGCCTGCAGGAGACCACACTCTTCCGTCGTGGCCGAAAACTCAGCCCAGTCCTGGTCACTCAGCTGGATGCTGTACTGGAAGTTTTCCATTTCAGGTCAGCAGAGGCACCGGGGTGGCAGAGCTGGAGGCCGGGCGGGGTCCTCGTGGGCCCAGGTCCCGGGCACCGGCCGCCGGACGCTCGCTGCGGCGCCCCCTGCCTCCTTGGCTCGGGGGCCAGCACCCCATCTGCTTCCTGAAAGAAAACCAAAGGGGAAGCCTGAGGGAGCCGAGCAGCTGTCAGAACCGGCCCCTCCTCCAAGTTAGAAAACCTGTAACTCCCGATTTCCCAGCCGACCCAAATGATAACCTTGTGGTGCGCCGGTTCCTAGAATCAAACGTGGCTCTGATTAGCCAAGCACACTAACAGCATCCTCACATTTGAATTTTTGTCCCCAGAAGTGGCTTTCTTCACATCTGGGAGCGTTTTCTGCTCCACTGGGTCAGCTCTACCCTCTCCAGCCCCCTGCAGACCTGCAGGTACCAAGGCCGACTGGACACAGCAGAGCCCATTTCAAGGATCACTCACTGGGGTCAGCTCACCTGGCGAGGATAAGCCCGGGTCTGTCCCAGCGCGCCTCAGGTGGCAGCTGGCCATGGAGGAGGGGCCGCAGTGCCCAGCAGGTGACCAGCCTTTGGCAATGACCTTCCACCAGCCTTGGCTGGGACAGGCTTCTGGGCTTCCACGGAGATCATCAAGGTCACACTAGTGCTGGCTAGAGCCCACTCAGGGGTCATCAGGGAGTGCCTGGCTCTGCCCCCTGCCTAGGCAGGAGGTCACAGAACAGAAATGAGGCTCCTAACCCCCAGTGGCCCCCATGGGCCGTCCTCTAGGTCTCCGCCCCTCACCCAGGCCTGCCCGGCTGTCAGTGCTTCCTCCTTCCGCCTCGTCTCAGCCAACAGCGCTCTCTGGCCTTTGGCCGCCTATCACCACCCCCAGGGAGGTCACTCTGGCCAGGCCAGTGCTGACATGCAGTCACCTTGCGACCAGAGCACTGTGCCTTCCTGACCCCTGAAGTCTGCCCTCCTCACTGGCCCTGGGGAAGTCCCTTTCTCTGACTTTGGGACTTCTTAGCGTGGGAATGAGGGACTAATAGTGTCATACCTGGGACCCCGTGGCCAGCCTGGGCAGCGGAGCTGGGCATCCGAGCTGCCTATCCCAGAGCAGAACGGTGCTGGGCTCACCACGCGGGCCCCACCCCCACTGCCAAAAATACTCCATCCCTGTGGTCACATGTCTCCTGCCCGCCGTCAGGGTCCAAGACACAAATAGATGGCATTTGAGGAGCCTCCAGCTCTATGAGGGACGCCTTTCTGGTCGGGTCAGACGCTGGCCAGAGAATGCTGCCCAGCAATCGGTCCTGCACGGGCCTCCTTTGCCCAAGCTGAAGGCCACTCTGCACTTCATCTCTTGGCCCGGGATGACCTTTCCTCTTCAAGCGGCCCCGCCCGCTGTAAAATCTCAGCCCCCGTGCCAGCAGCTCCATCTCCCATGCCCCCACCAGCCGAGGCCCTTCTGGGCCTCAGGGCTTTGCCCTGCCCCCTGTGTGGATTAGAGAGCATTGCAGAGTGGTAAGTGGGGCCTCAGCACTCCAGAATGTTCCTAGAGGTCCTGTGGCGGGGGGCTGCTGCTGACTGGGGGGTAGGGAGCAAGGCCTGCACCTTTCTCCTCTGGCCTCCAGAGGCTCACGGCCCCTCCCCCACAGCCCTGCTGCGCCTGCCAGTGGGCTGAAGGGGCAAGTGGGATCACTGAGGGCTCTTGGTGGCAGGAGCCCCAAGGAGTGCGGGCCTGGGGCCTCCACAGAGTGTTGGGAGGGTTCAGGGTGGAAAGTGGGTTACTCCCCCCAGCAACCCTCCTGACCTTGGCTCCTATAGATGGTCCCAAGAGGGAGGTGGAGTCCGACCCTCCAAGAAAGGGGGCCTGGAGCCCCCCAGCTCCCAGCTGAGCCAGTCACCAAGAGTAGGCCAGCAGGCGGGACAGGGCCTCAGAGACAGGTCTCCAGAATGACCCCTCCTGTTCCAGGCCCTCGTGAGCACTTTTCCTAAAACCTGTCTGTCCCCGGAGGGAGCACAAGGACGACTCTTTTTTCACAGCTGAGCTTGGTGGGGCACAGAGAGGGTGAGTGACTTGCGCACGACCACACAGCGGGCAAGTGGCAGAGTTGGGTCCCAAAGCTGCTCCTCTTGGCCGTTCCCCAGGCCAACCCGCATCCCCCTCCCCACGCATTCTCTGTGACACCCACACGTGTGGCCTCCAGGCGAGGGGACATGAAGAGGGGGCTAGACAGCAAACATCTGAACAGCTGGGTCAGTCCAGTCGCTTCTGACCGCAACATCCAGCAAGAAGGAAGTACTGTGGCGGGGCGCCGGGGGGACTCGGTGGGTTAAGCCTCTGCCTTCGGCTCGGGTCGTGATGCCAGGGTCCTGGGATCGAGCCCCGCATCGGGCTCTCTGCTCAGCAGGGACCCTGCTTCCTCCTCTCTCTCTGCCTGCCTCTCTGCCTACTTGTGATCTCTGTCGAATAAATAAATAAAATCTTTAAAAAAAAAAAAAGAAGAAGAAGAAGAAGAAGAAGAAGTACTGTGGAGAGAAGGGGTGCCCTGGAGGGGCCGGAGACCCTCTGAGAAGAGGCCGTGGACCAAGCGGTCTTTGGGTGCCCCAGTGGGTGGGAGACAGCAAGGGCCGAGGCTGTGGGGGTGATGGCGCAGTGGGCAGCCTCACAGGTGAGGGAGGCTGGGGTGCTCGGAGTCCTGGTAAACGGGTCCGCGCGTCACACACACAGGAAGGGCCCAGACGGGGAGTGCGGTGTGTGGCGGCCGCTGCCCGCAGCCGGGAAGGCCCTGCCTGCTGGTGTCTGCCTCGTGGCCGCCTTGCGCGAGCCGGCCTGGCCCGCAGTGAACTTAACAAGTGGAATTGCGTCCTAAGTTCCCTCCTGTGTCTGGAAAAGGAAAAGCTTGTTTTCTTCTTATTTTGTTCTCCTGTGAGTGTCCTGTACTCCCCACACCAAGCGCTGCCCTTCTGCGTCTCTGACCCCAGCTGCGGGTCCCACGGTTTCGCTCGAGTCTGACACCATCTACCCAGAGACACAGGTGAGGCTCAGCCGCACAGGGTGCCTGTCACAAGCAGGTCCTGGGCTGCCCAAAACTCTGTCTTGGCTACAAACTTGGCTGACAAGTTTGTAGAAACCAGAGGCCCCGCGCCCCCTCACCCTGGGATGCGCCGAACTTCCTGGAGTGGCTCGCAGAGGGCGGGGAAGCCCTTAGGGTCTGCCAGTTTATCCCAAGAGGAGGTACCAAGGGTGCAGATGAGCAGCCGGCGAGGGCGAGGCCGAGGCGTGGGGAAGGCACAGCGCGTCCTCGCCCACCGTCCCTGCACCTCCACGGGGCCCGCAACCCAGACGCGCTCCGAGCCTGCTGGGACTTCGGGGGGCTCCCTCACCTACGCGGGGGGGGTCCTTACCTCCATCCCCACCTCTCCCCTCTCTGGAAGAGGGGGCTGGGGCTGGAAAGTCCAAGCCTCTCATCCTGGCTGGGCTTTCTGAGGACCGTCCGCAGCCAAGCGCCTCCCAGAGTCACCTCTTTAGAACAAAGGTGGAAACGGGACCCTGTGTGCCAGTAAAGACAGATGACGGACGACAGATGACAGACATGGGTTAGAAGTCACCCCCACAAAAGACGGTCCGGGATTCTTATCGCTGGGGAATTTCCAAGGATTTGAGAGCTCTGCGCCAGGAGTGGGGCGGAAACCACCCTCTCGCCGGCGGCCTCCTTTGAGCCTCAACGCGCGTTGGAGCCGGGCACCCCGGGGGCTGCGCTGGTCAGCTTCCCGCCAAGAGCGGCCCCACGTGGGGATGTTCGCATCCCCGCATCATTTCTCTGTGGGTGGAAATCTGGGTGGTTTCCACTTGGCAGCTCTTACAGATACTGAGCCTGTGAACATTCCAGAACATTTCCTTTGGAAACCCTGTGTCCTTGGTTTCAGAGGGCGCGCTTGTCCAGCGGTCTTGCCGCGCACTTGCTCAGACTGGTGGACACACTCAGGGGCCTGTGCGCTGCGCGTCCCCACGGGCGGTCCGTGTCACCTTGCCCTGGGGAGGCTGGGGGGCAGGGTGCCACGCTACAGCTTTAATTCACGTTTCCTTTGGTGTTGGCCACGGTGTTTCTTTTCCTGTGAAGGTACGTGTCTTCCTGGTGCTTCACCACTTTTATGCGTCTTTTCCCTTATCGATTTATAGGACACATGCATTCTGGGTAAGGATTATTTACTGACGTCTGTGCAAGCAATGTCTTCCCCCTCAGTTTGGATGTCACTGTCTTCACAGTGCCTTTTGATAAACAGAAATTTTAAATTTTCATATGGTCCCAGTTATCAACACCGCCTTTCCCTATCGCCTTTCCTGTTCTTCGTTTTTCAAAGATTTATTTCAGGGCCGCTGCGTGGCTCAGTCATTAAGCATCTGCCTTCAGCTCAGGTCATGATCCCAGGGTCCTGGGATCGAGCCCCTCGTCGGGCTCCCTGCTCAGTGGGAACGCTGCTTCTCCTTCTCCCACTCCCCTGCTTGTGTTCCTCCCTCCCTGTCTCTCTCTGTCAAATAAATAACTGAAATCTTTGAAAAAAAAAATGAGTAAAAGGATTAATCCATTTTTTTTTAAAGATTTATTTATTTATTTGACAGGCAGAGATCACAAGTAGAGAGGCAGACAGAGAGAGAGAGAGGAGGAAGCAGGTTCCCTGCTGAGCAGAGAGCCCGATGCGGGGCTCGATCCCACGACCCTGAGATCATGACCTGAGCCAAAGGCAGAGGCTTAACCCACTGAGCCACCCAGGTGGCCCCGGATTAACCCGCTTTTTAAAAAAATATTTATTTCATTTATTTATTTTAAAGACTTATGTATTTACTTGAGAGAGCGAGAGAGCAGGGGTATGGGCAGAAGGAGAGAGCCCCAGGCAGACTGTGCTGAGCGCAGAGCCTGATGCAAGGCTCGATCTCACCACCCTGAGGTCATGACCTGAGCTGAAATCAAGAGCCAGAGGCTCAACCAATGACACCGCCCCACACCGCTCACCTTCCCTGTTCTTTTAAAGAACTCTTTGCCTGGCCCAAAGTCATAAAGATTTCATGAAGATATCCTTGCTTATTTGTTGAAAGCTGTGTTTTCTCACCTTTCACATTGGATCTGCAATCCCCCTGGTGCCGACTGGGCGGGGCGGAGGGGGATGGGGTCCTGTCGCCTCTCTTGCTTCCATGTGGACTCCTAGCGGGCCCAGGGCCACGCCAGGCTTGGTGGCACGCGTATGTGGGCCTGTCTGTCTCCAGACTGGGGCTCAGCAGCACAGCCCCACCTGGGGCTGGAGCCCTACAAGGGGAGACCTTCGCCAGGCTCGGGGCAAGGGCTTTCCAGCAGTTGCCCGGACTGCCCAGGGAGACGGAACACAGAGCTCGAAGGGAGGCAGGGAGGCCAGCTGCGAGGCTGTGGGGACGGAGCGGGTGGGCTGGGTGAGGGAGGAAGGGTCTCACCTCGGGACACCGAGGACTGAGCTCCACCCAGAGGCCCCTCTTCCTCCTCCCCCACCGAGTCACGGAGTCCGCCTCGCCGGGGGCAGCAGAGGGAGGGATGTCTGCTGTAAGATGAGGAAATCAGGGTCCGAGGATGTCTCCCAGTGGTTGCTAAGTCTTGGCGGGGACCTGGGCCAGGGGAACAAGTGGCTGCCCAGCTGGACACACGCATCCTAGAGCGGAGAGCAGAGGCCCAAGCAGGAAGAGGTGCGCCGGGAGAGGGGGTGACCAGAGAAGGCGGCCTGCTGTACCCCTGGGGGCCACCGGAGGGCACCAGGACTCCACGGGAAGCAGAGCTCAGCCCTCCTTGCTGAGGATGAAGTCCTCAGGGCTTTGCTGAAGCCCGGAGATCCCTTTGAGCCTTGACCTTGCCGAGGTAAGCACTGAATCGGAGAATAAGAGCCAACTTGTAAGGAGTAGCTCTAATACGCCAAGCAGCATGTTTTACACAGATGACAGGCTTTTAACTTAAAAAAATTTTTATTGAGGTATAATTTACATACAATAAAGTGCACATATTTGAACGTGAAATTTGCTAAGTTTGGACATTTGCGATGCCCAGGAAGCCGCCACCACAGTGCAGACAGCATGACCGTCTGCAGGCGCCTGTGCCCTTCGTGACGCCTCCTGCCCCCACTCCCAAGCCAGCCGATTTGCATTCCGTCACTACAGCCGGGTGACGTGGTCTAGAACTTTATGTAAATGGGGTTATAATGGGGTTGCTAAAGAGTACAGTATGTCTGAGTCCTGTCACACAGCGTAACTTGAGATTCAACTATTATATTGTATATACCGGTAGTTCCTTTTTTTTTTCAAGATTTTATTTATTTATTTGGCAGACAGAGATCACAAGTAGGCAGAGAGGCAGGCAGAGAGAGAGGAGGAAACAGGCTCCCCGCTGAGCAGAGAGCCCAACGTGGGGCTCACTCCCAGGACCCTGGGATCATGACCCGAGCCGAAGGCAGAGGCTTTAACCCACTGAGCCACCCAGGCGCCCCCAATAGTTCATTTTTTAATGAAGATTTTATTTATATTTTAGAGAGAGAGGGAGAGAGCACAAGTGGGGAGAGGGGAAGAGGGAGAGAGAGAGGCCGGCAGGCTCCACGCCCAGCACAGATCCCGATGCAGGGCTTTATCTCACTGAGATCAAAACCTGAGGGAAACCAGGAGTCCGACGCTCAACCAACTGAGCCACCCAGGCGCCCCTCATTGGGGTTTTGATTTAAATTTCCATGATGACAGGGGTACCTGGGTGGCTCAGTGGGTTAAAGCCTTTGCCTTCAGCTCAAGTCATGAGCCTCAAACTCAGGGTCCTGGGATTGAGCCCCGCATCGGGCTCTCTGCTCGGCAGGGAGCCTGCTTCCCCCCACTCCCCTGCCTGCCTCTCTGCCTACTTGCGATCTCTCTCTCTCTGTCAAGTAAATAAATAAAATCTTAAAAAATAAAATAAATTTCCACAATGACTAATGATGTTGAGTTTCTTTTCAGGCGCTCATCGGCCATCTGTACATCTCTGGAGAAATGTCTGTTCTGATTTTTCACCCATTTTTTCTTAGTTGGATTATTGAGTTGAGAGTTATTTATGTTATATATATTATATATATAATATATATAGAACACTTATCAATAGGTATTTCTATAGTATATATATATATATATATATATAAAATATGTATGTTATGCAATGTTTTTCTCCTATGTCTTTCACTTTTTGTGGATAATGTACTTTGAGGCATGTTAAAATTTTTATGAAATTCAGTTTACTTTTTTCTTTTGTCACCTATGTTTTTAGGATCATATCTGAAAAGGCTTTGCCTTCATCACCCAAGATCAATTTCTTCTAAAAATTTTATAAAAGTTTTAGCTCTTCCATTTATGTGCATCGATCTTGAGTTAACTTTTGTGCATGTTGTGAGGGAAGATGTGGTGACCAGATGTCCCAGCAACATTTGTTGGAATGACTGTTCTTTCCCCATTGGACTGTCCTGGCATTTTTGTTGAAAATCAATTAACTGTGAATATGAGGGCCTATTTTTGAACTGTCAGTTCTAGTCTACCAATCACTATGTCTAACCTCAACCTCAGACTAGTACCACACTGTCTTGACTACTGTAGCTCTTCAATGAATTTTGAAATCAGGAAGTTTAGTCCTCTAGCTTTGCTCTTTTTTTTTTTTTTTTAAAGAATTTATTTGACAGACAGAGAGTGAGAGAAGAGGGCACAAGCAGGGGAAGCAGCAGAGGGGAAAGCAGGCTCCCCACTCAGCAGGGAGCCTGATGCGGGACTTCATCCCAGGACCCGAGATCATGACCCACTGAGCCACCCAGGCACCCCATTTGCTCTTCTTTTTCAAGAGTATTTTGGCTTTTCTGAATTGCTTGAATTTCCATATGAATTTTAAAGGCAGCTTGTCAGTTTCTGCAAAAATCTTAGCTGGAATTATGGTAGAGATTGCATTGAACCTAAAGGTCAATTTAACATCTTAATGACATTTCATCTTCTGATCCATGAATGTGGGAGATCTTTTCCTTTATTTAGAACTTCTTAAATATCTTTCAGTAATGCTGTGTTGATTTCAAAGTGTGAGTTTTGTACTTCTTTTATTAAATATATTCCTAAGTATTTTATTCTTTTTGATGTTATTGTAAACAGATTTGGTTTCTTGATTTCATTTTTTTTCTTGCAATGAACGCTTTTTAAAAATATTTTATTTATTTGTCAAAGAGAGCACAGAAGCAGGGAGCGGCAGGCAGAGGGAGAAGCAGGCTCCCCGCTGAGCAAGGAGCCCGATGTGGGACTCATCCTAGGATCCTAGGATCATGCCCCGAGCTAAAGGCAGAGGCTTAACCAACTGAGCCACCCAGGAGTCCCGCAACGAGCATCTTTAAAAGGCAACACTTAATTTTTTTAATGTAAATTCTATTAATCAACAGACTGTATTATTGGTTTCGGAGGTAGAGGCCAGTGATCCCTCCTATATAACACCCAGTGCTCATTCCGTCCCACGCCCTCTTTAATGTCTAACACCCAGTTACCACACCCCCCCCCACCCTTTAATTTCATTCTCGAATGCCAGAATGTAGAAATACCACTGATTTTTAAAATATCAATCTTGTACCGTGAATCCTTACTTAACCCATCTTTAGTTTCAATAGTTTTCTTAGTAGATTTCTTTTGATTTTTTAAAAAAAATCTGTAAGGTCATATCATTTGAACGTAGACAGTTTTACGTCTTCCTTTCCAGTCTGGGTGCCTTTTATTTCATTTCCTTGCCTGATTGGCCTGGCTAGAACTCGCTACAGTGCTGGACAGAAGTGTCACAAGTAGACACCGTTGTTTTAACCCTGTATGGTAGCAGTTTGAGTATGTGGCTCCTTGATGTAGTTTTTTTTTTTTTTTTAAAGATTTTATTTATCCATTTGACAGAGAGAAATCACAAGTAGACAGAGAGGCAGGCAGAGAGAGAGAGGGAAGCAGGCTCCCTCTGAGCAGAGAGCCCGATGCGGGACTCGATCCCAGGACCCCGAGACCACGACCCGAGCCGAAGGCAGCGGCTTAACCCACTGAGCCACCCAGGCGCCCCATCCTTGATGTAGTTTTCTTCAAACTTCTTAGGCTTGAGTTGCATTGAGCTTCTTGGATCCCTGGGTTTGTAGTTTGCATCAAGACTGGAAAAATTCCGGTCATTATTTCTTTCAGTGTTTTCTAACTCTCCCCTCTCCTACTGGGACCCCAATTACACATGCTAACCCCCACTTCAGGTTGTCCCATGGCTACCTAATGCTCTTTTCTTGTCTTTCCTTCTTTAAAAAAAAAAAAAAAAAAAAAAACAGTTCTAAAATCTGTTTCAATCTGAATGGTTTTTATTGTTATATTTGCAGTATTTTAGCTTCTTGAACACATGAAGTGTGACTTTCACAAGCGTTTTAATGTCCTTGTCTACTAATCCTATTATCTGTGACATTTCTAGGGTTCCTTTGATTGATTTTTCTCCTATTATGAGTCATATTTTCCTGCTTCTTTGTATTCCTGGTAATTTTTTATTGGCTGCCAGACAACATGAATTTTAATGTGTTGGGTGCTGGGTATTTCTGCATACCTATATTTTGGGGCTTCGTTCTGGGGCACAGCTGAGTTACTTGGACACAGTTTGGTCCTTTGGGGACTTGCTCATAAACTTGGTCGGGCAACACCAGCACTCACTGTAAGGCTAATTATCCCTCACCACTGGGATAAGGTCCCACCGAATACTCTACCATGTGCCCTCTGAATTATGGGCTTTTCCAGTCTGGCTGGAGGTGACCCTGGGTGAACTCATAGGATTTTTCCCTCTAATCTTTTCAGCTGGTCTTTTTCCTCGAGGAGCTTCTCCCAGCATGTTCTAATCAACCTTGAGGGAGACCCTGTACAACGCTCCGTAGTTCTCTCTCTGGCATCTCTTTTCTTGCTGACCCGAGCTGCCCTGGCTCCCCATCCCCACCCAGGGAAGTCTGCTTGGCTGTCTGGCTTCCCGCTGCTAGCGGTCAAGGCCTGAACACCGGCTTCTGGCAGCCTTGGGGCAATGGGGGCTCAGGTCACTGGTTCCCCACTTCTCCGGGACCACTGTCTTCCAGGTCTGCCATTTCATATATTTTGTTCAGTTTTTTAGTTGTTTCGGGCAGGAGAGTAAATCTGGGCCTTGCTACTTCCTCTGTGGTAGAAGCAACTCACTATGCAGATTATTTTATTTAACTCCTTCAACCACAGAGCACTGGAAATAAGTAGTATTACAAACCCTATTCCACATTTAAGATTTTGTGACTTGCCCCAGGTCATACAACTGAGTGACCGCAGAAGTCAAATGCAGTCCCAGGGTGTGCTAGAAGCCTTCCCTGCACCGGCCCTGCGCTGACAAGACCTGGAGGGAGAGCCCGGCGCAGCAGCCCCGCGGGGCACTCCGGTGCGGGGCACTCCGGTGCGGGGCAGTCCGGTGCGGGGCACTCCGGTGCGGGGCAGTCCGGTGCGGGGCACTCCGGCGCGGGGCAGTCCGGTGCGGGGACGCGGCTGCGGGGATGCGGCTGCGGCCTTCCCGACCCGGAGCAGACTGAAGGGAGTTCAGAGACGTGCACGAGGAACCGGAAGGCCCGCGTCTGTCTGTCCTGGCGGGAGAGGCTCTGGCTGTCTCTGAGGGGTTCTCTGTCTGTGCCGACTCAATCTCTGTCTCTGGCCATGGGACTGTGTGTCTCCCGCTCTGCGGGTTTGTCGGCCTCGATTTCGGCCCCAGGCGGAGCTGATCTCCAGGCAGGACAATTCTGGGAAGCCCAGAGACAGGGGCTGCTCTGGGGGCAGCTGGTAACCGCTTCCCTCCCCACTCCCTTCTCCAAACTTCCACCAACGCCACATGGCAAGCCCGAGGGGGCCGCGTGCCCCAGACGCCAGCGATGGCGGCCACCAAATCACAGCCTGGTCACATACGCACTCACAGTCGCAGCCACGGGCCCTGTTATGGCCGCCAGCTCTAAGTGCTTCTTGGGGCCTGGAACATTCCAGCACTACTTCATTCACTCCACTCAACCCTCCCAAGTTCCAGGCTAACCTAACCCTAACCCTAACCCTAACCCAGCATTCTGGGCTTCGTACTGCGCGTGTAGGTCTCCGCACCCAGGAAGGAGCTGCCTTGCTGCATTTGGGTGAGAGGTCAAATTGAGGCTGAGGCTCCCGGGACGGGGATGGGGGTCGTCTGAGGAAGCCCACTGACCCTCAGACTCCACAGCTGTCTGTGCCTTTGTGCCAGGGACAGTCCCTGCATGTCCATCTGGGGAGGCGTTTGCCCCTGTGACTTCTGGAAAGTCCACAACAGCCTCCTGCCACCGACCAACTGGGTAAAAAGCCGCTCTGGTGTACTTTGGGGTTACTCTAACAAAATCCCACAGACTGGCTGGCTTACCCACACCAGAAACATACTCCCCGCAGTTCTGGAGGCTGGAAGTCGGAGATCAGGGCGCCAACAGGGACTGATCTAGGTGAGGACCCCCTCCAGCTTGTGGACTGCCACCCTCTCGCTGTCTTGACGTGCCTGTGTCTCTTTTCTTTTTTTTTTTTTTTCTTTTCTTTAAGATTTTATTTATTTATTTGACACACAGAGAGAGAGATCACAAGTAGGCAGAGAGGCAGGCAGAGAGAGAGGAGGAAGCAGGCTCCCCGCCAAGCAGAGAGCCCGATGCGGGACTCGATCCCAGGACCCTGAGATCACGACCCGAGCCGAAGGCAGAGGCTCAACCCACTGAGCCACCCAGGTGCCCCCTGTGTCTCTCTTATAAGGACACCAAGCCCATCCCATCATGGAGGGCACTACCCTTGTGACCTGATCACCCCAAAAGGCCCCATGTCCTAAAGCCATTACCTTGGGGGTAGGTTTCAACATATGAATGGGGGGGTCTGTCCATCTAGAGCACCTGCTCTCTGCTCAGGAAAAGTTGGACCAAACATTGCTAGCTCTAAGTGAGCAAACTGGTCAGCTCAGATTCTGGGCAGTCTAACCCTTCCCTCGTAGTTTTGCAAACCAAATCCCTAGAGACACATTCGTGGAGCTTTCTCTTTTCCTGAAGCTGACCAGAAGAGAAAGAAGTGGCTCGCTCACACCAGCTGATGACGGCCTTCGTTCACAGCCAATCTCTGAACGTAGGGGAAGGAGCTCGGCTACGGCTTACAGAGCACTTTCCTGACCCTGGGCTGGCAAGAGAGCAGAGGTCCGTGGCCCTGCAAGGTGTGGGGCCTCAAAGAACAAGGAGAGGGAGGTCAGGAGCCCAGTCAGCCCCCAGGCCTCTGGGTATGAGTGTTTGCTGCAGCCAGGGGTCTGCTCCCAAGCTGGGAGGTGACACAGTGCCGCTCCCCACCCAGGGCCTCTGACCTCTCCCTCACTGTGCCGAACAGGGCAAGGGGTGCTGGGGACGCCCTAAGTGAGGGGAGGGGTAGAGCTGGGAAGCCCTCCTCTCCACCAGCCTCTGGTTGGGCCAAACAGTTGCAGGAAGGTGTCCCTCCCTCTGCCCACTATGTGGGCAAGAACAGGCCGTAGGATGCTCCTGCCGGCTCAGATGCGCACACCCTGCTTACAGTGAGGTTAGGGGTTGGTGAGGGCCAAGCACAGGGCCTCTGTCTTCCAACATTGACCTTCTAGTTGCCGCTGAGCTCCGTTCTCCCCACACAGACGTGGGACTCCCCACTCACCATGGAAGCCCAGGAGGGAGGCCTGAAGCTAGCGGTGGGCGTCGGGGTCAGGTGCAGCACATGGAGGAGACACTTGAAGCAGCAGCAGATGGTACTTTTGGTCACCATGGCTATCAGGCTGCAGACAGGGTCGATGCTCCCCACCGGGGAGTGGGCAGTGTGGCCCGGGAGTCTGACAGGGTCAGCACAGCTCTCAGCAGGAGGCATCTCTCACCTGTCCTTGTTGCAAACCCAGAGCCTGTGACTCCCCAGTCCCGTGCTCTGACCCAGAGTGCCCCATCAGTTCCTGCCCCAGAAATGACGCCCATCCCTGCCCAGAGTCCGGGGGCAGGGGACCTGGACTGTGACTGGTCAGCATCACGGCAGGGACCTGGGCCTGTGTCTGCTCCCATCTGTGGGGGCTAGGAAACTGCTTCCAGGTCAAAGTCAGGCCCACCCACTCTCTGCTTACACTGACAGTTGCCGGGACTATTTCTGGGGCTCCTCCCCCCACCGCACCCCACCTCTTCCACAATCCCACGGCTGGGAAGGCAGATGGGGGGGCTGCTTTGGTGTGGGAGCGCAGGCCTCACCCCTCACAAACCAGGGCTCCAAATAGCCCAGCCCTTCCCCAAGTCTGAATTTCCAACTGACTGCAATTTCCTGGGCCAACTTCTGTCACCATAGGGACCCATTCTTTCTCCAGATTTCTAACACCCATGATATGCTGTCATTGTTCAGTCCCCATGCCCTGGCCCCACAGGCAGATGGGACCCAGACATGCAAGGATCCCACACCCAGAGAGGCTGAGAGTTCTGCTGACCGTGTACACGAATTTAGCAAACATTCATTGGCTCTTGGTTTTTGCCAGGAACTGGACTGGAGGGAGACCCCAGACACTGAATGAGACTCCACCTGCCGGCAGAGGGAAATGGTCAGCAGGCCTCCAGCCTCCTACTCCCCAGAAGGAGGTCCTGATCCCTCCCCCATCCCTGCCACACAGCGGGACAGGAGAAGGTGCTTCATCAGGAAGTGTCTGGAAGACAAAAGCCAAGATAAAGATAGCTCAGTGGGTGGTGAGCAGGTCAGGGAGTCCATCTGGGGGCCCCATGGGGAGGGGGGCAGAAGGAAGGGGGCAGGGCAGGAAGTGGAGGGAAAGGGGGGAGGGCAGGAAGGAGAGCCCCTGGTGCGAGGGGGTTACTCCACGTTTTAGGCCATCACTCCCCCCATGAGGCCTGTAGAAAAGCACTTGAGGGGTCCCTGGACTGGGCGGGTGTCCAGGCTGGGTGTGTGTGTGGGAGGGTTCCTTCCACAGCCGGAGGCAAGGATGCTCTTCTTTTTTTTTTTTTTAAGATTTTATTTATTTATTTGACAGAGAGCAAGAGAGCACAAGCCAGGGTAACAGTAGACAGTAGAGGGAGAAGCAGATGCGGGACTCGGTCCCAGGGTCCTGGGATCATGACCTGAGTAGAAAGCAGACACTTCACAATGGAGCCACCCAGATCCAGAGGATGCTGTTAAGACCCAGGTGTTGGGGCTCCTGGGTGGCTCAGTGGGTTAAGCCTCTGCCTTTGGCTCAGGGTCATGGGATCGAGCCCCACATCGGGCTCTCTGTTCAGCAGGGAGCCTGCTTCCTCCTCTCTCTGCCTGCCTCTCGGCCTACTTGTGATCTCTCTGTCAAATAAATAAAGTGTTTAAAAAAAAAAAAAAGGACCTTGTTGCTCTCAGCAGCTGAAAAGGGGCAGCCTGGGGAGGAGGCCAGCTTTGGCCTGCGGCTGTGCTCCCTCAGACACCCCCAGGGGAAGCAAGAACAACAGCCCTCTGCCGGGGGTGCCAGGGGTGCCAGGGGTGCCAGGGGTGCCAGGGTGCCAGGGGCGCCAGGGGCGCCAGGGGTGCCAGGGGTGCCAGGGGCACCAGGGGTGCCGGTGCTGGCTCAGCTGGTTTAGTGGTTGAGCATCTGACTTCAACTCAGCTCATTATCTCAGGGTCCCGGCATGGAGCAACCCTCCCAGCTTCCCCGTGAGCCCCGAGTCCGGAGGCGGCTTGTCCCTCTGCGCTCCTTCCACGCACGCGTGCCCTCAAACAAAATAAAATCTTAAAAAAAAAAAAAAGAAGAAGAAGAAGAACACCCTCTCAGCCAGAAAAAAGCATGGAATTGGCCATTTATAACAATACGGACGGACCTAGAAGAGGTTATGCTAAGTCAAACAACTCACACAGACAAAGACAAATACCACATGTTTTCACTTATATGTAGAATCTGTAAAACAAGACAAATGAACAAACAAAAAGTGTGCTTGGGGAGCCTGCTGACTCAGCTGGTGCAGCACGGGACTCTGTCTCGGGACTGAGAGCTCAGCCCATCCATGCTGGGTGTAGAGAGGACTTAAAAATAACATCCTAAAGAAAAAATACTCCTAGATACAGAGAACAAACAGGTGTTTCTCAGAGGAAAGGGGGATGGGGGTGGGAGGAACGGGCGGAGGGGACTAGGAGGGACAGCCGCAGGGGTGGTGAGTCCCCACAGAGATGAGGAGCCAGACGCACGAGGGACGCGGGCGCCCCCGGAGTGCTGCTGCCACACGGCGCTGCTCGGACGGCGGCGAGCACCACTAACAACGCCCTGACAGCGGCGAACAGTTCAGCAACCGTCCACTCGCTCTGCTGTGCACGTGGGCTTAACGGAACCCTGTGTCGGCCGCACTTCGGAAACCCTTCCCAACCCTCCTGCCTCTGTCATTCAGTTCATCAGGTCAGTAGGAATCGAACTGCTCCAAGCAGGCGCTGGGGACAAATGAGGCACACAGACATGGCGTTAGCCTCTGCGGCCCACGGAGCCTGGCGCGGCTGCCTCCAGTGGGCAATCGGGGCGGGGATTCCCGCAGGGAGGCTGAGTTCAAAGGGACAGAGGACAGGTGGGCTTGCCTGTCGGAGGGACGGCGTGTGGTCCCCACAGAGCCCGAGAGGTCCTCGCTGGGCCCTCACTCCCAAGCTCCCTTTGGCAACAAGGTGGAGAACAGAGTACCAGAAACAGGGAGTCGGATGCAGCACGGCACGGGGGGGGGGGGGGGGGGGGGGGGGGACAGGAAGTGAGGGGGGGTGAGCGGGAGGCGGGGCTCTACCCTGGAGTTATCCCTGCCCTCTCTTGGGAGGAGGGAGAGTTGATGGCCCAAGTCCCAGGTTATTTCCCCAGGGAGCCCTTTTCCCTCTGGCCACACAGGTAGGGAGGTCCCTCTTTTTCATGCAGGATGTGTGGGCCCCAGCTTTGTACAGACCCTAATCACCCCCTACCAACCCCCCAGGCTTCAGACCCCAAAGTGCTCCCCGCACCCCTCCAGCCTCTGCCCTGAGGCCCTGAGCTACTCCCCTTCCTCAGCCAGGTCGGGCTTCCAGCTTCAGCAACAGACCCAGGGCTAGTCTCCAGCCAAGAGAGCGTCCCAGGTGTGACCACCTCTTCCTCCCCAGTCCTGCTGACGCCCCAAATCTGAAGAAAGAGGGACTACTCTGCAGCTCCCCGAGGGCCAGGATCACTGACTGTGTACATGTCCAAGGGCACAGCACTTGGCCCATGTGGCCGCCACCATCTAGGACACAGATCCAGACCCTTGACTCAGGGAGATAGGCGAGGAAACCAGAGGGCAGGGGTGACTGGCTTGGTGGGGATTGGGAGGTCCCTGCAGGGTAAGCGTAGCTGAGGGCAGGAGAGCCCAGGTGAATCCTGCCGGGGACACAGCCACAGAAGCCACTAGAGGAAAAGCAAGCTAACCTCTAGCAGTGACTCACCCTCCTTCTCCTTGATGGGCCCTGGCCAGGCAAGCAGCCGGCAACCATCCGATGAACTCGGCTGGAGTTGGGAAGTGAGTCTTGGCTCAGCATCTAATGGCTCAGGATGAGACATCCCAGTCTCCACTTGTCCCAGGTCACCTCCTCGTTGCAATGCAGCCCAGCCCCCAGCAGCAGCTCAGGGAGACCTGGGGTCGCGGGACAGGGACTCCGGGGCTGATGGCCATGACTGCCAGGGCTTGTAGAGCAGCCCTGGGAGGGGCTCAGAACAGAGGCAGGGGCAGGGGCAGGCCCAGCCTCCAGGTTTTCTCACTGGGGGAGACCTCCCCTCCCAGGGCACACCGCAGGACTGGACTTGGGTGGGACAGTACCCCTCCGCCGGATCCTGGCACAAAGCTCTCTTGGCCAGCCGTGCCCCAGTTGCCTGTCCTCGGGACTCAGGCACCCTCTCCTGCCGGCTCTCCTCTCCTGAACCGACAGGGCCTGGAGCAGGCTCAGTCCCGCAGCTTCATGCTGAACCCTGAGAACAAAGGAGGAAGTGGACCAAGCCAGAACAGAAACTTCAGGACATGGTCACCTCTCGCGACAGCTCAGCGGCCCAGGACAAGTCAATGTCCTGGTGGTCAATGTCTCCACCTTTTGAGGTCCACAGGAGTGGGAGTGGGCTGAAGTACCTTAAAAAACAGACAAGAATCCTTGCCCAGTGATGCGGCCGGAATGCTCTCCAGAACTGGGATGCGCTGTGGGAAATGCGCGGCCTGTCACTCCCCTGAGCCACTTCTCACGTCCCCACACTTCCTCGAGGGCCCATACGGCTCAGGGCCAAGCCCGGGGGCTAGAGGAAGGGCCCCATGCGGGGCACAGAGCCGGGGCAAGGGCCACCCGCAGTCCCGCCGCAGAAGCCAGCACAAAGCAACCAACAGACCCCCCCCACCACCACCACCCAGAACTAAGGGGCCGCAGTTAGGAAGGAAACTGCAGACTAGTCTCCGCACAGACAACAACAGATAAGAACGGCCTGGACGCGGCCTCTGGAAACAAACCGCTGGCTCACTCCGAGGCCCCAGAACCGGGCGCGGCCTCCGCAGCAGTGAGGGTCCAGGCCTCACCGCAGCCACGGCCTCCAGGGCGCGCCCCGGTTCTGCAGCCCCGCCCTGGGGGCGTTGCGGGGCGCCCCAGTCAGGCCTGGCGGGAGCCGCAGCGCGAAGGCGGACCCAGGACGCAGCAAGGGGAAGGGGCGGTCGAACGCCGGGAGCGGCGGGCAACACGGGAAGACCTCCGGCGCCCGGGCCTCCGCAGAGGGGGGCGGTGGAGCCGGGCGGCGCGAGGGCCCCAGCTGGCCCAGGCAGGCCGCCAGGTGGCCAAGCAGCCGAGAACGCACGTCGGCCGGGACGCCGTCGCAGCCGGCCAAGAAGCGGTTCACCTCCGCGAGACACTCATTGAAGCCGGCGCGGTACTTGCCCAGGACCGCGGGGTCAGCGCTGAGCGCGGCTGCGGGGGCGGCAGGGGACAGGCGGTCGGTTCCCGCCGCGGAGGTCCCGTGCGCCTCCGCGTCACCTCCCCGCCCCGCCCCCGCCCCACGCCGCCGCTGCCCGCGCCTCACCTGCCGCCTGCACCCGCCGCAGGCTCCGCAGGTGCCGCACGGTCATCTCCAGGATGTCTGCTTTCTCCAGCTTCGAATGGCGGGAGCTCTGGCGGAACGGCAGGTGTGGGAGGCTCGCACCCCGGGAGTGCGCCCAGACGTCAGAGCTCCGCACCTCGTCCCACCCCCGACCTCACCTCCCGACGCCGACCTACATCCTTCCTGAAGGCGTCCAGGATGAGGCTCTTGAGCTGCGCGAGGCTTTCATTGATGCGCGCGCGGCGCCGCTTCTCCATGACCGGCTTGGAGGACTGTGGGTCGGGCTGTGGCTGAGTCCCGCGTCCGTCCGCCCCACCCACGCCCCCCAACCCACGCCCCGCCGGGCCCCCACCTTCCGGTGCTCCGCCGCGCTTCGGGGCTCATTCGGGGTTCTGTGGGCGCCGGCCGGCGCTCCTGCCAGCGGCGAGGCTCTGGGCTTCCCTGGGGTGTCTGCGGGCATGGTGCGCCCCCGCGCCTCCGGAGCCAGGCGGAGTGCGGCGCCGGGGGCGAGCGCGCGGCGAGCCCAGCTCTCCCGGATGGAGCCCCAGGCTGCAGGCCCGCGCGCCGAGCTGCCCGCGCTCCGGTATTTAAGGCGGCGCGGCCGCGGGGTGTGTGAACCCGGCTCCGCTTTCGTTCCCACACTCTCGCCAGCCAATGAGAGGCTGCGCTCGCCGGGCCCCGCGCGGGGCCGCCCACCCCGGCCGCGGCCCCCGCCCCGCCTCTGGCCGCGCCGCTCGGGGCGGGAAAGCCGCGGGGGCCCCTCCTCTGCGGCGGCGTCCGGAGCTGTGCGCATGACCCGGCCTGCCCCGACTGGCCTGCCACGACTGCCCGGGGCGCGAAGTCTCCGGGGCTGGGCGCGGGGCTCCCATTCAGGCCCAGAGGGGATGGGGATGGGGATGGCGCCCAGAGTCCGCGGCGCGCGGCGCGGAAAATCCGAAAGTAGAGTCACGAGGGCGAAACGGGTCAGGCGCCCGGGAGGAGGAGGCGAGCCTCGGCCCACGCGCCTCTTCCGTTTTGCTCCGCCGTTCCGGGTCCCCGCCCGCGGTCGAGGGTCTCAGCACAGCCTCTGTCCTGCCGCGTGCTCGGCCTCCCAGGACCCGCCCCTCCGCCGCACCCCTACTGCAGGCCTGCGCCACAGTGAACGTGGAACACCAGCCTCTCGGCCGAAAGAGGTCAGCTGGCTGGAGCCTGGCGGCAGGCAGGGCGGCGTCCCGGGACAAGTAAATCATGGCATAGATGGAGGAGGTGATACTAGACAGGAAGAGTGACGTCACCAGTCAGGCGGAAAAGGGTCACGCAGCAGAATGAAGGGATGTCACTGGTCAGGCTGGCAGTGTCACCAGATAATCAGAGGTGGTATCTCAGGGTCAAGGTTGGTGCTGATACAAGCCAGAGAAAGTCATGGGGCCCCAAGTCATGGGGCTGGTGACATCACACTCTTCTGTATTGCACAACATTGGGCTAAGCACCGGCAAAGTAGGGCTCACAAAAAATGGAGAACAATTGTTTTGTTTTGTTAAGATTTTATTTATTTATTTGTCAGAGACACAGCGAGAGAGGGAACACAAGCAGGGGGAGTGGGAGAGGGAGGAGCAGGGGGCCCGACGCGGGGCTGGATCCCAGGACCCCGGGATCACAAGCTGAGCGAAAGGCAGACGCTTAAGGGCTGAGCCACCCAGGTGCCCAGGAGCAATTGTTTAAAATCTATCTCAGGGGCGCCTGGGTGGCTCAGTGGGTGAAGCCTCTGCTTTGGCTTAGGTCATGGTCTCAGGGTCCTGGGATTGAGCCCTGCATCCGGGGCTGTCTGCTTGGCAGGGAGCCTGCTTCCTTCTCTCTGCCTGCCTCTCTGCCTGCTTCTCTACCTATGTGATCTCTGTCTGTCAAATAAATAAATAAAATCTTTTTTAAAAAAAATCTATTTCAAAGCGGCACAGTAGGAGAAACAGGTCTCTATTATTTTTCGGTTCGATATTGTTTTCATTTTGAATTATGTCACAGGGCTGTAGTCTTTTGAATGTTTGGGGTTCCCAGTCCATGTGGCCTGGCAGCAGTGTGGTATCCATGCCACAGACGTTTCCCGAGGCTCACTGTGGGCCTGGCCAGACACTTAGGCTGGGGAAGCCCCTGGGCTTCTAATCCGGTGCTGGAGGACACGGCAAGCGAAAATAATCATTCCGTTATAAGTGACAGAAATGCGTGGGTGCTAGGGGAGAGGAAACCCTTCTTTTGATGGGGTGTCTGGAAGTCTCCGCAGTGGGATCTTCTAGGGAGGAGGCAGCTCTGCAAGGCCCCAGGGGAGGGAATGGCATCCCCAGGATGGGAAAGGGGCCACAGGGGCCAAGGGAGGAGGGGAAGGGGCAGGCAGAGACACAGACCTGGAGGCTTCTGGGCCCAGGAGGGGTCTGGGGGGGCCTTGTGGGGGCTTTTCTGAGCACTAGAGTGAGCCGAATGGCGGGCCTCGAAGGGCCGGTTTAACGGCTGTGGGTCTGCTTAGTGGGTGTCCATGGCTGGCCCCTGTCCCACCACCCATATCCGGTCCCACTCTGCACCCCCATCCAGAGGACTTCTTTCCTTTCTGAGGCTGATTCTAGTCGAGTGCCAAGCAGAGTCCCCGCCTGCCTTGCAGTGGTGCCCCCTGTGCCTGGGGCACCGGGGCGGGGCAGGGGGCAGCCCAGATCCTCCCCATCACTCAATCGTTTCTGCCCAGGCACCCAGATGAGGCTACCCGTTTCCCCCACTCCCGCCTAGAGGAGGGTGCGGGCGTGGAGGGGTGTCGGAAAGCAGCCGGGGTCAGGCAGGAATCTGAGGAGGGGCTACTGCCGGCACCAAAAGCCCAAGGAGCACCGACTGCCCCCTGTGCAGTCCTGGCTGGAACCTGGACTTCCTGTCGGGGAGGTCGAGAATGGGGGAGGACGGAAGCCCGCCAGCGCCCCCAGGGGCCACTGGAGACTCCTTTTCCTCTTGGGGGTCACGAAGGAGCTGTGGCCACTGGTCTGGACAATGTGGCTGGGCTCCGGGCGGCCCCCAGCCTTCCGTGGAGGCCAGAGAGGCGGGAGTTCAGACTGCGAGGAGGGTCTGAAGAACCACGTCCTTGACCGTTCCTCCCTCGCTCGTTGTTGGGTGGGATGCCTTATCCTCCCGGACCTGCCTCTTCACCCGTAAAGTGGGTCATCTATTGATCCCAGGAACGGGGATGGATATAGATAGATCGATCCATCGATCCCAGAACAGGGGTAGACACATGAGACCCTGCTTGAAGGTACCCAGCATGGAGAGAACTGAGTACCTGTCAGCTACCCTGTTCTGCCGCGGGAAGCAGGTGGGAGAGAACTGAACAGGGGGCTGAGGCAGGGAGGAGATACCCATACTCAGCTTCATCACATGCCCCAGAGTGTTCGCCACACTTTGAGCACCCTGCAGGCTCCTTGTCAGAGGCTGCCAGGAAGGGAAGGATGCTTCCCACCCAGGGTCTCAGGGGGCCTGTGTCTTGACCTTCCCAGCCTCAGTCCCAGCAAGGAACCCTCTAGGGTCGGAGCAAGGTGAGCTTTCCCAATATTGTCATCCCCAACAGCCCCACTGTATCCTTTCCACAGGGTCGCACCCCCACTGTCTGCGTGGTCGTGTCCCTCTGGGCCCTTGTCCCTCCGACTGTCTCTGTACGGAAGCACAAGCTGGCTGCACAGACAGGCCACGAGGAGAGGCCCCGTTCAGGGGCCCTGTGAAGATGAGGTAGCCAGCGGTCCAGGAGGCTCAGCTGCCAGACTCGTGAGGGAAGCACCTCCGAAGGACCGTGACCTGAAGCTGCTATTGCCACGTGCCACATCTTCCCGGCTGCCCCTGAGTGTTCTGTTCTGGCTGTCGATTCAGAGGAGGACCGTGTGGACTACGATGTCTCAGGGCCATCTGTTGCAGTCGTAACTGGGAGAGCTGGGACGAACCAAGCCCTGGACCCAGGGAGAGTGGCCTTGTCCCCCCACCCACCCCTTCTTCCCTGTCCTTTGTCCTTATTTTCTCTAGCATTTACAAAGGCTCGGTGGCTTTGAACCCTGGCTTTCCATCCAAGGAGACGCTTCTTGGGAGCCATCTAAGACCTGCCTGTCTTCCCGGAACCAGGCCGCGTAGGCCAAGCCCCAGATGGCAGATGTCCCGGGGACATCTGCAGGGCCCCCTGATGGCCATGGGGAAGACAAAGCCGGAGAGTCAGTGGGGAAGTTTGTGAGGAAGGAAGAGGCATCTTCTAGGCTAGATGTGGGGCTCCAGCCTTGTGGGGGTGGGGGTCTCACATCTCGCCACTGGAACAGCATTCCACAGGACAGCATCCAACCGATGTCCCTTGAGGGCTTGGGAAGTGCTAGTATGCACACCCCACTCCCAGCCTCTGACATGGGGGGGCAACAGCATCACAGCCCAGCCCTCTCGCTCCCCTGGCACACAGACTCCAGAATGTCAGCACCTGCCCCCGCCCCCGCCCCAGGCTCCTTAGAGTCTGCTCCCGCCTCTCCTGCCAGGACACAGCAGCCCATCGACCCGCGCAGCTGGGGCCAGAGCTGTCAAGTGACCGGACTAGAACTGCTGTAAGTTCTCTCCTGCAAAGTGGGAGCTGGGGGCTGAGTCCTTCATCAGTGTTTGCTGGAATCCAGCAAGTGATAAAGGCGAGGGCTGATGAGACCCAGGGTGCAAGAGAGCGAATCAAATACCCAGGGAATCAAAGGGAAAAGGGAATCAAATACCCAGGACCCAGGTAGAGGCCAGGAGCACAGCTCGCTGATGCTGAGCTTTGAGGTTCTGCGGTAGTCATCCTCTGTGGCCAAGGGGGTGTCTTCTAGCTTTCCAGGCCGGGGAGTTGACTCCTTCCCTCCGCAGCCTGAACAGTGGGCGGGGAGCGCACCCCCCCCACACACCCAACCACAGCTCAGGCCAGCATCCTGCCCCTGCTCTGGGTGTTGTTAATATCTTTCTCCCAAATCTGGGTGTTGGCCCCTCTCCACATCTGGGAAGTCATCTCTCTGCAGCCCGGGAAGGCGCAGACTCTATCCCGTCCCTGTCCAGGGAGCTCCTGTCAGTGCTGCTGCTCTCGTGTCCTGGACCACTGCACCTGGGGACAGGGGAGCTTCCGTGTGCTTCCTCCTTGGGACTTCCAGACCAGTCTCTTCGCTGCCACAGAGTCCCAGCCTCAAGCCCCGTATCGTCATACCTTACCTTGCTGAGTAGTCTCTGCGCCTGGGGGCCTTGTCTCACTTCCTGCGGGTTTCGCTCCTGATTCCGACACGTTCCCTCTCCACTCCTGCCCTAGCGCCTGGCGATTTCCAACTCCGCCACGATGATTCTCCAGCCCTCGGGACGTCCTCCCCTTCAGCCGTCCTCCCCTCCTCACTTGGCCACCCACTTCCTAGGCCAGGGTCCCTCTCACAGCCGCCACCCTCCAGGCCTAACCTCAAGCCTCACGTTCCCTTACGGCCCCAGCCCCGCAGCTCAGGTCCTCCTCTCCCCGTCCGCTTTGCTGCGACCGGCAGTCCTGGGATGAGGCTGAGGTCGGTGCTTGTCATCCACCGATGTGCTCCCGCCCCCTGAATCAAGACCCACGTACCGGCCGGCCACTGTGCCGCTCCCCAAGCTTCCCTCCCTCCTCTTGCTTCAGCATCTTCACTCGCCAAAGCCTAACCTGTGTTAAACCGCAGCTGTCTCTGTGGCTTGACAATCCCCTGCCTGTTCCTTTGCACAGCTGGTGGGTCTGGGTGGTGCCGGCGGCTTCCCTGGGGCACCTTCTGTCACCTGAGGGCCCACTGGGATCCGGGGTGGGAGAGGCACCATGTATGGACACTGGGGCTGTGGTCCCTGGACTTCTGGTTCCCTGCCCTGTGGCCCCGTCCTGCCCATGCTGGACCGGCTTCCTCATGTGCTTTGGCCAGCATTTCAGAAGAGTGCATAGACACTCAAGGTCTCCTGAGTCCTGGGCTCCAGACCCGACATGGCGGAACTCCCACTACCTTCCATTAGTGGAAGCGAGGCCAGATTCAGGAATAAGATGCCAGGTCATGCTCCTCTGTCGGTCCCACGAGCCCTCTGCCATCCCAGAGCTGCTCCGAGCCCCTGATCGCCCTGGCTTTACACTCGGGGCTGCGGGGACACCCAGGATCTCACATTTGCTGGCCACGCCCCAGTGTGCTCCTGAACAATTTGAGCAACTTCCGGTTCCTCTCCTTGGCCCACCTTTCTTCCCCTCCCAAACCGCCGGTCAGTCCGACCCAAGACTGTGGAGACCATGCCCAGCAAGGTCACCGGGATGTCCCTGTACTGACTAGGGGCTGCACAGGCCTCACTCGCCAGCTGCCCTGCTCCTGCATTTCTGATTTCTCCGTGACCCTCCCCCTCTCTGCTCCCTGAGGCCGTAGTCGCTGTCCTCAGCCTGGACTTGCCCAGGAACCCCAGGCCATCTCCCTTGCCTAACCCTAAGTCTCAGTGCGTTTCAGCACAATGTGTCCATAAGCATTTGCTGAGAGTGTCCATGGGGCTGAGTCTTGACTCCTGCTCTCCCTTTCATGCCTGCCCTGGTGCCTGCCCTCCCCCAGCCCCATTACTACCGGGAGGTCCCACAGGGGCGCAGGTGGGGAGGTCAGTCCCCACGCTCCACAGCCCCGGCTTCTTCTCTCCGCCCCCCGTCCCCGTCCCCGTCCCCCCCCTCCCCCGCACGGACTCAGCAGGACCCCCGCCTCTTAGGACGTCCGCCCTCTGATGCCTGGGGAGGGAGTTTAAGCACCAGCTTCTGTTCAGACAACTGGGCCATCTCCGCCTGGCGAGGGGCCTGACTGAGGTTCCTGCCTTCTCTTCATCGCCTGGAGCTCTCAGACCAGCTGAACGTTCAGCCAGCACCCTTGGCACTTGGTGTCCACACCCCACCCTGGCCCATCAGGCCTGCAGCGCTCGAACTCCTGGTGTGTCCGACAGCCCCTTCGGACTCCTCGCATCGCTGCCGCTGTCACCGCGCGGCCACCAGCTTCCCTCCCCCGGTTCTCAGAGAAGCTCCCAGCTGGGCTCCAGCTCCCTTCCTGACCTGAGGTCTTTACTCCACGCGGGGGTCCTGATGACCCTGTCAGGCCGGAGCGGAATCGGGCCAGGCCCCTCCTCGGGGAAAGCACAGTGTGTTCAGCAGCCGCCCACCTCCTGGCCCCTCCACAGCTGCTCCCAGCCTCCCTCCCCCGACACGGGCAGACACACTGCGGCCTCAGGCCTTCTGCAGCGCCTGTGTCTCCGCCTGGGCCTCTCCAAGACTTCCAGCCCCTTTCCTGCTCCTTCTTCGTCCTGGCGACACCCGCGTTCGCTCCGCCCCCCCCCCCGCCCCCTCCCCCTCCCCCTCCTCTTAGATTTTATTTTTAAGGAATCTCTACACCGAACACGGGGCTCAAGCTTACGACCCCGAGATCGAGAGTCGCACACTATCCCGACTGAGCCAGCCAGATGCCCTACAACACGTGCCTTTTTTACCCACTTCTCCCACGCCATGTCTGTCCACTGCCCAGGAATGTGAGCTCTGCTTTGTCCCAGAGGAGAGCCAGGCATATAGAGTGAACCCTATAAAAACAGGCTGACTCAGTGAATGAGTAACAGATGGTAACAGAGTTAACAGAGTAACAGAGTAACAGACCTCCCAACCTCCAGACAATGATACAATCTTGACCCAAAATCAGGGGTGACAGTGTCCCACCAACAGCCAAGTTATGGGGGCATATTTTCTAATATCTGATATCAAAATATGATTTTCAAGGCAAAAAAAACCATGACTTCCATACAAATACATAGTGAACACATGTCAGGTGTGTGTTTAGCTCACCAGTGGGGAAACCAGAGGGTCCCAAGAGGCTTTGAGGAAGGAGCGCGGGTCAGGTACGTAACCGGCAGATGCCACATGGGGCAGCAAGGCCATGTTTCTCCAGCATGGCGGTCTCTCCGTCCAGTAGGACAGATGTCTACACCACATTGACTGCAGCTTCAAGAGTATCAGCAGAGGCACCTCTAGGGAGACCTTCAAGGATAGCAAGGCTCCTTGTGCCTGATTTCCAAGTTTGGGATAATTTTCTTGACTCTGGGGCCTGGTGGCCTCTTCACCTCCGTCTGGCAGTGGAAGCCTCTCCCCCAACCTTCCCACCTGCGTCTCCCCCTCCCCACTTTGGCCCCAAGACCCAGATTCCAACCCGGTGAGGTGGGAGATTGGGGAGTGGTCAAGGCAGGGCTCCGGACTCCATGGGGTGTCAGGGCTTTGTGTCCTGGGGTGAGTCCTGCAGAAAGGAAGATCAGCTAGCTGAGCTTTCCTTCTCTTGCCCTCCCCGACCTCTGTTTCTCCCCTCCATGGGTGGGCAGAGTGGGGGGTGGCGGGGGCGGGCTGCCCATGGAGCACTTCCCGTTTTCTCTGTGCTGTGCCCTCCACCATTAGCCTTGGGCGTGTCAGGTGTCTCCTCCTGTACAGCTGGCTGTGGGTCTCCACACTGCAGACTCTAGGCCTTGTTCTCACGTGGGCCTGAAGTCAGAGGACTTGTCCCTGACACACAGTGACCGCATAGGATCTCGGGGTATGCCTGGCCCTGCAGCCACTGACAGCCCTAGCTCAGGGCCCATGTGGCCCAGTGTCCAGCTACACTCCTTCCTTGCCCTCACCAGACCCTGTAGGCCGGAACGAAGTTGAGTGCCCCCACCTTGCTCCTCTCCAACTCACTGCCCCCCGCAGGTTAGACTAGCTCTCCACATCTCCGGTCTGCCGTCTGCTCTCCTCCCTACAAGTCATCCCTACAGCAAGGGGAATCTTGCCCATCTGCAGACTCCATCCTGACTCCCCTGAGGGCCAAGTGCCCCCACCAGCCCAGAGTCTGTTTGGGGGAGAACCAGACATGGAGCCGTCTGAGCGGCCCTCTGAGCCTGCAGGTCAGGTCAGGTCCGTGCGGGGACAGCAGCTTCATTTGCATTTCTGGTCTGCCCTGAGTCCTGCGTCCCCTACACACCCATTAGAAGGGGCTGTGGCTAGGAGACGGATGCGCCCAGCAAGTGGGGGTGAGGCTCTGGCTTGAAGAGGGATGGGGTCCAGGACAGTGAGACTGTGGCCCAGGTCAGGGGGTGTTCAACCCTCCCAGGGTCTCTGAAGACTGGTCTGGTCAGCCACAGTGACTAACAAGCTCTGTGCTACTTTCTCAGCAAGTAATGGTGCCCTGTAGCCTCCAACATCTGTCCGTCCGGAGGCCTACGGGGCAGCCCACCCCATCATTCCACAGGGCCTCAGGGTGACCTTCAAGCTGCGACCAAGGGCCTTTAGCTAATCAGATCTCATCTGAGATGATGGTCTCAGGAGCTGTGACTGGTCAGGTGGAAAAGTGAGGAAAGGAATTAGCTTTGAACGAGAGCAGAGATGCCATTGTGTCTTGCTGAAAGGTGAAAGTGGTAGATTTGCATCTAGTAGAGGGCCGGACTGCGAGACTAGTACCTCTGTGTGGCACAAGTGGTAAGGACTGGGGACATTCTTGGAAAGGTTTTTTTGTGGTTGCACTTATTAGATAAGTCGAAGGGTTTAAAAATAAAATCAAGTATATTAAATGTTATAAAGGCTATTTTAAAGGTTTAAGGAAGCTTAAGGTAGTTAGTAAATGAAACAAAATATTAACCAAAGGTTCCTTTATACATGACTGTTATAATTTCATAAATAGAATACTAATATTTGTGACAAGAACTTATATATTTTGTGGCCATATTATTAGGTGCATACAAGTTTGGAACTATTTTATTTTACCAGTGATCTCAACTTTTTATTGTTCCATGACTTTTTGTATCTCTGTAACATTTTACCTATAACATTTCTTTGCTGATAGAATTGTTGATATGGCCATATGAGTTTCATTTCAGTTAATAGTCATGTGGTGTGTTTCTGTCCATCCTTCTACTTTCAAATTTCTTATATCCTTGTAATTCAGATGATTCCTGTCTTCTGTAAGCCAGATAAAAATAGATTATTTTAACCAGCCTGACAATACTGGTCATGTAGTCCCCCTGGATATCAGACCTCTTGTCAAGGTTTCAAGTCCCCAGTTTGTGGTAATTTGTTATGACAGTCCCAGGAAACTGAGACAGGTTCGATCAGTTTGCTTCCTTAATGTCTTTGTATTTAGCTCTTCCTGTCAAAAGCAGGAAGGCAACTGGCGGCATGGGATGAAATAACTAAAAGAAAATGAAGATTCTAGTACCATGTGACAGTATTAAGAAATCAGAACACATGAATACCTTGTTTAATAATGGCCATCTGGGGGACATGGGGGGATTTTCACATTCTGTATTCCTTACTTCAATAAACATTTGTGGAAGGAACGAGTGGAGATATCCACTTAAAATATAAAAAGTAGGAAATTTAAACCCCTCTGCTTTTTGTGTGTTCACAATTTTGGAGCCCTGTGAAATCTTTCTGGGGGGTTGGATAAGTGCAATGGCCAAGATCTCTATTGAAAACATTTATTTTTCCATTCTTTTAACTTTTTTATTTCAAAAATTATTTACTTACTTTCTTTTTTATTTATTTTTAGCTAATATATGCCCGTTATGCGGGGCTGGATCCCAGGACCCTGGGATCACAACCTGAGTCGAAGGCAGACACTTAACGACTGAGCCCCCTGGGTGCCCCCAGCCCTTTTTATGGCTCAGTAATGTTCCATCGTGAGGGTGAACCCTGTTTTGTTGACGCATTCATCCGTTGATGGATTTGGTTTTTCCCACAGTTTCTACCTCTTATCTATTGTAAATTGTGCTGCTATGAATATTTGGGTACAAGTATTCGTTTGAAAACCTGTGTCCAGTTCTTTGGGGTCTGTACCTAGGACTGGAAATGCTGGGCCCCATGAGAATCCTGTTTAACTTCTTGAGGAGTGACTACACCGCTTTCCACAGTGGCTGAACCATTTACGTTTCCATCAGCAATGTACGAGGGTTCCAATTTCTGTACATCCTCAAAACCTGTCACTGCTCTTTTTGAATTGTTATCTTATTATGACATCATCCTAACACTATACTTACAGTCACGCTATAATAATGAGTGTGACATGGTATCTCATTGTGATCTTGATTTGCGTTTCCCTGATGACTAATGATGTTGAACATCTTTTCATGGGGTTCTGGCCATTTTTGTATTTTCTACAAAGAAATATCTATTCAAACATTTGCCCAATTTTTTAAAAAGATTTACTTATTTATTTGAGAGAGAGAAAGAGAGAACAGGGGAGAGGGAGAAAGAAACCCAAGAAGACTCCAGGCTGAGCACAGAGCCCAACATGGGGCTCGATCTCACAACCTGAGATCACAACCTGAGCTGACGAGAGTTGACTGCCTGACCGACCTCACCATCCAGGTGTCCCATTCCCCCAAGTTTAAACTGAATCGTTTATCTTTTTATGGTTGAGTTCTAAGAGTTCTTTTTATGGTACAGATGCTAGACCCTTATCTGACATGATTTGCAAGTATTTTCTTCCATTTTGAGAATAGTCTTTTCACTTTCTGGGTAGTGTGCCTGAGTCCATTTTTATAGAAAGTGAGAGATACACCTCTTTCATGAAAAAGCAACAACAACAGATCTGATACCCTCCTAAACCACTGCTCGTTATCTCTGGGAAGTTTGGATTGTCACTATTTTGTTCTTTCTGAATTAACTGAGGCAATGTTTTCCAAGCTTACGAATTTTGCAAATCGGTAAATGGAAAGTGAAAGTTTCCAATCATTCGTGTTACCACGGCTTCCATGCCTCCTGTAAAGAATGGGAAGCACAGGACATTTAGGGGGTTTCTGGGGTAGGGTGCTGTCCGGAGGTCCGGGACAGGTGGGTAGTCCCAGCTCCTACCCTTGTCATTCTGTTTTGTTTCAGTTGCTCACTGGGATGCACCTTGGGAAAAGGAAACTGAAACCGAAGCTAAATACAGCCACTGGTGAGGCTCTCTCCCCGACACTCCCCCTGACGTGCACAGCTCAGGTTCATAAAAGGGTGGAGCAGGAGAGGAGCTGGAAGCTGAGAGGCTGCAAACTGGTCTGTGTCTGTGGAGCACCGGGTGCCAGAGCCCACGGCCATGGTGAGCGCTGTTTGATAGGTGGCGGCGGGTGGGCTCTGTGCCAGTCAGTTTTCCTGCCTCTGCTGGGGTCATCAGGGGTGGAGCTCCCACCTTGTGCCAGTCAAGTGGAGTTGCTCTGAGCTCCCCAGGTCCCTGGGCATGAGGGGAGGGACAGGGTTCCTTCTGAAATCGGGTTGGGGTCTGGGTCTTGGAAAGTTCTGCCCAGTGTTTAACCCTGAGATCCCTCGGCACTGGCAAAGAGGGCATCTTAGTGGGTTAAGGGAGGCGGAGTGATGGTCGTGGCGGGCTCACCCTTCTTCCGGAAACGCTCCCTGCTTGCCTCCAGGGCCTGGGGTTCCTTTCCTGGCGGGTGGAGAGGGGCGAGCAGCGTCCCCAGCCTTGTCCTGTGGCCAGTCATCTGCACGTAGTGGCTCCAGGACCGATGCCGACTTCTAGGAGTCTGTGTGATTTCCACAGGCGGGGAACCTGAAGGTGAAGATGCTGGGGGGCGAGGAGTTCCTGGTCCCCCTGAGGGTCTCCATGCTGGTGTCAGAGCTGAAGCAGCAGATAGCCCAGAAAACTGGCGTGCCTGCATTCCAGCAGCGCCTGGCTACCCACCCCGCCGGCCAGGTGCTGAAGGACGGGGTCCCCCTCACCAGCCAGGGCCTGTGTCCTGGCAGTACGGTCCTGCTGGTGGTGCAGAGCTGTGACGAGCCCCTGAGCATCCTGGTGAGAAACGACAAGGGTCGCAGCACCGCCTACGAGGTCCGGCTGACGCAGACGGTGGCTGAGCTCAAGCAGCAGGTGTGCCGGCAGGAGCATGTGCAGGCTGACCTGTTCTGGCTGAGTTTCCAGGGGAAGCCCATGGAAGACCCACACCGGCTGGGGGACTATGGCCTCACACCCCAGTGCACTGTGTTCATGAATTTACGCCTGCGGGGGGGGGGTGGGGGCTGTGCAGGGGGGAGTGGGCAGGACCAGGAGGGCAGCACTGAGGGCCCCGCACCTGAGTCCCTGACCAAGTGCGAGTAATAAAAGTAATAAAAGCAATATTAAGTGGGTCCTTACGTGTAGTCCTTCCCTCCCTTCTGCCTCCCTGCTTAGGGGGCGGGGGTGGGACAGAAGAGGATGTGGGATAAGGAGACCCAGGGTCACTGGGTGGTCACTAGGCTGGGGTTGCCAAGGGCAGGGACAAGTCTGGTGAGGTCAAATGGTGACCCACTCCCACCCACCCCTTGTATAAACTGAAGATGTCCGTGCCCACACCTTTGGGAAATTAGCTTCTAAAAAGAAAAGCGGCCCCTCTGCTGGAGCCCACCCCTGGCTCCAGATTGAGTCTGCACAGCAGGTTTCCATCCCCCACATCTGGGCCAACAGACAGTACAGGGAGGGGAAGGTGTGGTCAGGTTCCTGCTGGGACGAGCACCCTGGGGAAGGGGGGAGAGGGTGAGGCCCTAGGCCATGACTGGGTGGGCTGTGAGGCAGGCTCCTCCACACCAAGCAGGGCCTTGGGGCCTCTGGGCCCTCCAGGCCACATCCACCTGCCCTGTCCTGTCTGCATGGGTCTAGGGAAGGTTGAACACTCGCATCACCATGGGGCAAGCTGCTGAATGGAGACTGTTCTCCAACAGACACCGTGGCCTTCGAGGCTTCACCTGGTAGAGAGGCCATGGCCAACAGGAGACGGGCCTCCAGGAATGAGGGGTTCCTCCAGTCCATGTGAAAGAGCTTGTCCTAGACGGGGCACCTAACTTGGCAAAGGCTACCCCAGTCTCCACCTGGAATGTTGCTCTCTATACCAATTCCCCAAGAGCTCCGGGGGAGCCAGACGGAGTCAGTCCCAGACACAGGCAAGATGGGGTTGGGGGGACAGCAGGAGACACTGAACGTACACTTCTCTGGGCTCAAGTCCATGACTCTGGGGACATCCAGACTCAGCTTTCAGACTGTTCAGGGCAATTTGGCGGGAGACCCAGACGCCCCTTTCTGGTCTGTGGGGGTCTGTTTCTAGGCCCAGGGACTTCGATGTCTGGCTTATCTGTGACCAACAGCTGTGCGTACGCGTGTGGGAGCGGTGCTCCCCCCGCTTCCCGCTCCCCTTCTCACTTCTTTGCCACACTACAAGCTAGCGAGTGCGAGCCTGCACCCTTGGAGCGGACGTGGGGTCCTCTCCGGAAGGGCCTCTTCTCGCTCTCACCCGCCGCTTCGGACAGCTGTGGCTGGCTTGGAGTGACGGGGTGTCCCGCAGACCCAGCCCTGGAGGGACAGCAGCGGTCCCCTCTCCCTCCCCCTCGAGCTTCAGCGAAGCCAGGCTCTAAGCTGTGCCCTCCGGATCTCCGTTCACCCGGTGCCCAGACCCGCCGGCTGGAGGAGCGCCCGCCCGCGGGCCTGCGGAGGGGGCGTGGCCGGCCGCCGCGGACCCGACGGCGTCTCGGCTGGACGGCAGAGGGAGCCCTCGGCTCTGCGGCGAGGCCCGAGCTGACCCGGGAGCGCGCGGTGGGCGGGCCTGCGCTCCGTCCAGACCAATCACCGCGGCCCCAGTCCACATTGGTCCCAGCCGGCCGGGGGCGCGGCCTGCTGGGGCCGCCTCCTCCCCCGAACGGGTTGGGGGTCCCGCGCCCGGGCGAGTTTCCGTCCCCAGTTTCCTAAAAGAGGCGGTGGTTCCCCGTCGTGTTCTTCCCTCCGGGGGAGGGGCGAGGGCCTGCACGGCCCGAGGGGCCGTGGGGGTCCCAGGGTCTGGCGGCCCCTTCCCGCGGCCAGGAAGCTCCCGCAGCTCCGGCCGCGGCACAGCCTGGAACCTCTTGGAAGTCCCGTCACGTCGCCTCCAGATTATGCATTAACCCGATTGCAGCCGCATTTCCTGGGCGGGGGAGAGACGTCCGCGCGGACGGGGGAGGGGGCGTCCGTGGGGGTGCGCCGCAGGAGGGCGAGCACCCCCCCCGGGCCCGCCCACCCCCCCCCGCCCCGTCCGCCCCTCCGGCCCGGCGAGTCCCACCACCCGCCTCGGCCCGACCCAGCCCGGCCCCTCCCTCCCACCAGCCCGGCCTCCGCCCGGCGCCGCTGTCCCGACGCTTTGTTCGCGGCCGGCGCGGGTCGCGGGGCGCCGGGCGGGCCCGGGACCGGCGCGGGCCGGGGAGCTGGGGTGGGGGGAGGTGGGGAGGCGGGGAGGGGGCGGGGCTGCCCCGGGTCCCGCCCCCGCGCCGCCCGCGCTCCCACCGCCTCCCAGGAGCTGCGTCCTGTCCTGTCTAGTCCCGTTCCCGGCGCGGCCAGGCCCGCGCGCTTGCTCTGGCCGCCTTCCGCCGTCCTCGGCCCGCGCCATGCCCTGCCTGTGGCCGTCCGGCTGGGCCCCGCTGCAGCCGCTCCTGCTGCTCCTGGTGGTGGCCGCGCGCGCCCTGCCCAGCGCCGACGGGACGTGCCCGGAGCGCGCGCTGGAGCGGCGGGAGGAGGAGGCGAACGTGGTGCTCACCGGCACCGTGGAGGAGATTCTCAACGTGGACCCGGTGCAGCACACGTACTCGTGCAAGGTGGGCCCCCGCCGGGACCCTGAGACCCCCCCCCACCAAATACCCCTCCTGGAAGCCTGGGCTGGGGGTCTCTTCCCCCGCCATCCAGGACCCCTGCCCCTGAGGCCTTCCCTTCGAGAAGCTGGCCGCCCCACTGAGACCCCCGCCCCAGGCCGTGGGAACGGGCATCAGACGCTCTGCAGCCGCCGCTCCCGCTCCCTTGGCGACCGCCGAGCCCCCGGGTGGGGCGCCGGGTCCCGGAAAACTCGCGAGTGCCTGCGGGAAAGTTCCTGCGGCACCTCTGCAGTCCCGCCTCGCGGCGCCCAGGCCTGGGAGACCCGGTCACGTCGGCCCCCACCCCCACCCCAGGCCCACTACCTTATTGCGGACAAGCGCCCCCCCCCCCGCCCCGGGAAACGGGCTACCACACCCCTCCCCATCAGTTAAAGAAAAGGAATGGGGAGGAGGGAACCGACGCCTTCCGCTTGCGGTGAAAGTGGGGATTTGACCTGTGGTCAGTGCTGTCACCCCTTCCCAGAGGGCAAGAGGGGGTGTTCAGGAGAGAGAGTGGGGTGCACAGCTAATCTTCCAACCCCGGGATCCTGGGGTGTGGCGCTGCAGTGCTAGGTTTGGGGGACAGGAGCAGAGAAGTGGGCGGACCGTTGCTGAGCCCCAAATGTGGGGCGGTGCGGGGACAGGTGCCCCATCCTGCTCCTAGGAGAACCGGATCCCCCTGGCCAAAGAAGAGGGTCCTTGCCTCAGCTGGACTTGGAGCCCCCTGGACTAGGTTTGGTGGTTTTTTGTAGTTTTTTTTCCTCCGCAGAACGTTCCTAGGGAGGGCTCAAGGGGCCCGGCCTGTCCCGGCCCCGTCCCCTAAAACCACCCCCCTGAGCAGAAATCGGATCATTCCTTCTCCATGGAGATGGGGAGCGGTGGCAGCTTCTTTCGGATTGGCCTGTGCGAGCTACAGCTGGGATCCCCCGCCCAGCCCCCTCCCCTCCGCCACTCCGGGGCACTTTGCCAAGTCCCTGCAGGATTTTCCCGACTTCCTCCCCGCTGCTCCTGGGTGTGGCTGGGGTGGGGGGAGGCAACGAAAGCAGCCCGGCCCTCTCCTGGCCGGTTCTCTTCCTTCCAGAGTCTACTCTGGGTCTCAGGTTGGGAGGGATAAGGGTGGACGGGGCTCACCCCCAGCTGGGCCCCTGGAAGGAGGAGGGGCCCCGACAGAAGCTGCGACCCCAGGCTCCCAGCAGGGCCCGGCAGGTGGGCGGGCCACCATTGTCTTTGATCACCCATTGCAGAAGTCGGGGCTTCCCAGAGCTCCTGAAGAACGGGGTTTCTTCTCGCAGAGAGTGTGTGGGCTCCTGTCCCCTGTGCGTATGTCCCCGAGGACATGCCAGCACAGCCTGCAGCTCCCGCAGCCCTTCTGCACCCCCGCCCCCCAGCTGTGGGTGTCTCAGGGCTTGGTTTTTCAGAGCAGGTACCCTCAGGGCCCCAGGAGTGAGAGTGTGCAGGGTGGAGCCACCCTGTGCTGCCCAAACTTGATCTTGTGGTTCCAAGTCGGCCTCGCCTGTGTTCACTGTAGGAGCCTGGCAGCAGGAGGGGTCTTTCACCTCCTGGGGTGTGTGTGGGGGGGTCTCAGCCCACCCACAGGGCTGCAAAGAGCCAAGCTGGCTCGGAGCCCATTGCCCTGAAACTGCAGGGTCCGTGTTAGGTGCCCCTGGCTGTCGGTGGGTGGGCGGATGGGGAAAGTAGGGCCGTGGAAGGTGGACCCCCTTCCCGTACCCAGCCTGAGCCGAGATGGGCGCTGTGGGAGGTGGCCGGGGTCAGTCAGACCTCGGGGGTGGGAGTGCTGCTTCCTGGGAGAGGGTGTGTGTCCACAGGCTTCCTGTCCTCCTGGGTGACCCTCGCAGGCAGTGGCCTCCCTCGTGTTTGTCTGCTTCCTGTGAGGGGCTGACCCAGAGATCTCCGTCCATCTCTGCCCGGGGTTTGAGCCTACCCTGGCCATCAGGCCTGAGCGGCTGAGGTGGGACGTGAAGAAAAAGCCCAGGTGGCCAGTCTGCTGCTCGTCCCTGGACCCTGCGGCCTCATGTCCCCAGTGGAAAGGGGACACTGACAGCTGCCCCCCCTCCCGCCATGTCCACCACAGGTTCGAGTCTGGCGGTACTTGAAGGGCAAAGACATGGTGACCCAAGAGAGCCTGCTTGACGGTGGCAGCAAGGTGGTGATCGGTGGCTTTGGCGACCCCCTCATCTGTGACAACCAGGTGTCCACTGGGGACACCAGGATCTTCTTTGTGAACCCTGCACCCCCCTACCTGTGGCCAGCCCACAAAAATGAGCTGATGCTCAATTCCAGCCTCATGCGCATCACGCTGCGGAACCTGGAGGAAGTGGAGCACTGTGTGGAAGGTACGGGGGGCCTTGCCAGGGGCCGTGACTGAAGGGCAGGCTTGGAGGAGCTCCGTCACGCCCTGGGGGGCGCAGGAGAGTTCGCTGTAGGCCAGAGCACACGCGTCTTGTGGTCTGACCTCCTTCCTGTCCCCCGATCTGCCAGCTGAGTCCGGCCATCTCCATCTCTGACACTAGTAGGGATTCCCACGGACCAGCCCCCGCCCCACAGTGCCGCTGCCTGCTGTCTTGCAGCCAAGTAAGTCCCCGTCCTGCAAAGGGACAGGGTTCCTTCTCTTCTGCTTCCCCTCCCCCCAAGCTCCACACCCTCTCCTGGAGGGTCCTTCTCTGAGGGAGAGGCCGGGACCAGGTGAATGAACACCCCCTGCTTGTGTTCCTGCAGAAGCCCAAACACCGGTCTGGATGGGTCCCGGATGTGAGCAGACCCCTCAGAGTGGGGCATAGGGGTCGGAGGAGGGGCCGCCCGGCGGTGTGTTCCAGGAGGCCTGTCATTTCTGGAAAGAGGGAGTTTTGTGGCGCGGATACGTCTAGGGGGTTTGAGCGGATGTGGGATCCCCGGAGTCGCCTGCTGTGCACCGAGCGCGCGTCTGCTCTGAGTGGTCCGAGCCCTCCTCCCCCGGCCCAGCCTCAGTGAGGGGAGCTGGAGTCCTGAGACCCGGCTTCCAGGCCCCACCCCCCTTTGCCCCAGGAGAGTCCCAGTTGGGGGCTGAGATCCTTTGCTGGGGAATGTGGCAGGAGAATGTAGGAACTGCCCCTCGCCCCCGCATCCTGTCTGTCCCCTCTTGGCTGCCTGGGAAGGGTTGCACTGGAGGGGGGCGGTGGGGCCAGTGGAAAGAGCATTTCCTCCTCGGGCCAGTGGGAAGGGTCTATGACTTCCTTTCCCTGGAAGGCAACTCTGTCCCTCCTGTTGGTTCTTTTGGGAGCAGGGAGGTCCCACCTTCTGTCTAGCTTAGGGTGTGATGTTGGCTTGGTTTTTGTGGGATCCTGGGGTGGTCTGAGAGGGACTGTGCAGGAGTCGGGGCAGCACCTGAAATGGCGAGGCCTGTGGCATTCTGCCCAGCCTTGTCATCTGCTTCTGGGGCTGCTCCGGGGCCCGGAGCCTTAGCGTCGCACAGAGAAGCCAGCAGGTCCCTTCCCTACGGTGGCTCAGATGAGGGGTCCCAGACCAGCGCTCACACAGAGCCAGGACGTGAGACCCTGGTCCTGCTCTGGACAGGTCCAGGGGAAGGAAGGGATGGTAGCCTGGCGATCCCTGTGGGAGGCTGGTGCCAGGCTTTGGGCATGTGTCGGGGGCTGTGTGAGGAGAAGCTGGAGAACAGGGGTCAGGGTACAGAGAGTGTCCCCTCCTTGTGAGATAGAGTGAGTGATCAACTCTCTACAGCTGGGCGCGTCCAGCCTGAGGGTCCGTGACTCAGTCACTGTGGCCTTCTGTGGGGTCAGAGGGCCACCCTGGACAGAACAAGTTTGGCATCTTGCCAAAGCCTGTTGGACCCACGCCAGCCCCTGGCTCTGGATCTGCCAGGCTGGGCGTGGGGACAGCTAGAAAGGAGGGTGCCCAGGGAGAGCCCCCCAGCCAGGACTGGCTGAGGCCCGACCTACTGGGTGCCCTGGGCAGCCGGCGCTCAGGCATTAGGCTAGGACCTGAGCTCCAGCGCAGGAACGGCGGTGCTGGACACGCGTACAGTCATGGCATGAGCTCCCAGGACGGGTGGAGACGTCGGCTCTCCTGGGGTGGGCCTGGGGGTGAGGACAGTCTTGGGGAGAGGACATGCAGAGAAGGGCTAACACCAGGAGTGGCTTGGGGCCTTTGCCGGGGAGCCAGTGGCGGGGAGGAGCTCAGTCTCCACTGTGAGGTGGCCAGAGATTTTGAGGTGGGTGACACAGACCTCTGCTTTAAGAGCAGACCACGTGCCATGGGGAGGGGGCTGGATTCTAGGACAGGGCTGATGTCCCCAGAAGCCCAGGCTGAAGGAGGGCGCCTCCCTGAGGCACGAGGTCCCTGGAGCCAGGCTCAGGCTTGGGGAAGGAACCATTCTGTGCCCCCTTCCCAGGCCGGGTGGGGTGAGAGGAAGCCCCTCTCCCGTTCTGCAGGAGGGAAGGACTCAGACCCCAGCCCAGGACTCCGTCCGTGGCTCTCAGTGAGCCAAGGCCTCACCCTCATGAGGGGTTCAGATGGACAGGACTTGGGCTATGCTGACTCTTCTGCATCTGACTCCGACCCCATTCTGTTCCCAGGGTCTCCATAGTTGTCCCAGCCCCATGGGGCCCAGAGGGAAGCCGGGCAACCCCTCCTCTCTGCAGGTCACCCTGAGACCACAAGGTCCCACTGCGAGCAGGAGGTCCTTGTCCACGGCACACTTCCCTCCCAGGCCTCCCCATTCCTAAAGGCCCAGAGCGGCCAAGGCAGGGGGCATGTCTTCCCAGGCCTACCTCCTGGGGTGCACCCTGGGTCTGCTCCCTTCTCATCCCTGCCTGGCGCGGTCCTGAAGGGACGCCTGCCACTGGGCAGCACACACAGCTCCTCCCCTCCAGGCCCGCAGGGTCTTCCTGGCTCTGCAGGTCCTGCCCCTTCCCCAGCCTCAGCCCCCAGGAAGGCTCCGCCCCCATCCTCAAGTCCTCCTCCTCCTCCTCCCGCTGGGGAACCACATTCCTGGCATAACCGAGACAGGTATGTGTCCCTCCCTCTTGGCCACCTTTGGGTGAGGGAGGCCTGACGCTCTGGCTGCACCCGCCAGGAGACCCCCCACCCCTGCCTTGTCAGGGAAGTAGCCAGGCCCCTTCCAGTGCCAGCTGCCCACGCACTGAGAGCCTGCCCGGGCTGGCAGCTAGGCCAGCATTTCCTCCAGCCTCAGCCACCTTGCTCTGGTCTGGACACTGCCCCCAGCCTCCTACCAGCCTCCCCACCCCGCCCCATGAGGACTGGTCCTAGGGCTTCTCCTGCAGCCCCCAGAAAGGATGGGGGCCTGGCTGAGGGCCTGGAGCCCTTCGCTCCCCACTGGGAGCCAGAAACAGAGAAAGGAAGTGTTGTCTGCCCTCAGCTGGGGCCTGGCACAGGGACGGGGTCAGACTGAGTCTGGCACGGGCCCAGCCCAGCCCTGCCCAGCCCCGGAGGGGGTCCTGGCAGGCCTGATTCTAGGGAGTTCCCTCCCTTCCTCCCGGCCAAGCTGTCTAGGACCTGAAGGAGGGCAGTGCGGTGGGTCGGGATGGGGAGCCCGGAGGTCCCGGGCTGCCTGACTCCTTTCAGGCCCTGCAGGCCTTGGAGCCCGTGTGGGCGACAGACACCCCTAGGCAGGACCAGCTCCCCACCGTGCGGGGCAGGGAGATGTGCAGGAAGGTACCTGGGCTCTTTGCTCTGTTTTCTGGCATTTCGCTTCCGTACCCCCCCCCAATCCTGCCCTACTGCCCCCACATTCCTCCCTGCTGAAGTGGGAGGTAGCTTCTCCCTGGTCCCTCTTCTGCCCTCTTCCAGACTGTGGGTTCTCACCCCACCCCTTTGCAGACCCCGCCCAGTGTCCTCCGGGGCCCCTCCGCCAGGCAGGTCAGCCAGGAGGGCTGAGGGGAGGCAGGCCCAGACGGGAGGCAGCCTGCCCTGCTCTCTCCTTGCCTTCACTGGGGGAAGGAGTCTGCCCAGGGGGGGCGTGACCCCCCAGTGTGCTGGCCTGTCCCCACCTGGGGCGTCTTTGGCTGGAAGTCAGGTGTTTCCTGGGCACCTGCTGGCTTCGGCTTTGATTTTGGTGCCTTTGTTGGGGCAGCCCAGGGGTGGCTTGGCTGGCTGAAAGCAAAGGGCTTGCTCTCTTGTCACTTCCCTGGGGATGTCTTTCCCTTTGGGCCGGGCCAAGCCAGTAGAAACAGCTCTTGGCTTTTTCCAGACCCCACCCGCCCCCTCATCCCAAGCCCCTGCAGACTGGAAATGGAAAAAAATGTTGTTTTGGAACCGTCCTCCCTCTGTCTTCACTGACCACCCCGAGCTGTGCCGCAGAGCCGAGCTGTGGGGGGCAGGACACATCCTGGTGGGGCTGGCTCCGCCCTGGCCACCCCTCTGTGGGGGCTGCGCCCCGCTGCACAGATGAGGAAATGAGAGATCACCTGCTCAGTTCGCTGTCCCCACCCCGCCAGCCCTCACAGGCTGGGGGCCAGGAGGGCAGAGGAAGGCATGGGCTGCCCCGGGGAAGTTAGTGGAACAGGGGCCCCGGCCTCAGGGCCAAGGGTCCGGCACAGCCTCCTCCAGCGCAGTGGCCGGGTGGCCACGTTGCATCCTTCCTGAAGGGTTAATGCCCCCAGCCCCATGAGAATCAGAGCCCACCGCCCAGCACCACAGGAGGGTGGAGCACAGGCCTCCTTCCCACCCCCACCCTTTGCCTCTGCCTGGGGGACCCAGGGCAGTCACCCCCTGTCTCCCCCTCACCCAGCAGTTTCCTCCTGGGGGTAGGGTAGAGAAGGGACCCCCTTTTCTGCTGTGCTCTCCTGGCCCTAGCACTCCCCTTGCCCCTGGGACAGGGGCGTCAAGGCTCCCCACTCTGGCCACTGAGGCCTGGCGGGGGCTGGGCTGGGGGCTCTAGGTGCAGTCCCCACGGTAGCCCACATAGTGCTCTACACCCCAGAGTCCCAGGAAGTGCCCACTGGAAAGGGAGGCAGCACCCCAGTGACAGCTACGCTAATCATAGTGACCTGTGAGCCAGGTCCGCGATGGAGGGTCATGTGCCCCCTTCGGTTCTGTACTGGGGCCTGGGGGGGTCATGTTCAAGCCCTAGGCTGTGTTCAGAGTCTGGAGGGGGGTGACCTAGGCCTCTGGGGGAGCACCTTCCCTCCAAGGGGCCTCTCTTCCTACAGAGCAGATCCAGAGAACTTGCTCTGAGGAAGACCCCCTGCCAGGGGCTGCTTCCCGCTGGACCTGGGAAGGGGAAGATGGCCTCTCCCCTCCCCTCCCCCTCCCTGTCCCCCTGCACCGTCCCCCATGGAGTGGAGGCTCAGGAGAGGGGAGCTTTCTGTCCTCCCAAGCAGCCAGCTGCTTCCAGCTGCAGGGCCGGCACATGTGTGTGCGCACGTGTCTGTGTACATGTGTGCAGGGGTGCCTGTAACCTCAGATGTCCTCCTCTGCACAGGAGGATCGTGGTCAGAGCCCAGCTGGTGGCCTGTGGTTTCTGCCGACCTCGTGTCCCTGGGCTTGGCCTGGGGCGGGAGCCGCTCGGGGGCTCTCACAACGGGCTCCTGGCCTCGGCTTGCTGTGGGCTCTCCTGTTCCTCCCGGCTGCCCACCCTGAGCCTGGCAGAGGGCTGGGCACCTCCTCCTGCCGGTTCTGCTGCTGGGAGTGACCACGGCGGTTTCCCAACCCTGAGACGAAAGTGCTGTGCTGACAGGACGGAGTCCCTGGGGCCGCTCCGGTGCACGATCTCAGCCTGCGCCTGTGGGACCCTGAGTCCGGCGCAAGAGCGGGAAAGCCATGGGGCCCCCCTCCTCTGCGGCGGCGTCCCGAGCTGTGCGCATGACCCGGCCTGCCCCGACTGGCCTGCCACGACTGCCCGGGGCGCGAAGTCTCCGGGGCTGGGCGCGGGGCTCCCATTCAGGCCCAGAGGGGATGGGGATGGGGATGGCGCCCAGAGTCCGCGGCGCGCGGCGCGGAAAATCCGAAAGTAGAGTCACGAGGGCGAAACGGGTCAGGCGCCCGGGAGGAGGAGGCGAGCCTCGGCCCACGCGCCTCTTCCGTTTTGCTCCGCCGTTCCGGGTCCCCGCCCGCGGTCGAGGGTCTCAGCACAGCCTCTGTCCTGCCGCGTGCTCGGCCTCCCAGGACCCGCCCCTCCGCCGCACCCCTACTGCAGGCCTGCGCCACAGTGAACGTGGAACACCAGCCTCTCGGCCGAAAGAGGTCAGCTGGCTGGAGCCTGGCGGCAGGCAGGGCGGCGTCCCGGGACAAGTAAATCATGGCATAGATGGAGGAGGTGATACTAGACAGGAAGAGTGACGTCACCAGTCAGGCGGAAAAGGGTCACGCAGCAGAATGAAGGGATGTCACTGGTCAGGCTGGCAGTGTCACCAGATAATCAGAGGTGGTATCTCAGGGTCAAGGTTGGTGCTGATACAAGCCAGAGAAAGTCATGGGGCCCCAAGTCATGGGGCTGGTGACATCACACTCTTCTGTATTGCACAACATTGGGCTAAGCACCGGCAAAGTAGGGCTCACAAAAAATGAAGAACAATTGTTTTGTTTTGTTAAGATTTTATTTATTTATTTGTCAGAGACACAGCGAGAGAGGGAACACAAGCAGGGGGAGTGGGAGAGGGAGGAGCAGGGGGCCCGACGCGGGGCTGGATCCCAGGACCCCGGGATCACAAGCTGAGCGAAAGGCAGACGCTTAAGGGCTGAGCCACCCAGGTGCCCAGGAGCAATTGTTTAAAATCTATCTCAGGGGCGCCTGGGTGGCTCAGTGGGTGAAGCCTCTGCTTTGGCTTAGGTCATGGTCTCAGGGTCCTGGGATTGAGCCCTGCATCCGGGGCTGTCTGCTTGGCAGGGAGCCTGCTTCCTTCTCTCTGCCTGCCTCTCTGCCTGCTTCTCTACCTATGTGATCTCTGTCTGTCAAATAAATAAATAAAATCTTTTTTAAAAAAAATCTATTTCAAAGCGGCACAGTAGGAGAAACAGGTCTCTATTATTTTTCGGTTCGATATTGTTTTCATTTTGAATTATGTCACAGGGCTGTAGTCTTTTGAATGTTTGGGGTTCCCAGTCCATGTGGCCTGGCAGCAGTGTGGTATCCATGCCACAGACGTTTCCCGAGGCTCACTGTGGGCCTGGCCAGACACTTAGGCTGGGGAAGCCCCTGGGCTTCTAATCCGGTGCTGGAGGACACGGCAAGCGAAAATAATCATTCCGTTATAAGTGACAGAAATGCGTGGGTGCTAGGGGAGAGGAAACCCTTCTTTTGATGGGGTGTCTGGAAGTCTCCGCAGTGGGATCTTCTAGGGAGGAGGCAGCTCTGCAAGGCCCCAGGGGAGGGAATGGCATCCCCAGGATGGGAAAGGGGCCACAGGGGCCAAGGGAGGAGGGGAAGGGGCAGGCAGAGACACAGACCTGGAGGCTTCTGGGCCCAGGAGGGGTCTGGGGGGGCCTTGTGGGGGCTTTTCTGAGCACTAGAGTGAGCCGAATGGCGGGCCTCGAAGGGCCGGTTTAACGGCTGTGGGTCTGCTTAGTGGGTGTCCATGGCTGGCCCCTGTCCCACCACCCATATCCGGTCCCACTCTGCACCCCCATCCAGAGGACTTCTTTCCTTTCTGAGGCTGATTCTAGTCGAGTGCCAAGCAGAGTCCCCGCCTGCCTTGCAGTGGTGCCCCCTGTGCCTGGGGCACCGGGGCGGGGCAGGGGGCAGCCCAGATCCTCCCCATCACTCAATCGTTTCTGCCCAGGCACCCAGATGAGGCTACCCGTTTCCCCCACTCCCGCCTAGAGGAGGGTGCGGGCGTGGAGGGGTGTCGGAAAGCAGCCGGGGTCAGGCAGGAATCTGAGGAGGGGCTACTGCCGGCACCAAAAGCCCAAGGAGCACCGACTGCCCCCTGTGCAGTCCTGGCTGGAACCTGGACTTCCTGTCGGGGAGGTCGAGAATGGGGGAGGACGGAAGCCCGCCAGCGCCCCCAGGGGCCACTGGAGACTCCTTTTCCTCTTGGGGGTCACGAAGGAGCTGTGGCCACTGGTCTGGACAATGTGGCTGGGCTCCGGGCGGCCCCCAGCCTTCCGTGGAGGCCAGAGAGGCGGGAGTTCAGACTGCGAGGAGGGTCTGAAGAACCACGTCCTTGACCGTTCCTCCCTCGCTCGTTGTTGGGTGGGATGCCTTATCCTCCCGGACCTGCCTCTTCACCCGTAAAGTGGGTCATCTATTGATCCCAGGAACGGGGATGGATATAGATAGATCGATCCATCGATCCCAGAACAGGGGTAGACACATGAGACCCTGCTTGAAGGTACCCAGCATGGAGAGAACTGAGTACCTGTCAGCTACCCTGTTCTGCCGCGGGAAGCAGGTGGGAGAGAACTGAACAGGGGGCTGAGGCAGGGAGGAGATACCCATACTCAGCTTCATCACATGCCCCAGAGTGTTCGCCACACTTTGAGCACCCTGCAGGCTCCTTGTCAGAGGCTGCCAGGAAGGGAAGGATGCTTCCCACCCAGGGTCTCAGGGGGCCTGTGTCTTGACCTTCCCAGCCTCGGTCCCAGCAAGGAACCCTCTAGGGTCGGAGCAAGGTGAGCTTTCCCAATATTGTCATCCCCAACAGCCCCACTGTATCCTTTCCACAGGGTCGCACCCCCACTGTCTGCGTGGTCGTGTCCCTCTGGGCCCTTGTCCCTCCGACTGTCTCTGTACGGAAGCACAAGCTGGCTGCACAGACAGGCCACGAGGAGAGGCCCCGTTCAGGGGCCCTGTGAAGATGAGGTAGCCAGCGGTCCAGGAGGCTCAGCTGCCAGACTCGTGAGGGAAGCACCTCCGAAGGACCGTGACCTGAAGCTGCTATTGCCACGTGCCACATCTTCCCGGCTGCCCCTGAGTGTTCTGTTCTGGCTGTCGATTCAGAGGAGGACCGTGTGGACTACGATGTCTCAGGGCCATCTGTTGCAGTCGTAACTGGGAGAGCTGGGACGAACCAAGCCCTGGACCCAGGGAGAGTGGCCTTGTCCCCCCACCCACCCCTTCTTCCCTGTCCTTTGTCCTTATTTTCTCTAGCATTTACAAAGGCTCGGTGGCTTTGAACCCTGGCTTTCCATCCAAGGAGACGCTTCTTGGGAGCCATCTAAGACCTGCCTGTCTTCCCGGAACCAGGCCGCGTAGGCCAAGCCCCAGATGGCAGATGTCCCGGGGACATCTGCAGGGCCCCCTGATGGCCATGGGGAAGACAAAGCCGGAGAGTCAGTGGGGAAGTTTGTGAGGAAGGAAGAGGCATCTTCTAGGCTAGATGTGGGGCTCCAGCCTTGTGGGGGTGGGGGTCTCACATCTCGCCACTGGAACAGCATTCCACAGGACAGCATCCAACCGATGTCCCTTGAGGGCTTGGGAAGTGCTAGTATGCACACCCCACTCCCAGCCTCTGACATGGGGGGGCAACAGCATCACAGCCCAGCCCTCTCGCTCCCCTGGCACACAGACTCCAGAATGTCAGCACCTGCCCCCGCCCCCGCCCCAGGCTCCTTAGAGTCTGCTCCCGCCTCTCCTGCCAGGACACAGCAGCCCATCGACCCGCGCAGCTGGGGCCAGAGCTGTCAAGTGACCGGACTAGAACTGCTGTAAGTTCTCTCCTGCAAAGTGGGAGCTGGGGGCTGAGTCCTTCATCAGTGTTTGCTGGAATCCAGCAAGTGATAAAGGCGAGGGCTGATGAGACCCAGGGTGCAAGAGAGCGAATCAAATACCCAGGGAATCAAAGGGAAAAGGGAATCAAATACCCAGGACCCAGGTAGAGGCCAGGAGCACAGCTCGCTGATGCTGAGCTTTGAGATTCTGCGGTAGTCATCCTCTGTGGCCAAGGGGGTGTCTTCTAGCTTTCCAGGCCGGGGAGTTGACTCCTTCCCTCCGCAGCCTGAACAGTGGGCGGGGAGCGCACCCCCCCCACACACCCAACCACAGCTCAGGCCAGCATCCTGCCCCTGCTCTGGGTGTTGTTAATATCTTTCTCCCAAATCTGGGTGTTGGCCCCTCTCCACATCTGGGAAGTCATCTCTCTGCAGCCCGGGAAGGCGCAGACTCTATCCCGTCCCTGTCCAGGGAGCTCCTGTCAGTGCTGCTGCTCTCGTGTCCTGGACCACTGCACCTGGGGACAGGGGAGCTTCCGTGTGCTTCCTCCTTGGGACTTCCAGACCAGTCTCTTCGCTGCCACAGAGTCCCAGCCTCAAGCCCCGTATCGTCATACCTTACCTTGCTGAGTAGTCTCTGCGCCTGGGGGCCTTGTCTCACTTCCTGCGGGTTTCGCTCCTGATTCCGACACGTTCCCTCTCCACTCCTGCCCTAGCGCCTGGCGATTTCCAACTCCGCCACGATGATTCTCCAGCCCTCGGGACGTCCTCCCCTTCAGCCGTCCTCCCCTCCTCACTTGGCCACCCACTTCCTAGGCCAGGGTCCCTCTCACAGCCGCCACCCTCCAGGCCTAACCTCAAGCCTCACGTTCCCTTACGGCCCCAGCCCCGCAGCTCAGGTCCTCCTCTCCCCGTCCGCTTTGCTGCGACCGGCAGTCCTGGGATGAGGCTGAGGTCGGTGCTTGTCATCCACCGATGTGCTCCCGCCCCCTGAATCAAGACCCACGTACCGGCCGGCCACTGTGCCGCTCCCCAAGCTTCCCTCCCTCCTCTTGCTTCAGCATCTTCACTCGCCAAAGCCTAACCTGTGTTAAACCGCAGCTGTCTCTGTGGCTTGACAATCCCCTGCCTGTTCCTTTGCACAGCTGGTGGGTCTGGGTGGTGCCGGCGGCTTCCCTGGGGCACCTTCTGTCACCTGAGGGCCCACTGGGATCCGGGGTGGGAGAGGCACCATGTATGGACACTGGGGCTGTGGTCCCTGGACTTCTGGTTCCCTGCCCTGTGGCCCCGTCCTGCCCATGCTGGACCGGCTTCCTCATGTGCTTTGGCCAGCATTTCAGAAGAGTGCATAGACACTCAAGGTCTCCTGAGTCCTGGGCTCCAGACCCGACATGGCGGAACTCCCACTACCTTCCATTAGTGGAAGCGAGGCCAGATTCAGGAATAAGATGCCAGGTCATGCTCCTCTGTCGGTCCCACGAGCCCTCTGCCATCCCAGAGCTGCTCCGAGCCCCTGATCGCCCTGGCTTTACACTCGGGGCTGCGGGGACACCCAGGATCTCACATTTGCTGGCCACGCCCCAGTGTGCTCCTGAACAATTTGAGCAACTTCCGGTTCCTCTCCTTGGCCCACCTTTCTTCCCCTCCCAAACCGCCGGTCAGTCCGACCCAAGACTGTGGAGACCATGCCCAGCAAGGTCACCGGGATGTCCCTGTACTGACTAGGGGGCTGCACAGGCCTCACTCGCCAGCTGCCCTGCTCCTGCATTTCTGATTTCTCCGTGACCCTCCCCCTCTCTGCTCCCTGAGGCCGTAGTCGCTGTCCTCAGCCTGGACTTGCCCAGGAACCCCAGGCCATCTCCCTTGCCTAACCCTAAGTCTCAGTGCGTTTCAGCACAATGTGTCCATAAGCATTTGCTGAGAGTGTCCATGGGGCTGAGTCTTGACTCCTGCTCTCCCTTTCATGCCTGCCCTGGTGCCTGCCCTCCCCCAGCCCCATTACTACCGGGAGGTCCCACAGGGGCGCAGGTGGGGAGGTCAGTCCCCACGCTCCACAGCCCCGGCTTCTTCTCTCCGCCCCCCGTCCCCGTCCCCGTCCCCCCCCTCCCCCGCACGGACTCAGCAGGACCCCCGCCTCTTAGGACGTCCGCCCTCTGATGCCTGGGGAGGGAGTTTAAGCACCAGCTTCTGTTCAGACAACTGGGCCATCTCCGCCTGGCGAGGGGCCTGACTGAGGTTCCTGCCTTCTCTTCATCGCCTGGAGCTCTCAGACCAGCTGAACGTTCAGCCAGCACCCTTGGCACTTGGTGTCCACACCCCACCCTGGCCCATCAGGCCTGCAGCGCTCGAACTCCTGGTGTGTCCGACAGCCCCTTCGGACTCCTCGCATCGCTGCCGCTGTCACCGCGCGGCCACCAGCTTCCCTCCCCCGGTTCTCAGAGAAGCTCCCAGCTGGGCTCCAGCTCCCTTCCTGACCTGAGGTCTTTACTCCACGCGGGGGTCCTGATGACCCTGTCAGGCCGGAGCGGAATCGGGCCAGGCCCCTCCTCGGGGAAAGCACAGTGTGTTCAGCAGCCGCCCACCTCCTGGCCCCTCCACAGCTGCTCCCAGCCTCCCTCCCCCGACACGGGCAGACACACTGCGGCCTCAGGCCTTCTGCAGCGCCTGTGTCTCCGCCTGGGCCTCTCCAAGACTTCCAGCCCCTTTCCTGCTCCTTCTTCGTCCTGGCGACACCTGCGTTCTCTCCTCCTCCTCCTCCCCCTCCCCCTCCCCCTCCCCCTCCCCCTCCTCTTAGATTTTATTTTTAAGGAATCTCTACACCGAACACGGGGCTCAAGCTTACGACCCCGAGATCGAGAGTCGCACACTATCCCGACTGAGCCAGCCAGATGCCCTACAACACGTGCCTTTTTTACCCACTTCTCCCACGCCATGTCTGTCCACTGCCCAGGAATGTGAGCTCTGCTTTGTCCCAGAGGAGAACCAGGCATATAGAGTGAACCCTATAAAAACAGGCTGACTCAGTGAATGAGTAACAGATGGTAACAGAGTTAACAGAGTAACAGAGTAACAGACCTCCCAACCTCCAGACAATGATACAATCTTGACCCAAAATCAGGGGTGACAGTGTCCCACCAACAGCCAAGTTATGGGGGCATATTTTCTAATATCTGATATCAAAATATGATTTTCAAGGCAAAAAAAACCATGACTTCCATACAAATACATAGTGAACACATGTCAGGTGTGTGTTTAGCTCACCAGTGGGGAAACCAGAGGGTCCCAAGAGGCTTTGAGGAAGGAGCGCGGGTCAGGTACGTAACCGGCAGATGCCACATGGGGCAGCAAGGCCATGTTTCTCCAGCATGGCGGTCTCTCCGTCCAGTAGGACAGATGTCTACACCACATTGACTGCAGCTTCAAGAGTATCAGCAGAGGCACCTCTAGGGAGACCTTCAAGGATAGCAAGGCTCCTTGTGCCTGATTTCCAAGTTTGGGATAATTTTCTTGACTCTGGGGCCTGGTGGCCTCTTCACCTCCGTCTGGCAGTGGAAGCCTCTCCCCCAACCTTCCCACCTGCGTCTCCCCCTCCCCACTTTGGCCCCAAGACCCAGATTCCAACCCGGTGAGGTGGGAGATTGGGGAGTGGTCAAGGCAGGGCTCCGGACTCCATGGGGTGTCAGGGCTTTGTGTCCTGGGGTGAGTCCTGCAGAAAGGAAGATCAGCTAGCTGAGCTTTCCTTCTCTTGCCCTCCCCGACCTCTGTTTCTCCCCTCCATGGGTGGGCAGAGTGGGGGGTGGCGGGGGCGGGCTGCCCATGGAGCACTTCCCGTTTTCTCTGTGCTGTGCCCTCCACCATTAGCCTTGGGCGTGTCAGGTGTCTCCTCCTGTACAGCTGGCTGTGGGTCTCCACACTGCAGACTCTAGGCCTTGTTCTCACGTGGGCCTGAAGTCAGAGGACTTGTCCCTGACACACAGTGACCGCATAGGATCTCGGGGTATGCCTGGCCCTGCAGCCACTGACAGCCCTAGCTCAGGGCCCATGTGGCCCAGTGTCCAGCTACACTCCTTCCTTGCCCTCACCAGATCCTGTAGGCCGGAACGAAGTTGAGTGCCCCCACCTTGCTCCTCTCCAACTCACTGCCCCCCGCAGGTTAGACTAGCTCTCCACATCTCCGGTCTGCCGTCTGCTCTCCTCCCTACAAGTCATCCCTACAGCAAGGGGAATCTTGCCCATCTGCAGACTCCATCCTGACTCCCCTGAGGGCCAAGTGCCCCCACCAGCCCAGAGTCTGTTTGGGGGAGAACCAGACATGGAGCCGTCTGAGCGGCCCTCTGAGCCTGCAGGTCAGGTCAGGTCCGTGCGGGGACAGCAGCTTCATTTGCATTTCTGGTCTGCCCTGAGTCCTGCGTCCCCTACACACCCATTAGAAGGGGCTGTGGCTAGGAGACGGATGCGCCCAGCAAGTGGGGGTGAGGCTCTGGCTTGAAGAGGGATGGGGTCCAGGACAGTGAGACTGTGGCCCAGGTCAGGGGGTGTTCAACCCTCCCAGGGTCTCTGAAGACTGGTCTGGTCAGCCACAGTGACTAACAAGCTCTGTGCTACTTTCTCAGCAAGTAATGGTGCCCTGTAGCCTCCAACATCTGTCCGTCCGGAGGCCTACGGGGCAGCCCACCCCATCATTCCACAGGGCCTCAGGGTGACCTTCAAGCTGCGACCAAGGGCCTTTAGCTAATCAGATCTCATCTGAGATGATGGTCTCAGGAGCTGTGACTGGTCAGGTGGAAAAGTGAGGAAAGGAATTAGCTTTGAACGAGAGCAGAGATGCCATTGTGTCTTGCTGAAAGGTGAAAGTGGTAGATTTGCATCTAGTAGAGGGCCGGACTGCGAGACTAGTACCTCTGTGTGGCACAAGTGGTAAGGACTGGGGACATTCTTGGAAAGGTTTTTTTGTGGTTGCACTTATTAGATAAGTCGAAGGGTTTAAAAATAAAATCAAGTATATTAAATGTTATAAAGGCTATTTTAAAGGTTTAAGGAAGCTTAAGGTAGTTAGTAAATGAAACAAAATATTAACCAAAGGTTCCTTTATACATGACTGTTATAATTTCATAAATAGAATACTAATATTTGTGACAAGAACTTATATATTTTGTGGCCATATTATTAGGTGCATACAAGTTTGGAACTATTTTATTTTACCAGTGATCTCAACTTTTTATTGTTCCATGACTTTTTGTATCTCTGTAACATTTTACCTATAACATTTCTTTGCTGATAGAATTGTTGATATGGCCATATGAGTTTCATTTCAGTTAATAGTCATGTGGTGTGTTTCTGTCCATCCTTCTACTTTCAAATTTCTTATATCCTTGTAATTCAGATGATTCCTGTCTTCTGTAAGCCAGATAAAAATAGATTATTTTTAACCAGCCTGACAATACTGGTCATGTAGTCCCCCTGGATATCAGACCTCTTGTCAAGGTTTCAAGTCCCCAGTTTGTGGTAATTTGTTATGACAGTCCCAGGAAACTGAGACAGGTTCGATCAGTTTGCTTCCTTAATGTCTTTGTATTTAGCTCTTCCTGTCAAAAGCAGGAAGGCAACTGGCGGCATGGGATGAAATAACTAAAAGAAAATGAAGATTCTAGTACCATGTGACAGTATTAAGAAATCAGAACACATGAATACCTTGTTTAATAATGGCCATCTGGGGGACATGGGGGGATTTTCACATTCTGTATTCCTTACTTCAATAAACATTTGTGGAAGGAACGAGTGGAGATATCCACTTAAAATATAAAAAGTAGGAAATTTAAACCCCTCTGCTTTTTGTGTGTTCACAATTTTGGAGCCCTGTGAAATCTTTCTGGGGGGTTGGATAAGTGCAATGGCCAAGATCTCTATTGAAAACATTTATTTTTCCATTCTTTTAACTTTTTTATTTCAAAAATTATTTACTTACTTTCTTTTTTATTTATTTTTAGCTAATATATGCCCGTTATGCGGGGCTGGATCCCAGGACCCTGGGATCACAACCTGAGTCGAAGGCAGACACTTAACGACTGAGCCCCCTGGGTGCCCCCAGCCCTTTTTATGGCTCAGTAATGTTCCATCGTGAGGGTGAACCCTGTTTTGTTGACGCATTCATCCGTTGATGGATTTGGTTTTTCCCACAGTTTCTACCTCTTATCTATTGTAAATTGTGCTGCTATGAATATTTGGGTACAAGTATTCGTTTGAAAACCTGTGTCCAGTTCTTTGGGGTCTGTACCTAGGACTGGAAATGCTGGGCCCCATGAGAATCCTGTTTAACTTCTTGAGGAGTGACTACACCGCTTTCCACAGTGGCTGAACCATTTACGTTTCCATCAGCAATGTACGAGGGTTCCAATTTCTGTACATCCTCAAAACCTGTCACTGCTCTTTTTGAATTGTTATCTTATTATGACATCATCCTAACACTATACTTACAGTCACGCTATAATAATGAGTGTGACATGGTATCTCATTGTGATCTTGATTTGCGTTTCCCTGATGACTAATGATGTTGAACATCTTTTCATGGGGTTCTGGCCATTTTTGTATTTTCTACAAAGAAATATCTATTCAAACATTTGCCCAATTTTTTAAAAGATTTACTTATTTATTTGAGAGAGAGAAAGAGAGAACAGGGGAGAGGGAGAAAGAAACCCAAGAAGACTCCAGGCTGAGCACAGAGCCCAACATGGGGCTCGATCTCACAACCTGAGATCACAACCTGAGCTGACGAGAGTTGACTGCCTGACCGACCTCACCATCCAGGTGTCCCATTCCCCCAAGTTTAAACTGAATCGTTTATCTTTTTATGGTTGAGTTCTAAGAGTTCTTTTTATGGTACAGATGCTAGACCCTTATCTGACATGATTTGCAAGTATTTTCTTCCATTTTGAGAATAGTCTTTTCACTTTCTGGGTAGTGTGCCTGAGTCCATTTTTATAGAAAGTGAGAGATACACCTCTTTCATGAAAAAGCAACAACAACAGATCTGATACCCTCCTAAACCACTGCTCGTTATCTCTGGGAAGTTTGGATTGTCACTATTTTGTTCTTTCTGAATTAACTGAGGCAATGTTTTCCAAGCTTACGAATTTTGCAAATCGGTAAATGGAAAGTGAAAGTTTCCAATCATTCGTGTTACCACGGCTTCCATGCCTCCTGTAAAGAATGGGAAGCACAGGACATTTAGGGGGTTTCTGGGGTAGGGTGCTGTCCGGAGGTCCGGGACAGGTGGGTAGTCCCAGCTCCTACCCTTGTCATTCTGTTTTGTTTCAGTTGCTCACTGGGATGCACCTTGGGAAAAGGAAACTGAAACCGAAGCTAAATACAGCCACTGGTGAGGCTCTCTCCCCGACACTCCCCCTGACGTGCACAGCTCAGGTTCATAAAAGGGTGGAGCAGGAGAGGAGCTGGAAGCTGAGAGGCTGCAAACTGGTCTGTGTCTGTGGAGCACCGGGTGCCAGAGCCCACGGCCATGGTGAGCGCTGTTTGATAGGTGGCGGCGGGTGGGCTCTGTGCCAGTCAGTTTTCCTGCCTCTGCTGGGGTCATCAGGGGTGGAGCTCCCACCTTGTGCCAGTCAAGTGGAGTTGCTCTGAGCTCCCCCAGGTCCCTGGGCATGAGGGGAGGGACAGGGTTCCTTCTGAAATCGGGTTGGGGTCTGGGTCTTGGAAAGTTCTGCCCAGTGTTTAACCCTGAGATCCCTCGGCACTGGCAAAGAGGGCATCTTAGTGGGTTAAGGGAGGCGGAGTGATGGTCGTGGCGGGCTCACCCTTCTTCCGGAAACGCTCCCTGCTTGCCTCCAGGGCCTGGGGTTCCTTTCCTGGCGGGTGGAGAGGGGCGAGCAGCGTCCCCAGCCTTGTCCTGTGGCCAGTCATCTGCACGTAGTGGCTCCAGGACCGATGCCGACTTCTAGGAGTCTGTGTGATTTCCACAGGCGGGGAACCTGAAGGTGAAGATGCTGGGGGGCGAGGAGTTCCTGGTCCCCCTGAGGGTCTCCATGCTGGTGTCAGAGCTGAAGCAGCAGATAGCCCAGAAAACTGGCGTGCCTGCATTCCAGCAGCGCCTGGCTACCCACCCCGCCGGCCAGGTGCTGAAGGACGGGGTCCCCCTCACCAGCCAGGGCCTGTGTCCTGGCAGTACGGTCCTGCTGGTGGTGCAGAGCTGTGACGAGCCCCTGAGCATCCTGGTGAGAAACGACAAGGGTCGCAGCACCGCCTACGAGGTCCGGCTGACGCAGACGGTGGCTGAGCTCAAGCAGCAGGTGTGCCGGCAGGAGCATGTGCAGGCTGACCTGTTCTGGCTGAGTTTCCAGGGGAAGCCCATGGAAGACCCACACCGGCTGGGGGACTATGGCCTCACACCCCAGTGCACTGTGTTCATGAATTTACGCCTGCGGGGGGGGGTGGGGGCTGTGCAGGGGGGAGTGGGCAGGACCAGGAGGGCAGCACTGAGGGCCCCGCACCTGAGTCCCTGACCAAGTGCGAGTAATAAAAGTAATAAAAGCAATATTAAGTGGGTCCTTACGTGTAGTCCTTCCCTCCCTTCTGCCTCCCTGCTTATGGGGCGGGGGTGGGACAGAAGAGGATGTGGGATAAGGAGACCCAGGGTCACTGGGTGGTCACTAGGCTGGGGTTGCCAAGGGCAGGGACAAGTCTGGTGAGGTCAAATGGTGACCCACTCCCACCCACCCCTTGGATAAACTGAAGATGTCCGTGCCCACACCTTTGGGAAATTAGCTTCTAAAAAGAAAAGCGGCCCCTCTGCTGGAGCCCACCCCTGGCTCCAGATTGAGTCTGCACAGCAGGTTTCCATCCCCCACATCTGGGCCAACAGACAGTACAGGGAGGGGAAGGTGTGGTCAGGTTCCTGCTGGGACGAGCACCCTGGGGAAGGGGGGAGAGGGTGAGGCCCTAGGCCATGACTGGGTGGGCTGTGAGGCAGGCTCCTCCACACCAAGCAGGGCCTTGGGGCCTCTGGGCCCTCCAGGCCACATCCACCTGCCCTGTCCTGTCTGCATGGGTCTAGGGAAGGTTGAACACTCGCATCACCATGGGGCAAGCTGCTGAATGGAGACTGTTCTCCAACAGACACCGTGGCCTTCGAGGCTTCACCTGGTAGAGAGGCCATGGCCAACAGGAGACGGGCCTCCAGGAATGAGGGGTTCCTCCAGTCCATGTGAAAGAGCTTGTCCTAGACGGGGCACCTAACTTGGCAAAGGCTACCCCAGTCTCCACCTGGAATGTTGCTCTCTATACCAATTCCCCAAGAGCTCCGGGGGAGCCAGACGGAGTCAGTCCCAGACACAGGCAAGATGGGGTTGGGGGGACAGCAGGAGACACTGAACGTACACTTCTCTGGGCTCAAGTCCATGACTCTGGGGACATCCAGACTCAGCTTTCAGACTGTTCAGGGCAATTTGGCGGGAGACCCAGACGCCCCTTTCTGGTCTGTGGGGGTCTGTTTCTAGGCCCAGGGACTTCGATGTCTGGCTTATCTGTGACCAACAGCTGTGCGTACGCGTGTGGGAGCGGTGCTCCCCCGCTTCCCGCTCCCCTTCTCACTTCTTTGCCACACTACAAGCTAGCGAGTGCGAGCCTGCACCCTTGGAGCGGACGTGGGGTCCTCTCCGGAAGGGCCTCTTCTCGCTCTCACCCGCCGCTTCGGACAGCTGTGGCTGGCTTGGAGTGACGGGGTGTCCCGCAGACCCAGCCCTGGAGGGACAGCAGCGGTCCCCTCTCCCTCCCCCTCGAGCTTCAGCGAAGCCAGGCTCTAAGCTGTGCCCTCCGGATCTCCGTTCACCCGGTGCCCAGACCCGCCGGCTGGAGGAGCGCCCGCCCGCGGGCCTGCGGAGGGGGCGTGGCCGGCCGCCGCGGACCCGACGGCGTCTCGGCTGGACGGCAGAGGGAGCCCTCGGCTCTGCGGCGAGGCCCGAGCTGACCCGGGAGCGCGCGGTGGGCGGGCCTGCGCTCCGTCCAGACCAATCACCGCGGCCCCCAGTCCACATTGGTCCCAGCCGGCCGGGGGCGCGGCCTGCTGGGGCCGCCTCCTCCCCCGAACGGGTTGGGGGTCCCGCGCCCGGGCGAGTTTCCGTCCCCAGTTTCCTAAAAGAGGCGGTGGTTCCCCGTCGTGTTCTTCCCTCCGGGGGAGGGGCGAGGGCCTGCACGGCCCGAGGGGCCGTGGGGGTCCCAGGGTCTGGCGGCCCCTTCCCGCGGCCAGGAAGCTCCCGCAGCTCCGGCCGCGGCACAGCCTGGAACCTCTTGGAAGTCCCGTCACGTCGCCTCCAGATTATGCATTAACCCGATTGCAGCCGCATTTCCTGGGCGGGGGAGAGACGTCCGCGCGGACGGGGGAGGGGGCGTCCGTGGGGGTGCGCCGCAGGAGGGCGAGCACCCCCCCCGGGCCCGCCCACCCCCCCCCGCCCCGTCCGCCCCTCCGGCCCGGCGAGTCCCACCACCCGCCTCGGCCCGACCCAGCCCGGCCCCTCCCTCCCACCAGCCCGGCCTCCGCCCGGCGCCGCTGTCCCGACGCTTTGTTCGCGGCCGGCGCGGGTCGCGGGGCGCCGGGCGGGCCCGGGACCGGCGCGGGCCGGGGAGCTGGGGTGGGGGGAGGTGGGGAGGCGGGGAGGGGGCGGGGCTGCCCCGGGTCCCGCCCCCGCGCCGCCCGCGCTCCCACCGCCTCCCAGGAGCTGCGTCCTGTCCTGTCTAGTCCCGTTCCCGGCGCGGCCAGGCCCGCGCGCTTGCTCTGGCCGCCTTCCGCCGTCCTCGGCCCGCGCCATGCCCTGCCTGTGGCCGTCCGGCTGGGCCCCGCTGCAGCCGCTCCTGCTGCTCCTGGTGGTGGCCGCGCGCGCCCTGCCCAGCGCCGACGGGACGTGCCCGGAGCGCGCGCTGGAGCGGCGGGAGGAGGAGGCGAACGTGGTGCTCACCGGCACCGTGGAGGAGATTCTCAACGTGGACCCGGTGCAGCACACGTACTCGTGCAAGGTGGGCCCCCGCCGGGACCCTGAGACCCCCCCCCACCAAATACCCCTCCTGGAAGCCTGGGCTGGGGGTCTCTTCCCCCGCCATCCAGGACCCCTGCCCCTGAGGCCTTCCCTTCGAGAAGCTGGCCGCCCCACTGAGACCCCCGCCCCAGGCCGTGGGAACGGGCATCAGACGCTCTGCAGCCGCCGCTCCCGCTCCCTTGGCGACCGCCGAGCCCCCGGGTGGGGCGCCGGGTCCCGGAAAACTCGCGAGTGCCTGCGGGAAAGTTCCTGCGGCACCTCTGCAGTCCCGCCTCGCGGCGCCCAGGCCTGGGAGACCCGGTCACGTCGGCCCCCACCCCCACCCCAGGCCCACTACCTTATTGCGGACAAGCGCCCCCCCCCCCCCGCCCCGGGAAACGGGCTACCACACCCCTCCCCATCAGTTAAAGAAAAGGAATGGGGAGGAGGGAACCGACGCCTTCCGCTTGCGGTGAAAGTGGGGATTTGACCTGTGGTCAGTGCTGTCACCCCTTCCCAGAGGGCAAGAGGGGGTGTTCAGGAGAGAGAGTGGGGTGCACAGCTAATCTTCCAACCCCGGGATCCTGGGGTGTGGCGCTGCAGTGCTAGGTTTGGGGGACAGGAGCAGAGAAGTGGGCGGACCGTTGCTGAGCCCCAAATGTGGGGCGGTGCGGGGACAGGTGCCCCATCCTGCTCCTAGGAGAACCGGATCCCCCTGGCCAAAGAAGAGGGTCCTTGCCTCAGCTGGACTTGGAGCCCCCTGGACTAGGTTTGGTGGTTTTTTGTAGTTTTTTTTCCTCCGCAGAACGTTCCTAGGGAGGGCTCAAGGGGCCCGGCCTGTCCCGGCCCCGTCCCCTAAAACCACCCCCCTGAGCAGAAATCGGATCATTCCTTCTCCATGGAGATGGGGAGCGGTGGCAGCTTCTTTCGGATTGGCCTGTGCGAGCTACAGCTGGGATCCCCCGCCCAGCCCCCTCCCCTCCGCCACTCCGGGGCACTTTGCCAAGTCCCTGCAGGATTTTCCCGACTTCCTCCCCGCTGCTCCTGGGTGTGGCTGGGGTGGGGGGAGGCAACGAAAGCAGCCCGGCCCTCTCCTGGCCGGTTCTCTTCCTTCCAGAGTCTACTCTGGGTCTCAGGTTGGGAGGGATAAGGGTGGACGGGGCTCACCCCCAGCTGGGCCCCTGGAAGGAGGAGGGGCCCCGACAGAAGCTGCGACCCCAGGCTCCCAGCAGGGCCCGGCAGGTGGGCGGGCCACCATTGTCTTTGATCACCCATTGCAGAAGTCGCGGCTTCCCAGAGCTCCTGAAGAACGGGGTTTCTTCTCGCAGAGAGTGTGTGGGCTCCTGTCCCCTGTGCGTATGTCCCCGAGGACATGCCAGCACAGCCTGCAGCTCCCGCAGCCCTTCTGCACCCCCGCCCCCCAGCTGTGGGTGTCTCAGGGCTTGGTTTTTCAGAGCAGGTACCCTCAGGGCCCCAGGAGTGAGAGTGTGCAGGGTGGAGCCACCCTGTGCTGCCCAAACTTGATCTTGTGGTTCCAAGTCGGCCTCGCCTGTGTTCACTGTAGGAGCCTGGCAGCAGGAGGGGTCTTTCACCTCCTGGGGTGTGTGTGGGGGGGTCTCAGCCCACCCACAGGGCTGCAAAGAGCCAAGCTGGCTCGGAGCCCATTGCCCTGAAACTGCAGGGTCCGTGTTAGGTGCCCCTGGCTGTCGGTGGGTGGGCGGATGGGGAAAGTAGGGCCGTGGAAGGTGGACCCCCTTCCCGTACCCAGCCTGAGCCGAGATGGGCGCTGTGGGAGGTGGCCGGGGTCAGTCAGACCTCGGGGGTGGGAGTGCTGCTTCCTGGGAGAGGGTGTGTGTCCACAGGCTTCCTGTCCTCCTGGGTGACCCTCGCAGGCAGTGGCCTCCCTCGTGTTTGTCTGCTTCCTGTGAGGGGCTGACCCAGAGATCTCCGTCCATCTCTGCCCGGGGTTTGAGCCTACCCTGGCCATCAGGCCTGAGCGGCTGAGGTGGGACGTGAAGAAAAAGCCCAGGTGGCCAGTCTGCTGCTCGTCCCTGGACCCTGCGGCCTCATGTCCCCAGTGGAAAGGGGACACTGACAGCTGCCCCCCCTCCCGCCATGTCCACCACAGGTTCGAGTCTGGCGGTACTTGAAGGGCAAAGACATGGTGACCCAAGAGAGCCTGCTTGACGGTGGCAGCAAGGTGGTGATCGGTGGCTTTGGCGACCCCCTCATCTGTGACAACCAGGTGTCCACTGGGGACACCAGGATCTTCTTTGTGAACCCTGCACCCCCCTACCTGTGGCCAGCCCACAAAAATGAGCTGATGCTCAATTCCAGCCTCATGCGCATCACGCTGCGGAACCTGGAGGAAGTGGAGCACTGTGTGGAAGGTACGGGGGGCCTTGCCAGGGGCCGTGACTGAAGGGCAGGCTTGGAGGAGCTCCGTCACGCCCTGGGGGGCGCAGGAGAGTTCGCTGTAGGCCAGAGCACACGCGTCTTGTGGTCTGACCTCCTTCCTGTCCCCCGATCTGCCAGCTGAGTCCGGCCATCTCCATCTCTGACACTAGTAGGGATTCCCACGGACCAGCCCCCGCCCCACAGTGCCGCTGCCTGCTGTCTTGCAGCCAAGTAAGTCCCCGTCCTGCAAAGGGACAGGGTTCCTTCTCTTCTGCTTCCCCTCCCCCCAAGCTCCACACCCTCTCCTGGAGGGTCCTTCTCTGAGGGAGAGGCCGGGACCAGGTGAATGAACACCCCCTGCTTGTGTTCCTGCAGAAGCCCAAACACCGGTCTGGATGGGTCCCGGATGTGAGCAGACCCCTCAGAGTGGGGCATAGGGGTCGGAGGAGGGGCCGCCCGGCGGTGTGTTCCAGGAGGCCTGTCATTTCTGGAAAGAGGGAGTTTTGTGGCGCGGATACGTCTAGGGGGTTTGAGCGGATGTGGGATCCCCGGAGTCGCCTGCTGTGCACCGAGCGCGCGTCTGCTCTGAGTGGTCCGAGCCCTCCTCCCCCGGCCCAGCCTCAGTGAGGGGAGCTGGAGTCCTGAGACCCGGCTTCCAGGCCCCACCCCCCTTTGCCCCAGGAGAGTCCCAGTTGGGGGCTGAGATCCTTTGCTGGGGAATGTGGCAGGAGAATGTAGGAACTGCCCCTCGCCCCCGCATCCTGTCTGTCCCCTCTTGGCTGCCTGGGAAGGGTTGCACTGGAGGGGGGCGGTGGGGCCAGTGGAAAGAGCATTTCCTCCTCGGGCCAGTGGGAAGGGTCTATGACTTCCTTTCCCTGGAAGGCAACTCTGTCCCTCCTGTTGGTTCTTTTGGGAGCAGGGAGGTCCCACCTTCTGTCTAGCTTAGGGTGTGATGTTGGCTTGGTTTTTGTGGGATCCTGGGGTGGTCTGAGAGGGACTGTGCAGGAGTCGGGGCAGCACCTGAAATGGCGAGGCCTGTGGCATTCTGCCCAGCCTTGTCATCTGCTTCTGGGGCTGCTCCGGGGCCCGGAGCCTTAGCGTCGCACAGAGAAGCCAGCAGGTCCCTTCCCTACGGTGGCTCAGATGAGGGGTCCCAGACCAGCGCTCACACAGAGCCAGGACGTGAGACCCTGGTCCTGCTCTGGACAGGTCCAGGGGAAGGAAGGGATGGTAGCCTGGCGATCCCTGTGGGAGGCTGGTGCCAGGCTTTGGGCATGTGTCGGGGGCTGTGTGAGGAGAAGCTGGAGAACAGGGGTCAGGGTACAGAGAGTGTCCCCTCCTTGTGAGATAGAGTGAGTGATCAACTCTCTACAGCTGGGCGCGTCCAGCCTGAGGGTCCGTGACTCAGTCACTGTGGCCTTCTGTGGGGTCAGAGGGCCACCCTGGACAGAACAAGTTTGGCATCTTGCCAAAGCCTGTTGGACCCACGCCAGCCCCTGGCTCTGGATCTGCCAGGCTGGGCGTGGGGACAGCTAGAAAGGAGGGTGCCCAGGGAGAGCCCCCCAGCCAGGACTGGCTGAGGCCCGACCTACTGGGTGCCCTGGGCAGCCGGCGCTCAGGCATTAGGCTAGGACCTGAGCTCCAGCGCAGGAACGGCGGTGCTGGACACGCGTACAGTCATGGCATGAGCTCCCAGGACGGGTGGAGACGTCGGCTCTCCTGGGGTGGGCCTGGGGGTGAGGACAGTCTTGGGGAGAGGACATGCAGAGAAGGGCTAACACCAGGAGTGGCTTGGGGCCTTTGCCGGGGAGCCAGTGGCGGGGAGGAGCTCAGTCTCCACTGTGAGGTGGCCAGAGATTTTGAGGTGGGTGACACAGACCTCTGCTTTAAGAGCAGACCACGTGCCATGGGGAGGGGGCTGGATTCTAGGACAGGGCTGATGTCCCCAGAAGCCCAGGCTGAAGGAGGGCGCCTCCCTGAGGCACGAGGTCCCTGGAGCCAGGCTCAGGCTTGGGGAAGGAACCATTCTGTGCCCCCTTCCCAGGCCGGGTGGGGTGAGAGGAAGCCCCTCTCCCGTTCTGCAGGAGGGAAGGACTCAGACCCCAGCCCAGGACTCCGTCCGTGGCTCTCAGTGAGCCAAGGCCTCACCCTCATGAGGGGTTCAGATGGACAGGACTTGGGCTATGCTGACTCTTCTGCATCTGACTCCGACCCCATTCTGTTCCCAGGGTCTCCATAGTTGTCCCAGCCCCATGGGGCCCAGAGGGAAGCCGGGCAACCCCTCCTCTCTGCAGGTCACCCTGAGACCACAAGGTCCCACTGCGAGCAGGAGGTCCTTGTCCACGGCACACTTCCCTCCCAGGCCTCCCCATTCCTAAAGGCCCAGAGCGGCCAAGGCAGGGGGCATGTCTTCCCAGGCCTACCTCCTGGGGTGCACCCTGGGTCTGCTCCCTTCTCATCCCTGCCTGGCGCGGTCCTGAAGGGACGCCTGCCACTGGGCAGCACACACAGCTCCTCCCCTCCAGGCCCGCAGGGTCTTCCTGGCTCTGCAGGTCCTGCCCCTTCCCCAGCCTCAGCCCCCAGGAAGGCTCCGCCCCCATCCTCAAGTCCTCCTCCTCCTCCTCCCGCTGGGGAACCACATTCCTGGCATAACCGAGACAGGTATGTGTCCCTCCCTCTTGGCCACCTTTGGGTGAGGGAGGCCTGACGCTCTGGCTGCACCCGCCAGGAGACCCCCCACCCCTGCCTTGTCAGGGAAGTAGCCAGGCCCCTTCCAGTGCCAGCTGCCCACGCACTGAGAGCCTGCCCGGGCTGGCAGCTAGGCCAGCATTTCCTCCAGCCTCAGCCACCTTGCTCTGGTCTGGACACTGCCCCCAGCCTCCTACCAGCCTCCCCACCCCGCCCCATGAGGACTGGTCCTAGGGCTTCTCCTGCAGCCCCCAGAAAGGATGGGGGCCTGGCTGAGGGCCTGGAGCCCTTCGCTCCCCACTGGGAGCCAGAAACAGAGAAAGGAAGTGTTGTCTGCCCTCAGCTGGGGCCTGGCACAGGGACGGGGTCAGACTGAGTCTGGCACGGGCCCAGCCCAGCCCTGCCCAGCCCCGGAGGGGGTCCTGGCAGGCCTGATTCTAGGGAGTTCCCTCCCTTCCTCCCGGCCAAGCTGTCTAGGACCTGAAGGAGGGCAGTGCGGTGGGTCGGGATGGGGAGCCCGGAGGTCCCGGGCTGCCTGACTCCTTTCAGGCCCTGCAGGCCTTGGAGCCCGTGTGGGCGACAGACACCCCTAGGCAGGACCAGCTCCCCACCGTGCGGGGCAGGGAGATGTGCAGGAAGGTACCTGGGCTCTTTGCTCTGTTTTCTGGCATTTCGCTTCCGTACCCCCCCCCCAATCCTGCCCTACTGCCCCCACATTCCTCCCTGCTGAAGTGGGAGGTAGCTTCTCCCTGGTCCCTCTTCTGCCCTCTTCCAGACTGTGGGTTCTCACCCCACCCCTTTGCAGACCCCGCCCAGTGTCCTCCGGGGCCCCTCCGCCAGGCAGGTCAGCCAGGAGGGCTGAGGGGAGGCAGGCCCAGACGGGAGGCAGCCTGCCCTGCTCTCTCCTTGCCTTCACTGGGGGAAGGAGTCTGCCCAGGGGGGGCGTGACCCCCCAGTGTGCTGGCCTGTCCCCACCTGGGGCGTCTTTGGCTGGAAGTCAGGTGTTTCCTGGGCACCTGCTGGCTTCGGCTTTGATTTTGGTGCCTTTGTTGGGGCAGCCCAGGGGTGGCTTGGCTGGCTGAAAGCAAAGGGCTTGCTCTCTTGTCACTTCCCTGGGGATGTCTTTCCCTTTGGGCCGGGCCAAGCCAGTAGAAACAGCTCTTGGCTTTTTCCAGACCCCACCCGCCCCCTCATCCCAAGCCCCTGCAGACTGGAAATGGAAAAAAATGTTGTTTTGGAACCGTCCTCCCTCTGTCTTCACTGACCACCCCGAGCTGTGCCGCAGAGCCGAGCTGTGGGGGGCAGGACACATCCTGGTGGGGCTGGCTCCGCCCTGGCCACCCCTCTGTGGGGGCTGCGCCCCGCTGCACAGATGAGGAAATGAGAGATCACCTGCTCAGTTCGCTGTCCCCACCCCGCCAGCCCTCACAGGCTGGGGGCCAGGAGGGCAGAGGAAGGCATGGGCTGCCCCGGGGAAGTTAGTGGAACAGGGGCCCCGGCCTCAGGGCCAAGGGTCCGGCACAGCCTCCTCCAGCGCAGTGGCCGGGTGGCCACGTTGCATCCTTCCTGAAGGGTTAATGCCCCCAGCCCCATGAGAATCAGAGCCCACCGCCCAGCACCACAGGAGGGTGGAGCACAGGCCTCCTTCCCACCCCCACCCTTTGCCTCTGCCTGGGGGACCCAGGGCAGTCACCCCCTGTCTCCCCCTCACCCAGCAGTTTCCTCCTGGGGGTAGGGTAGAGAAGGGACCCCCTTTTCTGCTGTGCTCTCCTGGCCCTAGCACTCCCCTTGCCCCTGGGACAGGGGCGTCAAGGCTCCCCACTCTGGCCACTGAGGCCTGGCGGGGGCTGGGCTGGGGGCTCTAGGTGCAGTCCCCACGGTAGCCCACATAGTGCTCTACACCCCAGAGTCCCAGGAAGTGCCCACTGGAAAGGGAGGCAGCACCCCAGTGACAGCTACGCTAATCATAGTGACCTGTGAGCCAGGTCCGCGATGGAGGGTCATGTGCCCCCTTCGGTTCTGTACTGGGGCCTGGGGGGGTCATGTTCAAGCCCTAGGCTGTGTTCAGAGTCTGGAGGGGGGTGACCTAGGCCTCAGGGGGAGCACCCAGTAGGGAGAGAAGCTTCCCTCCAAGGGGCCTCTCTTCCTACAGAGCAGATCCAGAGAACTTGCTCTGAGGAAGACCCCCTGCCAGGGGCTGCTTCCCGCTGGACCTGGGAAGGGGAAGATGGCCTCTCCCCTCCCCTCCCCCTCCCTGTCCCCCTGCACCGTCCCCCATGGATTGGAGGCTCAGGAGAGGGGAGCTTTCTGTCCTCCCAAGCAGCCAGCTGCTTCCAGCTGCAGGGCCGGCACATGTGTGTGCGCACGTGTCTGTGTACATGTGTGCAGGGGTGCCTGTAACCTCAGATGTCCTCCTCTGCACAGGAGGATCGTGGTCAGAGCCCAGCTGGTGGCCTGTGGTTTCTGCCGCCCTCGTGTCCCTGGGCTTGGCCTGGGGCGGGAGCCGCTCGGGGGCTCTCACAACGGGCTCCTGGCCTGGGCTTGCTGTGGGCTCTCCTGTTCCTCCCGGCTGCCCACCCTGAGCCTGGCAGAGGGCTGGGCACCTCCTCCTGCCGGTTCTGCTGCTGGGAGTGACCACGGCGGTTTCCCAACCCTGAGACGAAAGTGCTGTGCTGACAGGACGGAGTCCCTGGGGCCGCTCCGGTGCACGATCTCAGCCTGCGCCTGTGGCACTCTGAGTCCGGCGCAGGGCTCTGGGGTGGCATTACAGTCAGGGAGTAGGCGGGCCAGGCAGAGCGCTGGGTCTGTGCCGGCCGAAGGTGGATCTGAGGCGTCCCTGCTCCTCACAAGTTACCGCACGGCGGCCTTGGGAGAAGCAGGTGGCGCCCTGTGGCTGCGGGAGCAGCTGTGCGTCTGTCCGAGGACCTGAGGGTCCAGTGCACCTCTGGGGACACAGGAGCACAGACCCCTGCCCCAGCCGACTCCTCTTCGGGGGCGGGAGGCCGTGGGGCCAGGTCCCGGTGTCGCTCATCTGGCGGCTTCTGCCTCAGCCACATCCACCCGCTCCCACCCAGCTCAGGGTCCACCCGGGATACGGGCTCACTGGAAGGGGCCGCTGCTGTCCCCTGTGCATAGGCCCGCTCGAGCCGCATGTACTTCTCGGCTTGTCCCGGAAGCCAGGTGTGTGCTGTGTGCCGAGGGGTGTAGGCAAAGGGGGAGGGGTGTTCTGGGCAGACCAACAGACAGACAGCTGGAGGTCTAGTGGCTGCAGGGAGCCCCAGGGGTCCGGAGCCTGGGCGCGCGGTCGGGGTAGACTGAGCTGGAAAACCAGAGGGGCCGGCGGAGGCCTGCTGGCTGGGGGAGCAGGCTGGCCCTCACCCGTGGCGCCTGTGCCTTCGCACCGAGGGCAGCATCCTCCGTGCCCTGCTGTTTCGCTGGGGGACGCTCTGCCCGCAGACCCCTGCCTGTCTTCTGTCCGCACCTCCCCCCTCGGGGGTCTCTGTGTCTCTGCCCCTTTGTCTACTGAACCTCTCTGCCTCTCCGAGCCCCAGCGGGTGTCTGCCAGGCCTCACCCTCATGGCCTGTTCAGACCTCAGTGCGGGTGGCTGGCCTCCGCGGGGTGCCCGGCTCAGCACAGCCAGGCCTCCTGGTTCTCCAGGCCCTGCCCACACCTCGGTGCCTCCTGGCTCCCCCAGCTCTCTCTTCCTCCCGGAGACAGTCGGGATGGAGAAGCAGGCGGACAGGGGTGTCCCCAGAAGAGGGCGGAGGGTGTGGACACACACCCGCCCCGCTCCATCCCTGCTTTTGCTGCGGGCAACGACTGGCCGCTGTTCCGGTGGCGCCCCCTGGTGGCGACCGCCTGTGTCCTGGCCCGGGTCCGGGCCCTGATGGGGCTCCCGGGCCTCAGGAGCTGTGCTCCCGGCTCCTGACTGTCTTGCTCCTTGGCCCCGCTGGCACCACCTGGCAGGCCCCTGGGACTCCGCCTCTGTGTCCATCTGGAAGTTCTCCCCACGCATCTGTGCAACCCCTTCTCCTTATCACCCTGGTCTCTGCCCCCAGGTGACCCCCCCTGAGGGCAGACCATCCCTCTGACTCAGCGCCTGCCTAGCCTGCACAACACAGGAGCTCAGACAGGCTAGGGAGACAGGGCTGGAGGGACCCTGGCCCCAAGGACTTAGGGACAAGTGTAGAGGCCTGTGGTCAGGCCGCTGGTATCCAAGCATGTGGACTTGCCGAGCCGCTCCTCAGAGCTGCCACGGAATCCCACCACCCTGCCGCGTGGACTCACGGGCAGGAGGGTGGGCCTTGCCTGCTGTCCAGAGGGGTGGGCCCTCAGCCACCAGAGTCAAACACGGCTACCTGCGGGCCTCACCTGAGCTGAGAACAAGAGGCTTGGGCCTGACAGGGCCTCCTTCCCAGTGGCTGGCCCTGGGCCAGCAGCAACATCCCACTGTGAAGTGCCCATTGTCCACCGAGGCCCAGAGGGAATGGAATGCAGCTTGAGGGCAGACACCAGGAGACGGGGGACCAGAGGTGAGGGGCTGCTCTGTCTGACCAGGGCAGCCAGGCCCCTGTGACCCTGGACAAGCTGGGTCGCCTACACCTGAGCGACCCATGGCAGCCACGTTTTCTGTCCTTGTGACGCACACCTCGAGGTCCCCAGGGAATGTGGGACAGACAGACGGGGTGGCTCCGGCCAGGGGAGGCCCAGCATTAGAGGTGTGTGTGGGCGTGTGCCCTGGGACCCTGCGGAGGGGAAGGTGGGGCCACTCCACCCTGCCCTTTCCTGGGTAGCTGGGCCCAGGTCCCTCCAGAGTGAGGAAGGGGTCCTCTGCATGAGAAACGGGCCATCAGGTTGCTGGTGGACTGGACCACCAGCCACCACAAGCAGAAGACTGGACAGTCTTCTCCAGACCCCACCCCCCAGCTTCCTTCTCGTGTCCAAAGAAGTACCTGGAGAGCCTTCATGTGTGCACATGCATGTGCTTGGGGGCAAACCCGACGTGTGTCGTGTGGGTGAGGGACAAGGCTCCTGTTCCCTGAAGGCGAGAGCGTGTGCGCGAGCTGCCCGGGGTGCATTCACGCCAGTGAGTGAGGAAGGAGTGCGTAACACCCAGTGCCGACGCAAACCTGGGTGTCCCCATTGTAACCTCTGCGCCGTGCGTGTGCTGTCCCACATGGCTGAGGGGGAGCCCAGAGACCAGAGGGGCTCGTTTCTGGCCCGGAATATCCTCTGTTCCTTCCAAGGGTATGTGCTGGCGTAGGCTGGTCAGAGCTGAATGATTTTGAGTCTGAAGATCCCAAAATAGCTCTTGGTAGCTGTGTTCCCCTCCCCCTGCTGGGTCTGGGGCCTCAATGGCCCTTTGTCTCTCTGAAGGCCTGGAGTGTGGAGCCCCTGTTGGGGGCTCAGACTCTGACTGAGGCCAGGAAGGACAGGCTGCCTGCTGGCTCCCCTTCCCCCAAGCCAGGCCCTACGGCCCACCCCACTGTGGGCCAGTCTTGCCCCCATGTGAGCCTCTGAAAGCGAGACAATCCTTTGTCAGCCCCCACCGCACCCCAGACTCACACGGTCCCTAGGCTGACCCCTCCCACAGCCTGGAGGCTTTATCCCCTTCCTCCTGCAGAGCCTTCCCGTGCTGCTGTGGCTGCAGCAGACGGCGCCCGTGTGCTTGGGCATGTGAGCGTTGCCTGGCGTTCGACCCCTGGCACTGTCCCCGGGGCCCTTGCTGAGCCAAGGGATGTGGATCCTGGGGGACCGCAGTGACAAGTCAGTGGGGAAATGTGTGAACCGCCTGACTTGCCACACCAAGCGTCTGGGCTCTGAGCCAAGCCCTGCCCCAAGAAGATAAAAAGTCAGACCCTGCCCCGGGTGCTTCTGGTCCAGGGCGGCGCCCTGGGGAGCTGCCGGCACTCCGCGTGGTGTGGACAGTGCCAAGGTCCAGTGAGCTGAGGTAGGGGATGGAGGCACCCCTGAAGGTGAGGCTGACCCGAGGCCAGGGTCTCCTGAGGGGTCCTGCTGCTCTGGGTCCACTGCAGTGTGAGGTGAAGGAAACTTGCCCTTTATTGGTTTTTCCCGCAAAGTTTGAGGAGGTTTGAAGACCTCCACTGTGGGTGCTGGGGGACCCTGGCAGGATGGTAACCCCGTGTGGGTTGCCCTAGGGTGCCTGGCCACAGGATGGAAAGGAGTCAAAGCCGATGGGCCTCATGGAACGTGACCCTGGCTGGTGGCAGGCGGCTGCTGGGGTTGAGGAAGTGGGAGGGGGCAGGAGGTTGGGGGGAGTGTGGAGCAACCTCCTGACCAGGAACTGGGGGGAGCTCTCGGGATGTGTGTGTGACACAACTGGACGCAGCATAGGATGGAGGGGCCCGCTGGAGGCTTGGCGGGAGTTGAGCACCAAAGTGTCCGTTTGTGCCCTGGGGTGGTGTCGCTGCACTAGAAGGGCTTGTGCCGGGGGAGAGGGGCTGTGCTCAGTGCTTGTCTGCAGACGTGGACTGAGATGAGACCTCCCAGTGACCGGGGTGGCACGGGTGGCTGTCTGGCTGAAAGGGGGAGCTGCTGACCACATGGGCGGACACCCCTCCCGAGGCCTGAGCGCAGCGTGTAAGTCTGAGGGAGCGGGCAGCCGTGTGTCTGTTGTGTGTGGGCCTGTGGGTAGATGAGTGGGACTGAGCATGGATGGCGTGGGGGGCAGTGGTCCAATTAAGGTCTTTCAGCAGGGCTGGGGAGTTGGTCAGCAGCCCTTGGAAGGAACTGACCAGAAGGGGTCCTGGGCTGGGGTGGGTGGGTCCTGACCCCAAGGAGAAGAGGGATCCTCTGTGCCTTGGGGGCCAAGCTTCCTCTTCCTGTCTCTCCAGAAAGGGCTAGCCGACCCAGAGGGACAGCCAGAGGTCACTGCAGGGCCTCGAAGGCCTGGGACCAGGTCCAGGCTAGTCCAGGAGGCCAGACGTGGTAGGGGTGGCGGCAGCGCTTAGGGGTCCCTCCCCAAAGGACTGTGGGCAGTGGCGTCATGGGGGTGCGGGGGAACGAAGGGTTAGTCCTAGAGATGGCCACCTATCGGATTCCGGCTGCGGAGGGTGGGCGTGACCGGTGTGGATGATGGGGACGGTGCCCGACCGTGGCCTTATCCCCAGGCCGGCAGGAGCTAGGAAAGGGGCGTCCTCAGGCGGCAGACGTGGAGAGGCCTGACTTGGGGCGGGGCCCCCCCCCCGCGCCCCGGCCCGGCTGTGACGTCACGGCCCGGCCGCTCGCTGGTGGCCTCCGGGGGGCGCTCCAGGCCCGCGGGACCCGGCCCGGAGGCCCGCGACTATTTACATAATGATGCTCGACCAGGAGTTCATTTGCATGTTCCGCTCTCCCCGAGGGGAGGCGGGCAGGACGCGGGCGGTTTGAGGTGTTGCGGGCAGTTCCCGGGTGCGGGTGGGCCTGACTCGCCACCCCCTCCTCCTCCTCCTCCTCCGCCCTCGGTGCTGGACCCGGCGCGCTCACCACCTGTGTGCGCACCTGGGGCCCCTCCCCCACAGGCCACCGCCAGGGCGGGGCCGGCGCGGGCACCTACGGGGGCGCGCGCACGCGAGCGCGCGCACACCGCAGCCTCCCATGGAGTCCTGCACGCGGGCGCGAGCCCCCCTGCGGGGAGCCGGCGAGACCCTCCCGCCCCGCGCCGCGGCCTCGGCCGCCGACCCGCTCCCGCCCGCCCGGCTCCGCAGCGGGGGGCGCCGCAGGGGACCCGCCCCGCCCCTGACCCCGCCCCGCCCCTTCTCCCTCCGCCCACCCCGCCCCTAGCCCCCCCCCCCGCCCCGGCACCTGCCTCCTACCCCCCCCCCGCTCCGCGCCCACCCTCCCCGCGACCCCTGCTCCTTCCCCGGCCCCGGCTCCCACCTCGCCCCCCACCCCCCACCCCTGCTGCTGCCCCCGCCTGCGCCCGCGTCCCCTTTTGTGCCGCCGCCCTGCCGTCCTCTTCCGCCCGGTCCCCTGCGCCGCGAGCCCCGACTCCCCGCGGACGGCGGGGTCCCCGGGGGCGGCTTCCTTTGTCTCGGCTCCCGCCCTCCTTCCGCGGCGCCCCTCGCCCCTCGCTCACCGCCTCAGCCCCGGCGAGGGCGACGCGAGCTGGCGCTGCTCGGCCGGAGGCGGGAGCCGAGGCGCGGCCCTCCGAGGCCCTTTCTTCTCCGCTCGCCGGCGCGCGCCTCCTGCTCGCCGGCGTCGCCGCTCGCGTCTCGGCCGGGGCTGCAGACCCTCGCGCCCGGCACCGCGCCGCCGGGGCCCCTCGGGCCGGCGCCTCCCGGGAAGCCGGCCGGGCGGGGACGCGGGCTCCGGGAAGACCGAGCGCGGCCGGAGCCCTGCGGACGGCTGCCGGCTCCCGCGGCTACCGGCTGGTGGACGCCAGGGCTGGCCGCGGGCCGGTCCCAGCTTCTCTTCCTTCGGAGAACCCTGCCCACCGCCCGTGATGAGCCTCGAGGGCCACGGCGGGGTCCCGCGGCTCTCCGGGCAGGGACCGCACTGAACTTTGAGCGCACGGCTGCTGTCAGCTGCCCCGGGGGTCCCAGCATGGGGGGAGTTGCCCCGGAGAGGCCCAAGGGCGCCCCTTGAGGAGCCCCCACACCCTGAGCGTGGGGACTGAGAACCCAGGGCCATGCCTCCGCTGCCTCTGGAGCGGGACCCGCGGCAGCAGCGCGGGGTCTCCCTGCTGGTGCGCTATTTCATGATCCCCTGCAACGTCTGCCTGATCCTGCTGGCCACTTCCACGCTGGGCTTCGCTGTCCTGCTTTTCCTCAACAACTGTACGTGGTTGCGGGCTTGGCCACCCCGGTCCAGGCTCGTGTGAGCCTCCTGCTGGCTGAGGTGGCTTGCCTCCGCCACTGGGCCGACTGGGGGACACACAGGGCTACTGGCGGAGACGGGACTCACAGGGGCCACCTGCATCTTCTGAGACAGGATGGGCCGTTCTTGGGATCCCTGGGCCCCATGAAGCTTCTCCGTGGGCTCGTGGGGGCCTGAGCTGCAGAGACAACCTGCTCTGGGAGGCAGGAGCCGCTGCGGGCACTGCGCTGGGAGCTTTGGCCGGGCCTGGGGCTGGGCTCAGCTGGGGGGCGCGTGGCTGCCCACAGCGCTGTTGTTGGGGCCCCCAGGTGCCGGGCCACGAGCCTACAGCTGGAAGGCGGAGGAGAGCAAGGACCTCTGCTTCGACCCCCCACAGGCTTTGGCCAGTCCTCCGGGCTCAGAATGGAGCCAGGGAGGGGGTGGGTGCTAGTACAGGGGGGAGGTCTGGGCGGGCAGAGGTGGCCCCTCCAGACTGGGCAGAGGAACAGGCTATGGGAAGGCCTGCTCAGAGAGAACTAACTCAGATATTTGGGTTCTTTTCCAGACAAACCTGGGACTCACTTCACACCAGCGTCCCCGGTGCCTCTGGATGGTGAGTTGAGTGGGGGCCTCAGTTGGTGACAGGCTGTACTTGGGAGACAGAGCCTGGGGTGGGGCAGTAGCACTCTTTGGGGTCAGGGCCCATTGCTGGGGTAGGCACACCAGACGTATTAGGTGTATTTGGAGCAGAGAGGGGGAGACAGGCCTGAACCCAAGGGCACAGACACTCTGCAGCCAGCCTCAGAGAGGAGGCTGGATGACGGACCCTGGGTCCTTCCTGGAATGTCCACAGTAGTGGGCAAGTAGAGGGTGTGTGGGGTCCCTGGGCCTGGGCCTGGCCCTGTGTTGGCCATGGACCAACACACACAAGCATGGCTCCAACTGCTTTGGGCCTTGGCCTTCTTGGCCAAAACACTGGGACTAAGTCTGGGGGTCTGCAAGCTGTAAGATGGGTCAGACAGTGTGTTCGGGTGAGGAGCAGGGGGTCATGAAGGACCAGCGACCAAGGAGGGTTTGGAGAGCCTGTCCCTGGACTGAACAGCCTGGGGTTAGCTTTCTTGACCCTCCCTGAGGGGCCTGCTAGTCTGTGGGCTACCGTAACTAAGGTAATGTGAGGGGGCAGGGGGTGAAGCCATTAGAGCCACAGGAAAGGGCAGCTTGGGGTTCTCGCCTTGGGAGGGGACAGTGAGAGCTTCCAGGTTTGTGCTCAGTGCCTGGGCCCCCTGCTGGGTGGGTACCTGCCCGAGTTCACTGAAGTCCCTTATCGAAGGCAGTCCGTATATGCGATAGGGGCTCCAGTGGGCTGGGAGCTGGCGACCAGACTGAGTCTCCCACAGGCTGCGGGCGAGAGGCGTGGGGCTGTCTGGGTTTAAACACCGTCCTCAGGCTCCTCTCCCGAAGCTGAAAGCCTGGTGCATCTCCTTTGCTTGACACACACCCCGGTCTTCCCTACAGAGGCTCGCGCAGGCCCCCATACCCACATCCTGATGCTGCGGCACACTTGGGGACAGCTCCATGCCATGGCTGTCCCCCTCCCTCGTAGGCATACACACTGTGTACTTGTGGCCATGGGCAGGGCTCAGGACACCCATTCCATTCCCCAGCTCACCCGGGACCAGGAGGGGAGGTAAACATACCCACTCCACCCGGTGGCTTTAAAAAGCCACTGCCGCCTCCAGCCTGGCGCACTGGGCACGCAGGGAGCAAGACCGCACAGGGGAGCCTAGTGGCCAGAGAGCCTCCGTGGGCGTGGGAGCTGGGCAGGTGTGGCAGAGCGCAGGGCTCACGGGCACGTGGGTGCTCTCCGTGCGTTTGTGAGGGCAGCTTGCATGATGAGAAAGGGCTTGGACAGGTGTGGGGCTAGTGTTTCTGGTCTCCTGCCCCCAGTGCCTCGCCTTGCAGTCCGCCTTCCATACGTCCGACCCAGTGCCCTGGGCTTACTTACCGTAGGTTGGCTGTTGTCATCGTCACCGTCCTCCCCTAGTTACTGTTCTGCGGGGGACAAAGCAGAACCCTGGGCTGCGGAGGGAGAGGGCGGGTCTCAGTGGGCAAGGGACATGCTAGTCATCCAGGAGTGGATGTCCTTGTCCGAGGGGCTGGGGTCTGGGGAGGGGTCTGGCCGGACCGAGGTGAGAAGAGGGGGAGACAGGCCTGAACCCAAGGGCACAGACACTCTGCAGCCAGCTCCGGAGCCTGAAGTTGAATGAGAGAAGGACTGAGTTTTTGGCCATGGGCTCAGAACTCTGGGGAGACCTTGGTCAGCAGGTCCCATTGAAGCCAGTCAGAGCAGTCAGCTGGACATCAGCAAGTGCCTGTGAGCTTGGCCCGGGGGTCCTGAGGGCCTTGGTGAGGAGGAGGAGGAGAAAGTGCTAGGGGAGAGTGGTGGGAAGAGGCCTCGCAGCCTTTGAGCTGGGCTTGAGCCAGGAGGGGAGGCCAGTGAAGCGACGGTCCTCCTTCCTGCCGTTACTGGGGCAGCTGGAGCGGGCGCTGGGCTCTGCAGGTCCAGCAGAGTGAGCCTCACGATAACCCTGGGAAGTAGGTCCCACTGTCCCCATTCACAGCAAGAGGTGCGCAGGCGTGATAACTTGCCCAGTCTCGGGGCCGGTGACGCAGCGGCGGTCTGGGGCTCTGGGGTCCGCAGGGTGGGGCACACACGTGCGACTGTGGGGTCGCCGTGGCGACCGCTAGCTCCAGCCCCTTTTGGGGCCCTGGCCTCCCCAGAAGAGAGGTGCTTTCTCCCTCCTGCCCTACTTCCGGAGCCTGCTGGGAGGCGACGGTGGGGCACCCCACCCACCCTGTCCACCATAACGATCGTTAGGCCCAATGAAACATAGACGCAGACGCCGGCACCTAGGACAGGCCCGCACACCTGGGGTCGCCGTGGGGGCAGGAGTTCTGAGCACTGGAGTGAGCCTGCCTCTCTTCAGGAGGGGCCGTCCCTGACAGCTCGGGTTTCACGACTCAGGTCCCTCACCGTGGTGGTCAGGGCAGCCACTTCCTTGGGATGTGCTGGCACTTTGTCACCAGAGAGTCAGGAACTAAAATGTTGAAAGAGGAAAAGGACAGGTCGGCAGAGGCCCTGTGCTCAGCCTCCTGGAGGAGGTCGCTGGGGAGTGAGGTAGGGCCGCAGGCCGGGGGGGGCGGTGGTGAGGACATGGACTGAGGGGGGTTGGTAGATGGGGAGGTGCAGGCCTGTGAGTGCCCGAGGGGCCTCAGAGAGGGGCCCCACCGGCTTTCCTCTGGGAAGACCTAGGAGGGCTGGAGGACCAGGAACCTTCCAGAAGGCCACATCAAGAAAACCACAGCTGAGGGACCTGGGGGAGGGCAGAAGTGAGGGGCCAGGCAGAGAAAGGCCCAGGAGGCCCGGCCACACAGAAGAGCTGTGGGAAGAAAAGAGGAACATGGAGGGAGGCCTGGGTTAGGGTGCCAGGGAGGGGCGCAGAGCCAGAGGTGGAGCCTGTGGCCTGACTCCGAGCCTGTCTGCTCTTCAGCAGTCTGACCTCGAGCAGAGGTGGGGGTGCTGGGGCTGCTGTTGGGGCCGGAGCAGCTCCCGGGAGCGGGGCAGGGCTATGAGGGTCTAGGTCAGGAGTCAGCCGAGGGCCTTTGATTCTGGTGTGAGGAGAGGGTGGGCTCCTGAGCAAGGTGGGGCCGATTCCCTGCCGTGGAGCTGGTCTGGGGGTTTGTGTCTCGCACTGCCGCATGTGGGGCTCCCGGTGATGGGGGTCATAGCTCCCTGGTGCTACCGGAAGGTCTGGGAGGTGCCACCCGTCCACAGCTGAGAAGCTTCTACCCCAGGGAAAAGCTCTGGGGTGGGTGGGGTTTGAGAGGGGAAGGGCCAGGCCCTGTCAGGGTACATGGGCGTGTGTGGACGTGGGGTGTGTGTGCCGGTCAGCACCCAGCCCAGAATGTGTGGACACGCATGGCACGGGCAGAGGTGTCTGTGGGGGTTCTGAACAAATACACTGAGTGCATCTTGAGGTCTCCACAGGCATGTGGACACTGCAGGTGTGCATGGGTGCCCTGGGCCAGGGCAGAAGGTGTGCACAGGGCAGCAGACCTGGGGGCAGGGCTCTGACCGTTGCTTCTCCTGCCCTGCCCCCAGTGTGCCGAGGAATGTTGTGCGGCTTCGGCGCCGTGTGCGAGCCCAGTGCAGAGGGCTCAGGCCGAGCGTCCTGCGTGTGCAAGAAGAGCGCCTGTCCCGCCGTGGTGGCGCCCGTGTGCGGCTCCGACGCCTCCACCTACAGCAACGAGTGTGAGCTGCAGCGGGCCCAGTGCAGTCAGCAGCGCCGCATCCGCCTGCTCAGCCGCGGGCCCTGCGGTGAGTGTGCGTCCCAGGCCGGCTCCCTGGAGGTGGCAGGGACGTCTTCGGGACACCCAGGGCTTAGCCATAGGCCCTGCGGTGAGTGCCCGCCTCGGGTGGGCTCCCTGGAGGCCGTGGTGATGGCCTCGAGACCACACACCCCCTCCTCCCCCACCGCCGCAGGGTCCCGGGATCCCTGCGCCAACGTGACCTGCAGCTTCGGCAGCACCTGTGTGCGCTCAGCAGACGGGCAGACAGCCTCGTGCCTGTGCCCCGCCGCCTGCCAGGGGCCCCCCGACGGCCCGGTGTGCGGCAGCGACGGTGCCGACTACCCCAGCCAGTGCCGCCTCCTGCGCCACGCGTGCGCCCGCCAGGAGAACATCTTCAAGAAGTTCGATGGCCCTTGCGGTGAGCCCCGCCCCTGAGCGCGAGGCCTGCCTTGTGCGTGCGCGCGCCCACGCTCTGACCTGTGCCTTCCCGCCTTCTAGACCCCTGCCAGGGCGCCCGCAGCGACCCGAGCCGCGTCTGCCGCGTGAACCCACGCACGCGGCGCCCGGAGCTGCTCCTGCGGCCGGAGAGCTGTCCTCCCCGGCGAGAGCCCGTGTGCGGGGATGACGGTGTCACCTACGACAACGAGTGCGTCATGGGCCGCACGGGAGCGGCCCGTGGTCTCCTCCTCCAGAAAGTGCGCTCTGGCCAGTGCCAGCCTCAAGGTGGGGAGACCTGGGGGAGGGCCCAGCCTGGCCCCTCCGTGTGCCCTCTGGCCCTGCCTGTCCTCACCCGCTGCTGCACTCCTCCCTGGTGCCCACTCGCCACCCCTACACCCGTGGATCCCTTGCACGTCTGGAGGTGGGGGCTGACGTGGCCCCCCCGGGCTGTCTGATCTCCTTTCTTCACGCCCCAGACCGGTGCCCAGACGTGTGCAGGTTTGGTGCCGTGTGCTTGTCCCGCCGGGGCCGCCCCCGCTGCTCCTGCGACCGTGTCGTCTGTGACGGGGCTTACAGACCCGTGTGTGCGCACGACGGGCACACGTATGACAGCGACTGCTGGCGCCAGCAGGCTGAGTGTCGGCAGCAGCGCCTCATCCCTGCCAAGCACCAGGGCCCGTGCGGTGAGCAGCAGGGGTGCGGCCCACACTGAGAGTGGGCGGGTCCCGTGTTGGTCCCCGGGGCCTGTCATCACCTACCATCTCCATCCCGAGTCATGCTCCTCCTGGGGTCCTGGGGGAGGCCCGGCGGGGCTGGCGTCTGTCAGTGGGCTCTGGGTCAGGGGGTTCTGCGGGGGGGGGGGGTGGCCTGGAGCCCCCGGGGTGGGGGGTAGGTGGGCAGAGGCAGGCCTCTTGGGTCAGGCTCCCTCGTGCTTCCGTGAGGCCATCGTGCCCCATCCCCCTGCAGGCCCCCGGGGCCCCCACTGTGGGGACACCAGTGCTCCCGCAGAGGCAGAGTCTCTGGCTCCGTGCGGGGGTGGGGGCGAGCAGCAGGCGGTGGAGACGGCGTTATCCTGCGTCGCTGTGGCTCTGCCGACCCCCCACTGTGTCCGTCGGTCGGTCTGTCTGTCTGTCCACTCTCTCTCTCCGCCTCGGTATTTTCTTCTCGGTCCTTTCCCTGTCTGCCCCGCCTCTTGTGTCTTCCAGCCTGACCTGCTGGCAGGATGACGTACCTCGCCTGCCGCCAGGAGCCCACAGCCCGAGGTCTGCCCCCGGCTCAGCAGGGGGGGTGGCTTGCTGCTGCCTGGCCTTGTGGTTCTCAGAGCAAGTGGACAGATATCTCCTCCCCTTTGTGGCCCTGGGTGTGACTGTGGGCTGCAGACACCCCCTCCACGGAGGGGAGAAACCCCCCCCCCCCCCGCACAGACAAGCGTCCCCAGGCTGCTGGTGGCTAGCAGTCAGTAGCTCAGGTGTCCGCATAAGCCTGGCCCTCCCCCCACCCACCATGGGCAGTCAGGGAGCTCCTGTGTCTTGGGGGCAGCCCCTGCCCATACTCCAGCAGGGGGCTGAGGCTGTTCGGGTCTGCGTCCCTGTCTGCATCTGTCCTGTGTCTGTCCGTGTCTCTGCTGTGTCCCGAGCGTCTGGCTCTTCTCCCCGTGCACTCTCCCCCCCCGTCCCCACCCTGGGAGCAGGTCTGCTGCGTGGAGCTGGGGGCTTTGTGCGGGAGCCCGGGGGAGCAGGAGGACCTCACTGGCTGCCCGTGCTCTCCCCAGATCAACCCCTGTCCCCGTGCCTTGGGGTGCACTGCCCATTTGGGGCATCATGTGTTGTGAAGAACGGTGAAGCGGAGTGTGTGTGCCAGCAGGCGTGTCCGGGCATCTACGACCCCGTGTGTGGCACCGACGGGGTCACGTATGGCAGCACGTGTGAGCTGGAAGCCACGGCCTGCACCCTTGGACGGGAGATCCGTGTGGCTCGCCGAGGACCCTGTGGTCAGTGGTGGGCAGGCGAAGTTGGCTGGGAGTGGGGGGTGGGGCATCCCGGTTGCCGTGGTGATGGGGCCTCTTCCTCAGACCGCTGTGGGCAGTGCCGCTTCGGAGCTCTGTGCGAGGCTGAGACTGGGCGCTGCGTGTGCCCCTCCGAGTGTGTGACCTTGGCGCAGCCTGTGTGCGGTTCCGACGGGCACACGTACGCGAGCGAGTGTGAGCTGCACGTCCACGCCTGCACACACCAGATCAGCCTGCACGTGGTCTCAGCAGGACACTGCCGTGAGTGGGGCTGTGGGGGCGGGCAGGCTGGGGTCCGGGGTGCCCCTCCGCCGGGCTGACCCCTGCCCGGTCCCGCCCGTGCAGAGACCTGTGGAGACGAGGTGTGTGCTTTCGGGGCGGTGTGCTTGGCGGGGCGATGTGTGTGCCCCCAGTGCGAGCAGCCCCCACCCGGTCCTGTGTGCGGCAGCGACGGTGTCACCTACGACAGTGCGTGTCATCTCCGAGAGGCCGCCTGTCAGCAGCAGACCCAGATCGAGGAGGCCCGGGCGGGGCCCTGTGAGCAGGGTAGGCGTGGGGACCGACCGGCCTGGGCTGCCACACGTGGGCCTCCAACAGGCCGCGCAGGTGACCCAGCCCCTCCCCGCAGCGGAGTGCGGCTCTGGAGGCTCTGGCTCTGGGGAGGACGGCGAGTGTGAGCAGGAGCTTTGCCGGCAGCACGGCGGCGTCTGGGACGAGGACTCGGAAGACGGGCCCTGCGTCTGCGACTTCAGCTGCCACAGCGTCCTGAGGAGCCCGGTGAGGCCCCCCACCCCCCACCCCGGCTCTGGGCTGGCAGCAGGCGGCTGGCTGTGGCCACCCACGCCAACACCACCCCTCCAGGTCTGTGGCTCAGACGGGGTCACTTATGGCACCGAGTGCGAGCTGAAGAAGGCCAGGTGCGAGGCGCAGCAAGCACTGTATGTCACGGCTCAGGGCGCCTGCCGCGGTGAGTGGACCTGCAGGGCCCGGCAGGCGTGTGTGCATCTGTGCCGTGGCCTTTGTGTTCCCAGCTGTGTGCGCGCAGGTGTGCAGTACGTGTCCGTGTGGACACTGCATGGGGGGCACGGAGGCACAGAGTGTTCGGGGGTGCGACGTTGGTGAGCGTTCGTCTGTGCGTGTGGGTGTAAGTGCCACGAACCCGCCGTCTGCGCCCGGGCGGGGCTCCGTGGGGGGTGGGGGCGAGGCCTCCCCGCCGCAGGGGGGAGACGGGCGGGGCTCCGGTAAATACGTTTACTGTGTTTTCACGTGTGCACAAGTGCCCGTGTGTGTGTAGACTTACGTACGCACAGGTGTGTGTCCGCGCGTGTGTGTTGGATGTGTGCAGTGTGGGAGGAACGTGGCCGCGTGTGCGTGTGCGTGTGCATGCGCGTTTGTGAAAACATACGAGCCTAAGCAGGCTCGGTTCTGGCTGTGGGTCTGTGCGTGGCGGCACGTTCCTGACCTTCGGGTGTCCTGCGTGCTTTCAGTGCTGTGCATACAGGTGGGTTTGTGTAAGTGGCGCGGCTTCCTCACCTGTGACCCGAGCTCCAGGCACCCAGGCCCTGGTGGCAGGTGGCTTCTGGAGGGCTGAGTGGGGGCGGCCGAGGAGACCGAGGTGCTGTGGCCAGGCCCACAGTGGACACATGGCCATGCCTGCCATCTGAGCCCTCTACCTCTCCCTGCAGGCCCCACCTTGGCCCCGCTGCCCCCCGCAGCCCCCCCACACTGCACCCAGACTCCCTACGGCTGCTGCCAGGACAACGCCACGGCGGCCCGGGGTGTGGGCCTGGCTGGCTGCCCCAGTGAGTACGCCTGCCCGGCCCCACCCCAGAGCTGCGCGGGGCCACAGAGCCACGGTGACCACAGCCTGCCCTGGCCTTGCAGGTTCCTGCCACTGCAACCCACACGGCTCCTACGGTGGCACCTGTGACCCAGCCACGGGTCAGTGCTCCTGCCGCCCGGGTGTTGGGGGCCTCAAGTGTGACCGCTGTGAGCCCGGCTTCTGGAACTTCCGTGGCATCGTCACTGACGGCCGGAGCGGCTGCACCCGTGAGTGACGGGCAGTGGTCAGTCCCCAGCCAAGCGCTCCCACCTGTGTGTCCTGTCCCTGTGCTCCTCGCCTCACTGCTCAGACCCCGGCCTGACCCACACCAGGCAGGCACAGGGCCAGGCTCTGGCGCCAGTGAGGAGAGCAGGCGCAGACCTCAGGTTCCTTCCCCGGCCCTCAGCCTGCAGCTGTGACCCCCGGGGAGCCGTGCGGGACGACTGTGAGCAGATGACCGGGCTGTGCTCCTGTAAGCCTGGGGTGGCCGGACCCAAGTGCGGGCAGTGTCCAGATGGCCATGCCCTGGGCCCCGGTGGCTGCGAATCAGGTGAGGGCCAAGCCTGGCACTGACCTTGTCTCCCCGTGCCTGGGGTGGGGCCATCGTAGGGGCAAGGCCTCCTGAGCCGGCAGCGTCTCCCATGTCTGCCTCAGACTCCTTGGCACCCGAGACGTGTGCTGAGACGCGCTGTGAGTTCGGGGCGTCCTGCGTAGAGGAAGCTGGCTCCACCCGCTGCGTGTGCCCAACATCCACCTGTCCAGAGGCCAGTGCTACCAAGGTGAGGGCTGGGGCACGTAGAGGGCATGGGGGGCGGGGAGGGGCCTTCCATCGCAGCATCCTTGCCCTGTGCCGCAGGTCTGCGGGTCAGATGGAGTGACCTACGGCAACGAATGCCAGCTGAGGACCATTGCCTGCCGCCAGGGCGTGGATATCTCCGTCCGGAGCCTCGGCCCGTGTCAGGGTAAGGCCCCACTCTCCGCCTCGAAAGGACCGAGAAGGCCCAGCTCGGGGCTGACCGCCTGCCCTGGGCCTCCACTCAGACTCTGTTCCTCCCACAGAGTCTGTCGCTCTCGGTGGCCGCCCGACCCCTGTACCCGTGGCTGCGTCAGGGCCCAACCTGAGCATGGCACTGCCTTTCCCCCCGAGCGCCCCATCTCTGGCGCCCACCAGGACCCCCCACAGCCAGCCCACTCCTCAGCCCTCGCCAGGACCTCGGACCACGGCCAGCATGCCCAGGACTACCACGAGGCCCATGCCGACCGTGCCCCCCACAGCCTCCACTCCAGCAGCCAAGCTCGCCACGTCTGCCTTCGGCGAATCTGGCAGTGCTGACGGGAGCGGCGACGAGGGGCTGAGTGGTGACCTGGAGGCCAGTGGGGCTGGCTCAGGGGGTGAGCGCGGGCTCAAGGACGCAGGGGAACGGGGCCCGGGAGGGCTACCTCCAGGGCCAGGCTCAGCTCAGACTGTACCTCCTCAGGACTCGAGCCCCCCGAAGGTGGCAGCACTGTGACCCCTGGGCCACCCATGGAGAGGGCTTCTTGCTACAACTCCCCTTTGGGCTGCTGCTCGGATGGCAAGACACCCTCGCTGGACGCAGAGGGTTCCAACTGTCCCGGTGAGTGGGTGGCCGGGGGCTGGGGTTCAGCATGACCTGTGGCCGGACACGGCCAGGAATGCTGTCTCCCCTGCCAGGCAGGAGGCCTGCCCCGCAGGTGGGCACTCAGGGTGTATGGTCTTCTGATTTGGGGACACACATGTGCGTGGTCTTGGACGCAGCTCAGGCATGTACACGTGTGGTCTCGGCCCCCACACACACGTGGGTGCCCAGGACCCTGCAGCTAACGTGTCTTTCCTGTTGCAAGCCGGCCTGGAGCACTGCTCCAAGAAGTCCGCCCGGTAACTGGCGCCAGCCCCGCCCCCGAGACCCCACTAACCTCACGACCATCTGACTAACCTGCCCGCACCCCATGTGGCTTGCTGCTGGGGTCCGCGCCTGTGGCCCACCCAGCGGCCAGGCCGGTCCCAGCAGGGCCTCACTGCCACCTCCCCCACAGCCACCAGGGCCTTCCAGGGTGTACTGGAACTCGAGGGGGTCGAGGGGCAGGAGCTGTTCTACACACCAGAGATGGCTGACCCCAAGTCGGAGCTCTTCGGGGAGACCGCTAGGAGCATCGAGACCGCAGTACGTGCAGGGGCGCGGCCCTGCCCCGCCTCTAGCTTCCCTCCCAGGACGCACCCAGAGAGGTGCTGGAATGGGCGGCCGGACAGTCCGGCCTGGGCAGCTCCCCAGAGCCCTCCCCCACTGCCCACCCACAGCTGGACGACCTCTTCCGGAACTCCGACGTGAAGAAGGACTTCCGAAGCGTCCGCCTGCGGGACCTGGGGCCCGGCAGCTCCGTCCGAGCCATCGTGGACGTGCACTTTGACCCTGGTGAGGCCCCTTCCCGGGCCCTCCCAGGAGGTGGGCGGGTGTGCGTCGGGTTCTCCCATGCTCCTTGTCCCCTCCTTCTCAGCCACGACCTTTAGGGCATCCGACGTGGCCCAGGCCCTGCTCCGGCAGATACAGGCGTCCCGGCGCCGGCCCCTGGGGGTGAGGCGGCCGCTGCAGGAGCACGTGCGCTTCCTGGACTTCGGTGAGGGCTGCCGCCCACCCAGCCCCTCCCCACTTCCCTGAGACCCTCCCCCCTGCCGGCCCTCCCAGGGCTCTGCTCTCGGGGGTCCTGACGGTCCTTCTGCCCTCAGACTGGTTTCCCGCATTCTTCCTGGGAGCCACCACAGGAGCCACGGTGGCCACAGCCACGGCCAGAGCCACCACCATGGTCCACCTGCCTTCTGCTGTGACCCAGCGGGCCCTGTCCCCCAGTCACACCAGCCAGCCTGCTGACAGGACCACAGCCCTGCCCACCACACGCCAGCCACCCACCACTGCCCCCCGTCGCGTGCCTGGACGCCGGCCCTTGCCCTCAGGCACCCAGCAGCCGCTGAAGCCCTGTGACTCCCAGCCCTGCCTCCACGGGGGAACCTGCCAGGACCAGGGCCCTGGCGGCGGCTTCACCTGCAGCTGCCCGGAGGGCAGGAGGGGCGCCGTCTGTGAGAAGGGTAAAGACCACCCACGCTGGAGAGGGGCAGGGAGGCAGAGAGAGGGCCGGCAAGCGTTGGGGCCGGGCCAAGCCATAGGTGGGAGATGGGGGCCAGGCCAAGGGGGCCCAGGTTGGGGTGATGGGGCTGGGGCCAGCCTGGGGACTCAGGGCTGGGGCAGAGCACCGAGGGGGCGGGGGTCCTCCGTGCCCCTCCAGTGGGTCCCTCCTTGTCTGCCGGCAGCACCGCACCCCTCTGCGCCAGCCTTCGGGGGCCACTCCTTCCTGGCCTTCCCCACCCTCCGTGCCTACCACACGCTGCGCCTGGCACTGGAGTTCCGGGCACTGGAGCCCCAGGGTTTGCTGCTGTACAACGGCAATGCCCGGGGCAAGGACTTCCTGGCGCTGACGTTGCTGGGGGGCCGGGTGCAGCTCCGGTGAGTGGACAGGGCAGCCCAGGTGGCCGGCGGGGAGGGGGGCTGCTGGCAGGGATGGTCAGGAGGGGAGCTGAGGTGGGGGAGGGGGGAGGGGGGAGGGCGGGAGGCTGAGGTGGAGCCGTGGTCCCCGCCTGAGGTTGCTGTCCTGAGTCCCTGCTCCCATTCCCCAGGTTTGACACTGGCTCGGGGCCCGCGGTCCTGACCAGCTCAGTGCCCGTGGAGCCCGGCCGCTGGCACCGCTTGGAGCTGTCTCGGCACTGGCGCCGGGGTACGCTCTCCGTGGATGGGGAGACCCCTGTTGTGGGCCATAGCCCCAGTGGTACTGATGGCCTCAACCTGGACACAGACCTCTTTGTGGGCGGCGTCCCGGCGGACCAGGCTTCCGTGTGAGCATCAGGGAGCGGGGGACACCCCTGACCCCAGGCCCTTGAGCTTGGTCCTGACTCTTGACTCCTGTGGTCGGCATCTAAGAGGCCCAAGCCACTTGCAGATAGCACAGTGGGGGAGCACAAGTGTGGATGAGGGCAGTGACCCTGATGTGATCCTGATCCCGATTCTGTCCCCTGGGCAGCATCCCTGAGCCTCAGGCTGTTGTGTGACCACCAAGGAGGGGCTGCGCTGCCCCGACCTTTAGTCCTGAGCCGTGACCCTCAACCCACTTCTTTTTTCAGTCCTGTTTGTGGGACTGGGCATCCTGAGAGCCCCAGAAGCATGGACGGGGATAGGGGGCAGCCCTCATCCCGGCTGGCAGGGGAGCCAGTGGTACAGCTGGCTGGGGGAGAGGGTGTCTTGGTCTCTTGCCTCTGACGCCTACCCTCCTCCTGGCGGCAGGGTGCTCGAAAGGACCTCCATCCGTGTCGGCCTCAGGGGCTGCATCCGCCTCCTGGATGTGAACAACCAGCGGCTGGAGCTCAGCAGCTGGCAGGGGGCCGTGACCCGGAGCTCCGGTGTGGGCGCGTGTGGGGACCACCCGTGCCTGCCCAACCCCTGCCTCGGTGGGGCCCCGTGCCGAGCCCTGGAGGCTGGCATGTTCCACTGTCTGTGCCCCCCCGGCCGCTTTGGTGAGGCTGGAGCCTGGGCTGGGCGCGGGGTTGGGGGGCACGCCCGCGTGTCTGTCGGCGCAGGACCTCATCGTGTCTCGTCACAGGCCCCACCTGCGGTGCTGACAAGAACCCCTGCGAGCCGAACCCCTGCCACGGGGCCGCCCCCTGCCGCGTGCTGCCGGACGGGGAGGCCACGTGCGAGTGCCCCCAGGGGCGAGGGGGCACCACCTGCCAGACAGGTGGGGGCACTGGGCCATCGGTGCAGGGAGGGTGGGGATGAGGACGGCGGGGTTCAGCATTAGGGTGTGGGTTCTGGGTGGGGTTAGGGTCGGGGTTCTGGCTAGCGCTAGGGCTGGAGTTAGGCCTGGGGCTCAGAGACCGGTGGAGGTGCGTGGAGGTGCAGGGAGCCCCAGGGGTCAAGGCCCAGCCCCGTGTGACTGCACTCCCGTCCTCCACAGCTTCTGAGCGGGGTCATTCCCAGCCCTTCCTGCCTGACTTCAACGGCTTCTCCTACCTGGAGCTGAAAGGCTTGCATACCTTCGAGCGGGACCTGGGGTCAGTAGGACAGAAGGGGCGGATGAGGGGAAGGACCCCCCAGCCCCGTCCGGCCTGCAGGGTGAAGGGCCATTGAGATGCCCCCGCCTGTCGCTACCTGACCCCAGGGAGAAGATGGCTCTGGAGGTGGTGTTCCTGGCGCGTGGCCCCAGCGGCCTGCTCTTCTACAACGGGCAGAGGACAGACGGCAAGGGCGACTTCGTGTCCCTGGCGCTGCGGGACCGCTTCCTGGAATTCCGCTATGACCTGGGCAAGGGGGCTGCCGCCATCAGGTGCGCCCTCGCGCGTGGGCCTGGGACTGAGGCCGGGGACGCTTGGCAGGGTCCCCGCAGGCCCCTGGGTGGACGGACTGGCAGGGCCCAGAGCCTGCTCATGGTACCCCCTCCTCACCAGGAGCAAGGAGCCAGTGGCCCTGGACACCTGGACCAGGGTCTCACTGGAGCGCAGTGGCCGCAAGGGGGCCATGCGTGTCAGCGATGGGCCCCGCGTGCTGGGGGAGTCCCCGGTGAGTGTCCCCAAGGCCGTGGGCCTCCCGCCAGCTCCCCCCGCCTCCCTGCTCCCTCCCCTCCTGGGAGGCACAGTCCCTGCCCCACAGCTGGCTCTCACAGAACTGTTTTCTCCCCCGTCTGTCCTGTGCCTCTGTCTGTCTGCTCTCTGCCCCCACTGCTCTCTGGCTCTTGCTCTGCAACCCCCACCCTGCTCTTCGGACGCCAGAAATCCCGCAAGGTACTGGTCTCTGCTCTACCCTTGCTCGTTCGTCTCCTAGAGTAGCTCCCGCCCCACTGAGTCTCCACACAGGCCACGTCTGTGTGATTAACTTTGTGTCCCGGATACGCTGGCGGGTGACAGGGTTGGCCAGTGCGGGGGGGTGTGGGGGGCGTTGATCTGGGCCCCAGTGTCCTTGTCTCTGCCCCATGAGCAGCCCCCGCAGCCCCCTCACGCCCCTCACGCAGAACCTCCCCCCAGGTACCGCACACTGTCCTCAATCTGAAGGAGCCGCTCTATATCGGGGGGGCCCCTGACTTCAGCAAGCTGGCCCGCGCGGCCGCCGTGTCCTCCGGCTTCGACGGCGTCATCCAGCTGGTACACGGGGCAGGGGCGGGGCTCATGGGGGGCGGGGGGAGCTCTGCAGTGGGAGGGGTGGTCGAGTCCCGAGGAAGGCCCCAACCCCGAGGGGTCTCTGTCCGGGACGGGGGCTGCTGTGGAGGACAGCAGGCCAGACTGCGCTGCTCTACCCCTTACCCCCCAGGTTTCCTTGAAAGGCCGCCAGCTGCTGAACCGGGAGCACGTGGTGCGGTCCGTGGAGGTCTCATCTTTTGCCCACCACCCTTGTACCCAGGCCTCCGGCCACCCGTGCCTGCATGGGGCCTCTTGCCTCCCTCGGGAGGCCTCCTACGAGTGCCTGTGCCCTGGGGGCTTCTCGGGGCCTCACTGCGAGCAGGGTGAGATGGGTGAGCGCAGCCTGGCCCCTGGCCGAGGCTGGGTGGGGGGCCCCGCCCGAGGCAGCCCTCACCCCGACTGTCTCTCAGGGCTGACTGAGAAGTCGGCAGGGGACGTGGACGCGCTGGCCTTCGACGGACAGACCTACGTCGAGTACCTCAGTGCCGTGACTGAGAGGTAACGTGCCACCTGGGCGCCGGGCGCCCCTGCCCTCTGCCGTCCGTCCGGTCCTGTGTGAGCCTGCTGTGCGGGGTGAGACGCGGGCCCTGCCACAGCCACCGACCACTCTGCGGCCAGCAGGGAAGGCCTGGCCTCGGCCCCGCAGCCGCCCGCTGCCCTCCTCCGCCCGCCCCCAACCTCCTCCTCTCTCACCACCTCTGTCTCTTTGTTTCCAAGCGAACTGACCAATGAGATCCCCGTGTAAGTAGCACCTGGGCCCCCACCACACCATCCTGCTCCCCCATTCTCAGCGCCTCCCCCGCAGTAGCCGACCCCCACCCCTGCGGAGGGCCAGGCTTTCCCATCCCGGGGCAGGAGACTGAGCCTAGGAAGAGGGGCAGGTCATCCCCTGCACGTGCTGCAGCTCCCGCCCCGCCGTGAGGCACCACCATGGCGTGCGCGTGCACGTGTGTGCGTGCATCAGAGCCCACACAGGTCTGGGCGTGTGCATGCAGGTGTGTCTGTGTGCATACGTGTCTGTACATGCACGTGCGCGTTCAGACATCGGGGGCCTCTCCCAGGCAGGGGAGCCCCGAGCCCTGCCTCTTGACCTCTGCCTTTGACCTGGGTCGTGCCCACTAGCCCTATGTGTCCACATGACATCGCCCAGGCTCTGCGTGGCCTGTGTCTCTTCTGTGGGTGCTTGCTCACACTCTCCATTGCCAAAAAGGGGACAGGGGGTGGGGCAGGGCTGCCAGGTACCCCCCCCCGACCCTACGCCACAGCCTGTCTGTCCCCTGCTCACCTGCTTCCCCTCTCTTCCGGCTTCTAAGTCCTGATGCTCCGGATTCCGGGGCCCTTCCCAGGTGAGCAGTGGCACCCAGCCCCCGCTCTCTGTCTTCCTCCTTCCTCTGCCTGTGTGTCTGCCTGTCCGGTCCCCCGCTGCCGTCCGCCTCGCGACCTGTCTGTCCCCCGCCTGCCCGTCCAGGCTCCCTGGGCTTCCTTGCAGCTGCCGTCATGGCCCCTGCCCTCCCGCCCCCTGCGCCCCATCCCCGGCCACCCTCGGAGGCCCTGACGGTCTTTCCCCCGCAGCGAGAAGGCCTTGCAGACCAGCCACTTCGAGCTGAGCTTGCGCACGGAGGCCACACAGGGGCTGGTGCTATGGAGCGGCAAGGCCACAGAGCGGGCCGACTACATCGCGCTGGCCATCGTGGACGGGCGCCTGCAACTGGCCTACGACCTGGGCTCTCAGCCCGTGGTGCTGAGCTCTACCGTCCCCGTCAACACCAACCGCTGGTTGCGGGTCAGGGCGCACAGGTCAGAAGGAAGCCCGGGCCATGCCAAGAACAGCGGCGGGTGGCGCCTGGACTTGCCCAGCCCGGGCATGCCGGGTCACTCGTAGCCAGGGCCCAGGTTTGAGGTGGGGGCGGGGCTAAGTGCCCAACTTGAGGCCACTCCCAGGGCTGGGGGAGGGACAAGAGGACAAAGGAGAAGCACTTGTGGCCAGGGACTCCCTGATCTGGACAGGGAGTGCTTGGTCTGCCCAGATGCTGTCCACTGGGTCTGAGCCTGGCCACCCCTACAGCAAAGTGTAACCCGCGTGAGGACCCCGCTGCCCTAGCCACCAGGCATGCTCCTGGGTATCAGTGCCCCCTCATTCTGGCCCCCAGGCGGGACTTCCAGGAGAGAGGGGTGTGGGGCTGAGGATCAGGGGGTGGCAGGTGTGCCCTCTGGAAGCAGCTGATGATGGCCTCACCCACCACACCCCCCAGGGAGCAGAGGGAAGGGTCCCTTCAGGTGGGCAACGAGGCTCCCGTGACTGGCTCTTCCCCGCTGGGTGCCACGCAGCTAGACACAGACGGAGCCCTGTGGCTGGGTGAGTGTTCTGAGGGGGTCCAGGGGAGGGGTACCCCAGGCTCTGAGAATCAGGGACGTACCTCATCCCTGGGGCTGCAGACTGAGTGCTGCCTGAGTGTGCCCGTCCCTGTCCACACACCAACTGGCCAGGGTACTTGTCCCCTCCTGTCTTAGGCCCTGCAGTTCCCGGGGCGACTGTGGGGCCGGGAGGCTGGAGCGTGTCTCCTGGTCAGGGAGCCCCCCTCCCCCCAGGGTGCTGACAGGCCTTGGGTAACTCGGGGTCTCTTGAGTACCCATGGGTCTCTCTGCTGGCTGGTCCCCAGACGGCCCACGGTCACAACGGGGTGGCCTGCCTTCCGTCCTCCTGCAGGTGGCCTGGAGAAGCTGCCCACGGGCCAGGCCCTGCCCAAGGCCTACAGCACAGGCTTTGTGGGCTGCCTCCGGGACGTGGTGGTGGGTCGGCGCCCGCTGCAGCTGCTGGAAGACGCTGTCACCAAGCCGGGGCTCCGGCCCTGTTCCGCCCCATGAGACACACCGCAGCCCGCCACGCACCCTGTTGTCATTATTTTCTATTTTTGTAAACTCATCAATTTTTTGATATGGTTTTCTTGCCTACGTGTTGGCCAGAGGGACTGCTGGGCCAGCTTCCCTACCGTCCAAGCAGAGAACCACAGAAACTCTGTGTCACGAGACTTGCAGGGGGAGACAGCGCGGGCAGCATGGAGGCCTTGTGCTCCTCCACCTTGGGCCAATGCCTCTCACCCCTCTTGCTTTGCCTCCCCGATGTGTTCACCCGGGCTGGGCCTGTGTCCCCAGCGCAGGCAAGCAAGCTGGGGCTTGAGGGGGCCTTTCCTCCCCACAAGCCCTAGGAGGCCTTCCTGGGTCCCCACTTGAGGTGTCCCTCCTGCATGTGCCGTAGGCCAGGGCAAGCTTCGAGCCCAGCCCGGCTCCTCCCAGGCCTCCCGTGCCAATACTGTGACTTGGAACCAATGTTACATTACTGTTGGGGCTACTGTACCCTCCCTTCAATCATGTCCACTAAGCCCAGAGTGCTGGAGAACAGAGGCCAGGCCAGACCTGGTCAGGGCACCCGGGCCCTTAGCTAGCCCTGCCTGTGTCCCCAGCCGGCTTGGACCTAGCTGTGTCCCCTCCCTGGCACCGCCCGTCTCATTAGGCGTTCTGAGAGGGAGCAGGGCTGCTCCGTGGTGTGGGCGATGTCCACTGCCTGCTTGCTTGGGCAGCTGGCATCCCCCTCTCAAGGATGGATGTCTGGGCCTGACCACCAACCTTTATGAGTTGCTTTTGGTTGATACCTGGGGTGACAGGGCCATCACCCTTCCTGTCCTGGCCCAAGGGCAGCTGAGCACTCTCCCTCCGGATCTGGTGCAAGGGGTGTCCAAGACCAAGGCCAAGAGGTGGGCGTAGAGGCAGCAGAGAAAACTGCAATATTGTGCCCCATCCCACCTGCCCCTCCCCCTCACACCCTGCCGTCCTGTGGGGTGGCGCCCCTCACCCTCCCACAGCTGGGAATGGGCCACTGAGCCCAGAGGCTGGAGCGAGCCTCTATGTCATGTCACTAACTCCAGTCTGTGTCTGTGTGTGTGTCTGTCACCGTAAATAAAGTCTAAACACTTTACAAGAGGTGCAGGCATCTGTCCACACCAAACACCATCCCTGGGCTCTGCGGGGCTCAGGGACCGCCCACCGGGCTCCCTCCCACAGCTCCTTGTTCAGGTTTGTGACACAGCACAGGTGCCAAGCTCCCTTAGGGTGCTCTGGATAAGAAAAGGGCCTTGCCCTGAGGTGTGTAGGGCTGCTTTTCGCAGCATGCACCCTGTCAGGCATGGGGTGGGGCCGTGGAGGCCAGCATACCAGGTGGCCGTGGAGGTGACTGGCCTCAGGCCACTCAGGCCGCAGGCCCCGAGCGCACATGTGCTTGTTTGCCCGTCATCTACATCGGTGTGAAGAGTGAGCAGATTGTACTGACTGAGGTCAGCGGGGTTGGGGGGCAGGGTAGGTGGGGGGTAGGAGGGCTGGGGGTCCAGCCAGGGTGCATGGGGGGCCGGGCAGGCGGCCCTTCTCATTGCCCAGGTGGAAGGGCAACCCTTGGCTCTGCTGGGAGACCCCAAGCAGGAAGCCCTGAGAGGGGCTGGCCCCGGGCAGCTGTGACCAACCAGTCCCACAGCAGCTGTGAGCCTCTAACGAGGAACAGGGGAAGAAGGGGGAGTTGAGTGGCTTCCTTTCTGGAACTCCTGGCTTGTATAAAGGGTGACTCTGGTGTTTTGTTTTGTTGTTAACAGAAAAAAAAGCAGAAAATGAATATAAGAAAACAAATACCCACCCCCTGCAGGGCGGGGTTGGGGGGTGACCTGTTAGACCCTGGGCTTGCACATTTTCATCCATTCTTCTTTAACTTGTTTGTTGGAGATGTGTGTGGAATGGATGCCCTGTGCCAGTCAGCTGTCGGGCCCTGGGGCTGGGGGTTGGGGCCTAAACCCCAAGGGGCTGAGGAGGGACAAACAGGTGGTGATGCAGGGCACAAGGAGCAGGCCCAGCCCGAGGAAACCCTAGCGCTCAGATCCAGACCTGAGGGTAAGCAAGTTGCTGGAGACCGGGTATGAAGGCCTGAGGCGGGCAGGAGGGGGTCCTCACATCCTTACGTCAGTGCAAGGGCCCTGCCGCTGAACGGAAGGCGCCCTGCGGGGAAAGGGAAGGCAGGCCTGGCCCGGACAGCTGGACGCCCCGGGTGCAGGACAGGCCAGCAGGGTGGTAGGACCAGGCGAAGACAGGCAGGACAGATCCTGTGGGGCCGGGCCGGGCCGGGCTGGGGGGTGGGGCAGTGGTAGGTGGGTACAACCCGAATGCACCTGGAGGGGCTGGGCTTGAGGAGCGAAGAGCCAACTGGACAGAGACCAGGAGGCCTGTCGCACCGGACGGAGGGGATGCTGAACATAAGGGAGCAGGTGGGCTGTTCTGGGATCCTCTCAAGGGGAGAAGAGGCTCTCACACTGGGAGGTCAAGGGGAAGGTGGGTGGGGGCCAGAAGTGTCTGGGAGTTGATGCTTCCAGAGGGAGGGGCTCTCAGGACAATCCCTGCGGAGCCTCAGCACCCACGGGTGGCTAGGTGAGGTGGCCCCGCTGAGCAGGAAGGGGAGCCCTGACCAGCTCTCCCGCAGCGCTGGGCAGGGGATCTGGGCTCCAGGCTGGGAAGCTGCGGGCTTGGAGAAGCTTCCCTGCCTTGGTGCACTGCTCCTGAGAGCAGCTGAACAGGAGAGGGCCCGGAAGCCCCTCCCAGGGCATCTCAAGGTTGGGAGCCCAGATGAATTAAGTGCCGCTCCCCAGCAAGGGGCTTGTGAAAGGTGGTTCGGCCCCCCCCGGGGGACAGGAACCGAGCAGATGAGGGGCAGCTGGAGCTGGAGCAAAGCATCACTTAGGAAGGGAGGAGACTGTCTAGTGGGGAGGAAAGGCGGGAAGCCCCCAAGGCGGAAGAGTAAGAGGTGGTCCACTGGCCTTCACGCTGGAACAGCCACCCCCGCCCCGCTCCACCCTTCAGGGGCCTCCTCCTCTAGCTCCGACCACCCCCACCTCCCCGGGAGAGCCCCGCCCCGCCCCGCCCCCTCCCTTGAAGGAGGCGACGCGGGAAAGGCCTGCGGGCTCTGGGACTCAGGGGCGGTGGGACTGATGCGTTTATCACGGTTACGCGCCGCTGGGCGCAGGCGGCTGGCCAGGCTGGGGCTCGCCGGGTCCCGCCCGCCCCGCGCCCTCGCCCTGCGAGCCCGGGACGCCCGCGTGGATCCCCTGGTTCTCAAGTTCGACGCCCTCGAACACTGTCGACTCCGTCCCAACTCCTACGCGGAGGCGGCGTATGGACACTGCGCCTTTAAGGGAGCCCCGGGACGGGGCTCTGGGTGGGCGGGGCCCTCGGGCGGGGCCTTCTCGAAGTGGCCCGAGGGCGCGGCCGCCTGGACCCGCCAGGCGCCCTGCGCGGACCAGACAGGACCTCGAGCAGGTGAGCCAGGGCCGCTAGGGGGCTGGACTCCGCGACCCCTGGAGACGGGCTTCGGCCCGACGGGCACCGACGGGTAGCGCCGAGACCTGCTTCTGGGCCTGACCTCCTGGCACAGAACTCTCTCCACGGCCAAGGCACGAGGCCAGAGTCCCAGGCCCACAAGGGCGGGCCTCACCCAAGCAGTTGAAAGGGACCCTTTCTAATGGGGGTGGGGGGTGGCCTGGGTGAAGGTCAGGTGTACCCTGATCCCAAGGAACAGAATTAGCCCTGCAGGTGGCGGGTGGCAGTGGTTGGAGTCTAGCATGGGCAGCAGGTGTCAAGAGAAAGTCAGACCCTCCCACTCTCCCTCCCCTGGACTCCTTGCCCTGCTCCAGGCTTCCTTCTGGCCACTGGATTTGGGTTCTGCCGGGTGCAGGTAACCCTTGCTTCCCTAGGACTCCTCAGGGCAGGAGCTCTGAGGGGTCCTGCAGGGTCTAGTCTCCTCTGCTCTAGTCTTGGCCCCCTGACCGTACCTAATGACAAAGACCAGCCCTCTCTAGATGGTCTCATCTTTCCTCCAGACCCTCTTAAGGGCCAGGTTTAGGGGACAAGCTCCCTGGTAGGGACCTGAGAGCCAGGCAGCTGCAGGTCAAGCCAGCTTCCTGCCTCCATGCAGAGGGAAAGTGGGAAGCGTGACAGGAACTGGGCCCTGGGCCAGGGCCTGGGAACTGGGCCTTCATGCCCTTTCTGCTGGATCCCTGCTCTGTGGGTACGTGTGCGCACGCATGTGAGCGCAGACTCAGCCATGCAGGTGTGGGACACATCACTGGGGGCTTGGTGAGGCAGGAGGTCACAGGAGGGGTCATGCTATGACCCTGAGCGACTTCCTAGATAGGCGAGGGGCTGGACAAGGTCTGATTTTCAGGGTCCCCAGGGTGTCTCTGGACCTAAGGAGCAAGTTCCTTAGCCCCAGGCAGAGACCCCTGCCTCCCCCCATCTCCCACCAGCAGCACCTCGGTGATGAGGGTCCCAGGATCCCTAGGAAGAATGTCGTGAGGAAGCAACTAGGCACAGTGGCCTCCATCAAGGTCATGGGCCTTCTGAGCTCAGAGATAGTGGAAATCAGTTGGATCTCAGGAACTTGTCTGTGATAATAGCCCAAATTCAGGGAGGAGCGGGTTTTGAGATCTGGTTGGAATGACCCTCAGACTCTCTTCAGCCTCACTCTGAATTGTCCCCCAGGCAAGTTCTGGTGCCAGAGAAGGCCCTGTCATGTGCATGTGACCGTGCTCCAGCCTGGGAAAGCCCCGGGTGGGGCTCTGACCGCTCTGGCCAGCCCCTCTCTGCCCCACCCTGTGCTGACCGTCTGGACTGTCACTGCTCTGGCCCACATCCCTCTGAGGTCTGGACAGTGAGGTCTGTCCCCCGTGTCCACCCCCACCTCGTGTCCCCTTCCTGTGGCCCTGGGTCAATGGTGGGTCAATGGGCATGTCTATCGGCACTGCTCACCCGGGGGCCTCCGGCACTGTGGGGCAGGGCCAGATGCAGGTGCCTGATACTGATGCCTGGGAGGGGGCTGGGCCCCATGGTGGGGTGGTGGGCATGCAGAGCCCCCTTGGGCTCGCCCGCCGTTCCAAGGGTCGGAGAGGAAGGTATGTCTCTGGTTAATTTGGTTCTGTATAGACGGGGTAGAACTCGGTTTGGTTTCCTCTTGTACCAGAAGGGTCAGGGCCTGCGGCCGGGGGCCGGAAAATGGAGAAGGGCACTGTCTGCGCTCCGGGGTCCCCAGGCCTGGAACCCTTCCCCACCGGACTGCGGATTCCCCATAACAACAGTGTCTGCCCTGCTGGAGAGTCCAGCCCCAGTATCACCAGTGTAGGCGGTGACAGGCCATTCCCGTGTCTCCCAGGGTACCAGGTTTGGGGCAAGGCCACACAGAGAGCTAGTCCAGCCAGTGGCCAGTACAGGTTCAGGCTGGTTCGGTTAGGTAGGCTGGGCTGTTCCTGGGCTCCTGAGCACAGCCCAGGTTCAGTTGGGCCTTGAAGGGCCCAGGCCTCGAGACCCGCCGGAAGCCCGGTATGCCCCATTCACCCTACCTGCCTTCCTTCCCTGGTACTGCAAGACCATGTCGCCAAGGCTGAGCTGAGTCACGGACCCAGCACAGAGCCGGGAGCTCTCTGGCACAGAGGGGACCCTGGGCCCTGGCACAGAGGGGTACGGGGATTGGAGATGAGGACCTGGAGCCCTCCTACCTCCTCCCACCCCCTTGGCCACGGCAGCAAGGCTCCCTGGTCTGCCGAGCGCCCGGCTGCACGTCAGGCCTGGCTGGGGGATGGGAGGCCCTGCGTCCGCGCGGGATTCAGGAGGGCAGTGGTGCGAGTGGCGGCAGCCTCACGGGGGCCCCACCCCTGGAGATTTCCACCTGATAGACCCAGTGGCAGTTTGTGGGGAGGAGAGGGGACAGGAAGTACGGTTGAGAGTCCCTGAAAGGACAGCCAGGTGCCCGTCACCCATCTCTGTGGCTTTGGTTCTGGGCCTCCACCCTCTACCGCTGCCCAATGCTCTGGGCATCGCCCATCGCGAGCAGGAATCTGCGGCTACTGGGGCTGGGCGGGGAAGGCTCCTGGGTGGAAGCCGTGCTGCAGCGGAGCAGGGGCCCGTGGTGGAGGGGGTTGGAAGGGTTCTGGGTTCCACGTCCCCCGCCCCACACTGTCCTGTCGTTGGTCCAAGGACAGCATGAAGCCATTGCCCTTTTCCTGGTGGCCCGCCTACTCTCCCGTGGCTGGCTCTGGAGGTCACCCTGCAGCATCCCCTGCCCTAGGAGGCCTTCCCGGGCAGCCTTACCCGCTGGGCTATGTGACCAAAAGTTGCCCCCGGGTCTGGCTCCCCAACAAGCCAGCGCGGGAGAGAGCTCAGGCACTAGGCTCAGAACATGCCTAGGAAGGTCCTGGAGGGTGGTCCCCCAATTCCCCGGGAGGAAAGTGTGTGCAGGCATGTTGCTTAGGCTGGGGGACCCTGGGGCAGCTGTCTGAGCTTCCAGGCTGCTCTGAACTAACCCATGGACCCTGGGGATCCATCAAGGTCAGAGCTGAGCCTGGCTTCAGTGAAGACACAGGGCGCCAAACAGAAGCATGTCCGTGTGTCTGGGCTGTTCGTTCACACGGTGGGGGGGGCCTGCAGTGGGCTTCAGGGAAACGCGGGCAGCAAAAGGGCTGGGTTCTGGGTGCATTTGGAAGGGAGGCCACGAGGTTGCTGGAAGAGAGCGCCGAGGGGCTGCAAGCTGGTGACGGCAGCCACGCGTGAGCAGGGGACCGTGGAGAAGAGCAGCCTTTCCGAGCGTGGCCAGGAGTTTCACACTTTGCGAATGTGAAGATAGAAATGCTGTTACCTTCCCTAATGGAGGGGCCAAGAAGAGAAGTATCTGTGAGTGTGAAGCTCAGATCCCAGGTGAGGCTAGAGGCGTAGGAGGCCCGTGGACGTGTAGTAGACACACGCCCAGCACAGGTGAGCCACTCTGGCCCTGAGAGGTCAAAAACAGGAGGCCCCAGCAGAGGACCCTGGCCAGGTGAAGCAGGGTGCCTAGTGAGCGTGGGATTCTGAGGAACAGCGGAGTAGGGGCATGGCCCTGGGTCGGTCAGATGCTGCTGAGGACCAAGGCCTGGCCACAGGCCCGGAAGACAGGTGAGCACCCTGAGACTAGAGGTCTCTGCAGGGCCGGAGGGCAGAGGGCAACAGACCTGTGGGGATTCGGGCAAGGATGCGCAGTGCAGGCCGGCGCAGGCCAGAACTTTCCGTGGTGATGGGAGTGTTTCCTCCCTGACCCGTCAGCAGGCCGCCAGCCACAGGTGGCTCTGGCAGTAGAGTGTGGCCGTGTGACCCAGGAACTGGGCTCTGATTTTGTAGAATTTTCCTTCATTTACATTCCCATGTCACGCATGCTCTGGGCTGCTGTGTTGGACACATGGGTGTAGCCTGTGGGCACGGATGCCTCCTCGGGGAACAAAGGACAGGCACCGAAGGCCTGGGGCACAGAGAGGGCTGAAGGAGAAGGACCTGGAGCGCGTCCGGGCTGGCGCTAGACACGGCTCTGATTTCCACTCTAGAAAGTTCTCTACGGGGCAGGATCATCCTTGCTGTCTCTTGGGTCCAATTTAAACCTGGGCCAGAATTTCCTGCCCTAATAGGGGAACAAAAGCTACTGGTGTCAAGAAGGCAGCACTTAGGGTCTCGGACTCGGGCTCAGGCACAGCCCTCAGTGTGGGCCGTGCAGGCCAGTCCCTCTGGGGTCCTGGGGCTGTCCCCCACTTCACGGGGGAGGCTGTGACGGAGGACCAGCCCGGGCAGGCAGGGCTGGGGGCAGACACAGGGCTGCCGTCCCTCTTAGCAGCCCGCCTCTTGGGTCCTTCAGTCGCAGGACTCAGCCTGTGTGCAGCTCCCAGCCGCCCTCTCAGGGGTGCCCCATCCGTCCACCTGTGCGCCCCCCGCCATTTCCTGAGTCGTCCACCACCACCACCACCACCACCACCACCACCACCACCACTACTATTGCTGCTTCCTCTTCTTCTAAAGATTTTATTTATTTATGTGACAGAGAGAGACACAGCAAGAGGGAACACAAGCAGGGGGAGAGGGAGAGGGAGAAGCCGGCTTCCCGCTGAGCAGGGAGCCCGATGCGGGGCTCGATCCCAGGACCCGAGCCAAAGTCAGACATTTAATGACTGAGCCACCCAGGTGCCCCACTTCTTCTTTTTAAGATTTTATCTATCTGTTTTCGGGAGCATGAGCACAGGTTGGGGGAGGGGCCGAGGGAGGGACAGAATCCCAAGCTGACTCTGTGCTGAGCCCACAGCCCGACATGGGGCTCGATCTCACCGACCTGAGATCATGACCTGAGCCGAAACCCAGAGTCGGAGGCTTAACCAAGTGAGCCGCCCAGGTGCCCCCCTTGTTCATTCACGGCTTAATCCAGGTATATTGGTTAATGCCCAGGCACTGCTTTTGTCCCTGGGACACTGGACCACTCAGAGCAGCTTCTGCCCTTCAGGGCTGAAACCCTCTCGTGGGAGATGGACAGGAAGCCGGTGACGCGTGCTATCCGCCAAGGAGGCGACAGACACTGTGAAGACAAATAAAGCCGGAGGAGGGAGGGTCTCCCGGCCGTGGGAATGTGCGCCAGGGGCGGACAGCGGCTCCCACGGGGCGGACCCACGGCGGGGAGGCTGGTCGGGGTGGATGGCAGACCGAGCCTGCGGACAGCACTCTTGTTCCGGGAGGGCTAAGTGACGAACGCCGGGGTTGGGGGTGTCCCTGGGCTTGCAGCACGTGCCCCGTGAGGGCAGGCGGTGGCCAACACCACACTAGGAGGGGTGGAACGGGCAGGGTCTGCTGCCAGGGCCCTGAGGGCAGGAAGGAGGCCCTGTGACACAGCGGCGCCCCGAGTACCTTTGGCCAAGCTGTGATGCCCTGGCAGGGCTCCGACTTCGAGGCGAGCTTCCTGGTGGCGGCTGTGTGGGGGTGCTGGACGGCGTCTGTCCCACTCACCCCCACCACCCCCAGCCCCAGGGATGTTTCTGCTCATCTGTGTCCCTGGGACCCCCTGGCCCCACTCCTTCCCCACAGCCCTTAGAGCCAGCCGGTGGCCATTGCCCGTGGCAGGCTGTAAGCACCGGCCCACGGCAGGCCCCGTGGGGGAGGTTGCCTGTGGGCCAGGACTTTGGGAGCCCAGAGGGCCCTCGGTTGTCACCCCAGCTCTGCAGCGCGGCCCCCTGTGGCGCTCATTCCAGGTGGTTTCACCCTAACATCAGTGGAGTTGAGGCAGAGAAGCTGCTCCTGTCCAGGGGCCAGCACGGGAGCTTCCTGGTGAGACCCAGCAAGAGCTGCCCGGGGAGCTTCACGCTGTCCGTCAGGTGGGTCACGGTGGCGCTGTAGCCACGAGTGTTCGGGCCTGAGGCTCCGCCCTCAGCAGGGGGACAGAGGATCAGTCTTCCCCGTCTTCCCAGAAGGATGTTGGGCATTTTCCTGGAAGTGAGGGTGCCCGCTCAGGAAGAGACACCCAAGAATCTGTGTTTTGTGTGGGGTGGGGAGCCAACAGCTCGGCAAGGGTGGGAGGAAATCTGGCCTTCCAGACCAGGCGGCTTCCGGACGGGAGGGAATCACTTAGAAGGGCTTGGGAAGGGCTCAGAGAGTAAGGAGCGAGCAGGACCTCCCTCCCACCCTCCGAGGGGTCTGCTCTTGTGGACGGGGGCCTCTATGGCTGCCCTTAGGGCCCCATGTCCTGGGGACGCTGCCCACCAGGGGTCAGGCCGGAAGCCCTGAAAGGCCCTTGTGTGGGGAGAAGGAACGGAGAGGGGCTGCGGCAGCCGGACCGGTGGGGGCCCCAGACGGGTCGGCGTCGGTCCGTGAGGAGAGGCAGTCTGGGGAGGGGCTTCCCGTCGGTCTCTAGATCTCTCTGCCACACCTGAGGCAGCAGGTGCGACTGACGTTAGCTCTCACGCTGCAGGGACTGCCGTCCTTCCCTGGGGCTTTCCTGGTAGCTTCCCTGAGGCCTGGTCATCAGGAGCCCCCAGGCAGGCTGCCTGGGGTGAGGCAGAGCCCATCGCGCGGAGGGCTGCTCCGGCGTCTGCCTCCAGGCCAAGGGAGAGTAGGCCTTGGGTTGCGAGCCCAGTCCTGACTTCGCTGGGGAGCAGGTGGGACGCCCGCCACCCCGGGTGGGACTGGCACACTGGCTGGATGGGGAAGGGCCTGGCCCCGGCTGTTCCTGGCAGGGGAGCAGCACAGGCAGAGACATCAGCACAGGAAGCTTAGGGACTGTTCTGGAAGCTGCGGGTGGTGATGGGAAGAAAGGATTGGTGGGAGCAGCCCCCCCCCACGGCGGTGACTAGGGCATCTGCCTTCCAGGCGCCACAATGAGGTGGCCCACATCAATGTCCAGAACACGGGCGACTACTACGATCTCTACGGAGGGGAGAAGTTCGCCACGCTGGCCAAGCTGGTGCACCACTACACAGGCCAGCGTGGGGGGCTGCTCCGTGAGTGCAGCGGGGCCCCCGTAGCGCTCCAGCAGCCACTGGGCTACCAGGACCCTGTCTCTGAGTGGTGAGCGGCAGCTCCACGTGTGCGAGTGTCCGTGTCTGCAGAGCATGGCCTCTGGGTCTCCTTTGCCCTCCGTGGCCAGGGTCAGGCTTGGGCACAGCTGCGGCCAAGCTGAGGGAGCGTCCTGCAGGCCCCCCTCCCCAGGGCCTCTAGGTTCCTCTAGGTCCTCTGGGTCCACAGCACTGGCCACAGGGGTGGAAGTGTGCCGCTGGCGAAAGTGAGCCCTGCAGCCAGCGTGGCGCCCGCGCTCCGGCCTGGTGACTCCGGTGAGCCCTGCCCTCCGGCCTCAGCTTTCGCCCGTGCTGAGACCTGAAGAAGCCGCACCTCCCCGGGTGGGATTGTGGGGTGGTCTGAGGTGGCCCCGTCTCTCCTTGCTGGGGACCAGACTGCCATCTGGTGGCCACACTCAGCCCTGCGGGGCTCACCTGTCTTGCCTCTGGCCTGCCTGCTCCTCGGTCAGGGGGAGAGTCAGAGAGGTGGGCGGGGCTCGCTGAGGCGGGCCTGAGTGAAGGTACGGCCTGGGTCCTTGAGATCTGGTGGGTCCATCCGTCTCCCTCTGTGTCTGTGTCTTGTCTTGGAGGCTTCTGGCTGCATGTGGATCTGTGTCCCCTCACCCAGCCAGGCCCCGGCCCTCCGTCTCACCAGGGCTCCCCCTCAACCCCCACCACCCTGGGTCAGGTGGTACCATGGACACCTGTCTGGCAAGGAGGCTGAGCAGCTGCTGATGGAAAAAGGGCGTCTGGGCACCTTCCTGGTGCGGGAAAGTCGGAGCCATCCTGGGGACTTCGTGCTCTCCGTGCTCACACCGAGGCCTGAGAAGGCCGACCTCCAGCCGCGGGTCACACACGTCATGATCCACTTCCAGGTGGGGCGTGGCAGCAGGGACAGGGGTGTGGCTGGGGGAGGGGGTGGGCAGTGGCCGGGCCCCTCACTGCGGTCCCCACAGCCAGATGGGAAGTATGACGTGGGAGGTGGGGTCCAGTTCGACTCCCTCACTGACCTGGTGGAGCACTGCAGGAAGAACCCCATGGTGGAGAAGTCGGGGACGGTGGTGCAGCTCAAGCAGGTTTGCCCGGAGGCACGTGACCCTCGGGATCCAGAGTGAACTTTGTCCCTGGGGTGGGGACGGCCCAAGGGACCACGGGACCAGGGAAGAGGGTGCTAGGCAGTGCTGGGGCAGGGTGGCCTCAGGGAAACAGTGTGGGGTCTGCCCCCTGGGATCTGCTGGACCCTGCTAAGTGTGGACGCAGCGCTCTCCTGGCCAGCCCCTCAAAGCCACGAGGATCAACGCCGCAAGCATCGAGAGCCGAGTGCAAGAGCTCAGCGGACCCACTGATGCCAGCGGGAAGGCCAAGCAGGGCTTCTGGGAAGAATTTGAGGTGCCCGCCCCCTACGCCATAGACTCCCATCCTTTGGGGCTTGGGCGAGGGCCAGCAGGGCGGTGAGGCTTAGGGGAGGAAGGATGGTCTCCAAAGGCTCTGAGAAGGGTGGGACCACAGGCTGATGCCTCCGTGCCACCTCCCACAACCCGATGCTGCAGCAGCAGGGATGTCGGCTCCTGTACCCCCGGAAGGAGGGGCAGAGGCTGGAGAACTTGCCCAAGAATCGCTACAAGAACATCCTTCCCTGTGAGGGCCAGGCAGGGGCCATGCCGGGGAGACAGGGCTCTGTCCCGTGCGGGGCCCATCTGGCAAGCAGGGGCCCCAGGGAGGTGGAGGCAGGGGGTTGTGCCCCTCCACTGGTGTGACTTTTCCTTTTCGCTTTCAGGGCCCCTTCCGCCCTCATCTCGCTCACCCCGGGGTCCACAGGCAAAGAGGTGGGTGAGGTCGCTTCTTCCCTCCATCTCCCCTGGAGACCTGAGCAGCAGCTTTCCCTTCCCAGTTGATACCACCTGCGTCACTCTGCGTGATGTGGACGACACTGTGCCCGGAGCCGACTACATCAACGCCAACTCCGTCAGGGTGGGTGTGCGAGAGGCCAGCTGCGCGCATGGCCTGGCGAGGCTCCGCTAGGACATCTTGAGCCGTGTCCGGCCACACACCGGTCACCCTCTCCCCCTCTTACAAACCTGGAGCTCCCGATGGCAGGCCCAAGAAGATCCAGGTGCCCGTGATCCGTGGACCCTGGCAGGACACTAGGCAGTGTTGGGAGAGGGGCTGTGTTGGTTTCCAGTGTGTCCTCAGAGTGGGCTGGACGAAATCCTGGTCCCCGGCTCCCCGCTAGCCTAGGGCAGGAGGGGCCACGTGTGAGCCAGCTGGTGCTGCTTTGCATGTCATTTGCATACATGTGCACTGTCCTCTGGCACACACCCACCCTTACAGAGCGATCCGGAGAAGACAGGTCACGGACCGGGCAAGGTGTACATCGCCACCCAGGGCTGTCTGCAAAGCACAGTAGCTGCCTTCTGGGCGATGGTGCACCAGGAGAACACGCGGGTCATTGTCATGGCCACGAGGGAGGTGGAGCGAGGCAGGGTAGGAGCTCGGGCTTGACAGCCTCCTCCCCACCGTGTGCTCATGTGGACCTGTGCTGGTGGCTGGCCCAGCCTCGCTTCTCCTTCAGCCTTTGGGATGCTGGGGGCAGTATGTGGGTACGTGTGTTGTGAGGGGGACTCTGGAAAGCCCGTGTGTGCATGTGCAGCACTGGGGCACCAGGCGCGGGTGCTGGCGGTCCTGTAGCACAGCTGATATAATGCACCCCCCCCAGAACAAATGCTTCCGGTACTGGCCCGAGCTGCAGGGCAGCCAAGAATACGGCCGTGTGCGTATTTCCAACTTGGCAGAGTACCAAGCCCAGGGCTACTGCGTGCGGGAACTGCAGGTGTGGCGGCCAGATCAGGTGAGTCCAGAAGGCCGCAAGACATGAGGGGCCAGAGTCACAGTAGGAAGTCCCCAGGTCTGAGCTGCAGATGCCGCTTCCCCGCCCCAACGTGGCTCCACCCAGTCCCCCTGGCCGACTGCATGTCCCTGAACCCAGTGGGCACAGGCCCTACCGGGGCTCTGCTGGGCAGTGCTCATAGGCAGGTCCCATTCTCAACCCCAGGTCGCAGGTCCCAGTTGCCTGGCCCCAGGGTGGCTCACGCCCCCATGGTCCCTCCCTCCCCAGTCTCTCCCTGAGCCACCTCAGTAGAGTCAAGGGGCCGGTGTACCTGTCTCTGTGGCAGCAACAGATTCCTTCCCGACCCCCACACCCACCCTCCGTCACGTCTACCTACCTGCGGGCCCTGCAGGCCCCTCACACTTGGCTCTTCTCAAATAGAGGTCATGGTCCGCTTCACCCGCTGCTCCCCCTTCCTCTTCCCAGGGGCCTGAGCCTGGGGCTGTCCCAACCTCAGAATCCCACATTTCTCTCCCGTCCCCTCTGCTCGGCCTTGACCCCGCTGGTCACTCCTGGCAGACCCTGCCTGCCTCCTTCCCGGTCCTGCCCTGTGCCCCTCTCACCCTGGGGCTCACAGCGGCTCCACTCTGGCCCTGCGGCCTGGCGCCACCTGGGAACTTGCCCAGACCGGCCCGGGGGACGCTCACCCGCCCTCCCCGCCCAGGAGGAGCCGCGGCGCTCAGTGAAGCACTACCAGTACTTCAGCTGGCCAGACCACGGGGTCCCCACCGAGCCCTCGGGCGTCCTCGGCTTCCTGGATGAGGTGAACAGGGCCCGTGGTGGTGCACTGCAGGTGCGACCGGAGACAGGGTAGGCGGGCAGGGCAGGTGCAACCCGGGGCAGGCCACGGCCTCCTCCTGTAAACTAGCCACAGGGCCCCGGTCGGTCCCCACAGCGCCGGCATCGGACGCACCGGCACCATCATCGTGATTGACATCCTGGTGGACCTCATCCGCAGGCGGGGTGAGCCGCCCCGGCCCCCCGCTCCTCGCGCCTAGCCCCTCCCCGTGCCCCGGCCCCGCCCCTCGCGCCTAGCCTCCGCTCCGCCCTAAGCTTCCGGTCCCGCCCCTTGCCCCTCCCCGTGCCTCGGCCACGCCCCTCGCGCCTAGCCCCGGCCTCGCCCCGAGCTTCCGGTCCGGCCCCTCCCCGTGCCCCGGCCCCGCCCCTCGCGCCTAGCCTCGGCCCCGCCCCGAGCTTCCGGTCCCGCCCCTCGCGCCTAGCCCCGGCCCCGCCCCGAGCTTCCGGTCCCGCCCCTCGCCCCTGGCCCTCCCCGTGCCTCGGCCACGCCCCTCGCGCCCGGCCCTGGCCGTGCTCCGGCCCCCCGCCCGCGCTAGCCCCGCCCCGTGCTCCCGGCCCTGAGCGCGCCCGTGCCCAGGTCTGCACTGCGACATCGACGTGCCCAGGACGATCCAGCTGGTGCGGCGGCAGCGCTCGGGGATGGTGCAGACCGAGGCGCAGTACAAGTTCGTGTACCTGGCGCTGCAGCGGCACATCCAGGCCGAGCAGCTGCGCCTGCGTGAGCAGGTGGGGGCGGGGCCCGGCGGGGCGGGGCGGGGCCCGGCGGGGCGGGGCCCGGCGGGGCGGGGCCCGGCGGGGCGGGGCCCGGCGGGGCGGGGCCCGGCGGGGCGGGGCCCGGCGGGGCGGGGCGGGGCCGACGGCGAAGTGGAGCGGGCGTGGGGGGCTGCGGCGACACCCCCGGGTGACCGACGGCCCCTCGTCGCAGCGCCGGCCGCCGGAGGAGCCCTCCTACCGGAACGTGGGCCTCGGGTCGGCGGACGCCGGCCGCAACGCTGCCCCCGTGTCGTCTCGGGCGCCGGCAGCGTGAGTGGGGTCGTCGGGGAGCGGGGCCGGGCCGGGGTCCCGGGGGGGAGGGGGCGCGCGGGACTGGATCCCGCGAGGGCGCCGACCGAGCCCTGTCTCCGCCCGCAGGACCCCGGAGGCCCCTGGCGGCGACTACGAGAACCTGCGGGGCCCCGCGCGGTGAGGGTGCCCCGGTGGGGGCCGGAGCCGAGCGGCAGTGGGGGGCCCGCCGGGCCGGGGCGCTCCTCGGAAGGACTGTGTTTAGGGCAACGCAGACCGCAGCTTCTCCCCGCGTCTCCCCCAGCCCTCAGACCCTCCCGAACGCGGCCTGGACGCCTAGAAATGGGCAGGGGCAGTGGGGAGACCCGAGCGCCCTGCCCTTTCCGGGGCTCCCAGGTGACAGGGGAGCGGGAGGGCCTCAGGGCTGTGGTGTGTCTCCCGGTGTGGGAGGCCACCAGTCACCGCCTGCACCGCGCAGTGACCCCCTGTGACCCCGTGTGTGCCACATGTTTGTCGTGCGTGGCCAGTCTGTGCTTGACCTGACTGGGGCCATCGTAGGGGCTTGCCTGCCCTACCCGCGGCCTCAGCACCCACCTCCGCTTCAGAGCTGCCCACTGCGCGGGTGCACGTGAGATGCTCCTGGAGCACGTGTGCGACCTCGTGTGCCGGGTGAGGCTCACGTGCGGGCATGACCCGTGTGTGACCGCTGGGGCACCACTGGCGTGTTGTCTGTGCTCCTCCCGTCCCGGATGGCCCTGTGACTTTGTGGGACCCTCAATAAAATGACTTGGTCTCAGGTCTGTGTCTTTGTTAGGATCTGGGGGCCCAGCTTCCCCCCCGGGGGGGGGGGGGGTGTCTCCTGGGCAGCCTCCCCAGCCCAGCCCCGCCCAGCCCAGCCCAGCTGGTTGGAGCAGGAAGTACTGGGCTTCCGGGTCAGGCGCAAGGAGGCTGCGGCCTGGGGAGCCAGAACCCGCCTGGCCCCCCTTCCCCGTGCTAACTGGTGGTGCAGGAGCCCGGGGCGGGGGGTGGGCGATTGTAGAAGCCCACGGGCGTGGCAGTGAGGGTTGACAGGGACTCCTGCCCGTCCCTTGAGCCCCTGCACTTGGCCCCTGCAGGGTGTGCTGGAGGACACCCTGGTGGTCACCACTTCTGCTTCTGTGCTTCCTTAGGCCTTGGTCCGCGCGGGCAGTGGGTCCCGGGGTTCCGTGGCCCTTCTGTCAGGACTCTCAGCAGGTCTGAGGAGTCCTGACTTCTTGGGGGGGTTGTCCAGCTGGGGAGTGTTGGAGGAGGGGTCTGGACCGTGCTGAGGCCCTGCCCCTTCCGGCCCATCCCACTCTGCCCCTGGTGCCCATCTTGGGGGGGGGCCTCGGAGTTCTGAGGGAGGGAGTGCTCCAGCCTATCCACAGCCCACAGGGGACAGGAGTTGGACACCCTAGAACCTGGGGACTCTCTGCCCTAGGGGCTGCCAGGATTTCAACCCAGTGGGCGTGTCCGTGCTTTTCTGGAGGGAGAGGGTCCGTGGCTGGGGAGGAGGGCACACCGAGTGAGGACCGTTACCAAATGTGGATACAAAATAATTTATTTAAAAATGTACAGTTCTGGATGGGCCCTGGAGGACTGGGTCCCCCTGGTCAGAGGGCAGGAATAGCTCCCTCACCCAGTGGAAGGGGCCAGCCCTGCCTGGGGAAGAGGTCTGGGGAAGGAGCTGTGGGTGAAATGTGAAAATAGAATAGAAATGGGGAGCACCCTCCCTCAGCAAAGGGCCGCGAGTGCAGGTGATTCACAGTGTGTGAGGAGCCGTCCGGCTCTCTGTGATGGGGTAGGAAGGTGGTCTCTGGCGCCCAGGGGGGTCTATGATTCCTGGGAGCTTCAGAGACCCCTTTGTCCGTCCATCCAGATCGAGCCACACAGCATAGGGGGGCGGTGAGCTGAATGGGATACGGGGTCTTCAGAGACCTTGGGGCCTCTCTGGGGCGCTGGGTCCCAAAGCTGCCACACCTGGGACCAGAGCCGAGGGTGGGGGACCCACAGCCAGAACTGGGGCCAGGGAGGCCGAGCCTAGTTGTCGGCCAGGGGTCCAGGAGAGAAGGCGGCGGTGGCAGCGGTGGCAGGCGGCCGGGGGAGGCAGCGCAAATTCCCGGTCTTGAGTGCGCACTGCACGGGCCAGAGCACCACACAGAAGAGCACCAGCAGCAGGGCAGTGACCAGTGCCACCCGCCTCCAGTCCCTGCAGCGTGCCCAGCAGCGGGCCAGCCGGCCCCGGGGGCGGGCAGGGCGCAGGGCGGGCGGGGGCGCAGTGGGTTCTGCGGGCTTGCTCAGGCTCACATCCACGCACACGAAGCCAGGCGCCGGGAGGCCAGGGGTGGCGGGCGGCGGGCGGCAGCAGAGCTTAGTGCCCTCCAGCCACACGGGCTCCTCCCGCCGCAGGTGTGCCGCCATCCTGGCCTGCAGCTGGCGGCTGGTGCGCAGCGCTGGGGCCCCGGCAGCCGGCATCGCCGTGGGCTGCCGGCAGAAGGGGCAGGGCACAGCCTCACCGCCGGGCCGGCCTGTGGGCTGGGCGGCCGCCAGCCGTGCCAGGCACTCCAGGCAGAAGACGTGTGTGCAGGAGAGCTCCTTGGGCGTCTTGAAGATGTTGTCATAGCCCGAGAAGCAGATGGAGCACTCCAGCGGGGAGGCCGCCTTCTCCGAGCCAGGGGTGCTGGGGGACCCGGGCACAGGGGCCATGGGGCTGGTGCGACCAGGGGCTGGCACGGCCGTATGCCACACTTGCTGGCCCGACGACATGACTCTGAGCTGGGGGACAGACGGAGAGCACCGTGAGTGACCACAGGCTGCCCCTTTGCCACACAGTCTGCTCTCGCCCTGTGTCTCTCTTGCGCAGCACCAGCCACAGAGCTCTCTAGAAGGACACTGTCCACCTGTGGGCACCTCCAGAGAGTCCTCCCTGCGCCAGCGTCACGGTCTTCCTGCTCAAGGTGTAACCCTGCCTTCCCTCCCCTCCTCTCGTGCTAAGACGGGTGAGCGACCAGGACGAGGGGAGGCCCCAAGCCTGGCCAAGGCTCTTAGACTGGAGGCCGCGTGCACAAGGGTGTCGTGCTGACCGCTCAGTGGACACCTCCTGCTGGGTCTGTCCTACCTAGCAGTGCCACCCGGGCATAAATACAGTGGATGGCATGGCCCACGATAGTTGCTGCTGACCTCTGGGCTCTGCCAGGCTGTGCCGGCCACAGGATACACAACAGCCGCAGTACAAAAACAGCAGCTCAGAGATGGGGACGACTCAGCCAGGGTCACCTTGCCAAGGGGTCGGAGGGTGGCGGCTCTGGGTCGGATGAAGTGGGTTTGAACACGGATCCCAGCACAGGCACCTGATGTGGTTGATACACACCCAGTTCTCGGGCCACTGTGGGGGGGGGCACGCCTGGCTGGCTGAGGGTCAGGACTCTGGGGGCCAGGGTGAGCTGGCCAGCTGCAGGAAGTCGAGGAGGGTGGGGGCCAGTGTCCCAAGGAGGGTTTGTTTCCCAGCCTTGCCTGAACCTGTAGGGCCAGCTTGTCTGGCTGGTGATGAGGGCTTTCTGCTGGCCCTCAGGACCCAGAATACACCTCAGCCCGTGGAGCCAGAGGTGGAGGAGCCGAGCCGTCCTCTGGGATGACCCACCACCCTGCAGGGTCCTACAGGGACACAGCTGCCATCCTGCTGACACGTTTTCTGTTTCCACGGTGGACCCTGCCTCTGTCTCCCTGGCAAGGCTCAGGTGACCTGCCTGCTGACCAGGGCCCTGTCCAGCCCTGCCTCTTGGCCTGCCACATGGGTCTTGCCTAGAGGAGGACAGTGGACAGACCCCATGAAGCCCAGAAGGACCCCCCAGAGGTGACCCTGACCCTATCTTGCTAGTCAGTCCAGGTGGGCGATGACTTGTGGTGAAGCGTTGTGTAGGTTCGGGTGTTGCTGTGTGATGACTCTGACCACCATGAGTCACAGTGACATCACTGTGATGTCACGAGTGCTCCCAGCATTGCAACACGACATGTCACCCCATTTGGGAACAGTGGTGGCCGCAGGCTACGCAGCAGCCTCAACGTAGTCGGCGGCGGGGACCACAGGCTAACCCCCTCCAGGCCCGTGTGCCCCACACAACCAGCCCCTGGGCACTGAGGTCTCAGCCCTCCTCGGAGGCAAGCCCCCCCTCCCCGAGCCTGTACAAGTGAGAGGCGAGTGCTGGCTGAGCCTTACCTGGGGGCTGGGGTCGTCAGCAAGGCCTGAGCATGGTCCTCGAGGCTGGGCACCACCAGGCTGTGAGGCTCTGAACGCTTCTGTCCAGCGGGAGCTGCTTTGCCGCAACCCTCCTCCCGGCTGGCTGCCAGTCGCTGTACTTCCTGGTGGCACTGGTCTGGCAGGTGTGCCCTCTGCTCTGTCCCAGGCAAGCGGGGCTCAGGGGGCTGTGTGCGCGCTTCCAGAGGCCGAGAACTGTCCAGAGCAGGTGTGAATTCTCAGGGAGTCGGCTTCCGGCAGGTGTATTTATACACTCAGGGTCATACCAGCCAGGGGTGTGGCCTGGGGCCTCTGGGATTGGCTGGCCTGCTGTCCTCGCCCCGGCAGGCTGGGCAGCGGAGGGCGGGAAGTCAGAGGTGAGAGATCCGAGCCTGGGGTGAGGCTGGGGCAGGTCTGGGGGTGCTGGGTGCCCAGGTAAACCCTTCCTCTAGCAGCCCCTGGGATGCTGGAGTGGCCATTTCACAACCAGATCCACTCGTGAACCCTGTTCCAGGTCCTGGTGGCACCTGAGTACTTAGGGGGGGCTCCCAGAAGGGCCCGTCCGAGCAGCACGCCCACTTTACCCACACAGCCTGCTTCCCGGCGTGTGCCAGCACAGTGCTCACCGCATGAGGGAACTCCCCGCTCTGGGTCCCAGGAGGCGGGTGAAAGGTCAGGGCTGGGCACCCCCAAAGGGCGGAGTCAGGGTGAGCGTGAGTCAGGGGTGAGATTGGCCACAGGACTTGCTTTGGGTGAACGTCTCCTGGGGGTGCCCTCAGTCACACACATGAATTCAGGGCGCTGGAGCCCAAGGAAGCCCCCAGCACGGCCAGGGAGGCCAGACATCTTCCTTCCGGTCAGTGTGGGACCCCTGCAGACCCCAGACCCAGCAGATGCAAAGGCCTGGGGCTAAGGCGGGGTCTGGGTGGAGGCTGCGGGGCTGGGGCTGGGGTCCAGCCGGTAGTGGGCTTGTGTCCCTCGCAGCAAGCGTGCGCTGTTCCAACTGCGCCGAGCCCACCGGGGGATCCAGCGCCTGCGATGAGGTGTGCTGGCCGGCGAGGAGCGAGGGACCCAAGGAGGGGGCTGGGGACTCGGTGTGGGGAGCTGCTGTGTGGCCTAGGCCTGGCTTGTGCATGACGGGGTTCTGGTTCCCGAGGGAATCGTGACTCGGGGTCACATGCTGCCTCCAGGAAGTGTCCTCGGTGCCTCTGCTCTGAGAACATCCTTGAGGGCTCCTGGGAATGTTCAAGTTCTGAGGTCACTTGAGCTCCTCGGTGGACAAGTCAGCGCCCAGAGGCAAAGGGAAGACCTGAGGAATGTGCCATCTGGGGTGGCGGCCAGGCCTCCCCGCTAGGGAGCAGAACCCAGCCCTGGGCACTGGGGTCTTGGCAGCTCAGGACCTGGTGACCCACCTGCTCATCCCTCATCCCGGCGGGTGGGCAGCTGTGCCGTGTGGGTGCAAGTGCTGCACACGTCCTCTGTGTTGGTGGACCCCCGGGCTAACCTGGCTAACCGCGAGTGTGTCCGCTCGGATGCTGGCGCAGACACACCTGTGAGGGGAGCGTAGCTTCCACCGTGTGGCCCCCACCGCCCTGGGACTTGGCTGGGGAGAACACAAGGTTCCCAGTGAGCCACCCACCCCTGTCCTGTGGCTCTGAGACGTGGGGTCCTGAGTCCCCAAGGGCTGGACGCAGAGGCTGTGTTTGGCCAGGTGAGAGGACTGTAGCCCCGAGGCCCACTCTGGCTGTGGTCCCCCCACCCCAGGACTGGGACAGAATGGGCTTCAGCCCCCAAGTGCTGTCCAGGACACACAGAATGGCCACTGCACAAAGAAGCCCTTCCGGGCTCATCTGGGACCCAGGTGGCCTGGGCGTGTGAGGGCTGAGTCCCCCCACCGTGCTTGCCCAGTGCTGGGTAATGTCTGCTGCTCTGCTGCCCCACCCCCGTCCACTGGGGACTGTGACGCTGGAGAGACTGGGACATGTGCAGGCTGCGGTTCCCGCATGGGCAGAAAGTGGACCCCGGGCTCCGGACGGGCTCAGCATTGCCCTGGAGGGACGTCAGTGGACTCAGCCAGTCCTGCCCCTGTCACGCCCAGGGCTGAAGGCCACGTCCCCGGAGGCCAACTGGGGGCCCCTCCCCATCTCTCTGCAGCCAGCTCCTTCTGGGGTCTCGTGCCCGGGTTCCTGGCCAGGACCTCTGCCCTCACATCACCTCCCAGGCCCCACGAGGTCCTCCTCTGTGGACCCACCTAACACAGCTCTAGGTCTTCCTCTTGCTAACGTCTGACCTCACCAGCTCTCGGGGCTTCTAGCGCTGAGTGAACGAATGAACGGCCTGCAGGCCGTGAGCCCAGGACTGTGCCAACTGCCCATCCCCCATACATGCGCCTCTCCTCAGGTGTGGGGGAGCCCCACAGCAGTTGACCTGGTGGGGGCTCAGAAGGGGACAGATGCCCCACCTGCCTGTTGCAGCCAAAGCCAATGGCCCCTGAAATAGGCCTCACATTGGCCTCCTACGTGAACATTGGAGTCCAGGTAAGGGCAGGAGCCCTAGTGTAGGTGCCTGACCCTACCAGCTGCCCACTCCCGGCTCAGGTGCCCTGCACCCCACTGCACTCGCTCACATGCTTTCGAGTCCATCTGTGCCCATCTGGGAGGCTGGGCTTGGGAGCCAGGGGAGAACGTGCAGGCCCCATCAGGGTGATGGGGCTGGGAATCCCAGTGACTCTACTCCCTACTATTTGGGGGCCTAAAGGACAGTGGCACCCAGGCGCAGGGGATGCCCAGTGGCAGGGGGGATGCTGGCAGACCAAGGGCCCCAAAGACCAGGCCCCCAGGCCTTGAAGGTCGGGGGAACACATCTCGAGTGTGAAGCTGAAGGGGGCTGTAGGGTCAGATTCAGAGTTGTCTTTGCTGCCAAGGGTGGGGCAAAGCTGAGGCTGGGGGCTGGGGGGGGGTCTCTGGGGAAGGGACAGGGAGATGTTGGAATAACCCTGGGTGTCCAGGCTGTACCTCAGGGTGGCGGGAGATGGAGAGGACCTGGGGTGGGAGACCCCATCCGTGCCTGGCCTGGCCTCCAGGGCCTGGCGGGCTGGACCTGCTTCAAGGCTCTGCATTTCCTGTTTTGTCCCCCAGATTAGCAGCCATGCTCGGTGCAAAGGTGGGAACAGGGACAAGGGAATCTCTTCCCATGACTGTTTCCCGCCCCGCGAGGATCCATAGCATGGGACAGGCTAGCCTGACCTCAAGGGGCTACAGAACACGAGGGAATCTGGAGGGTCCTGCCCATTCTCCCCTGGCTCCCAAGCCCAGCCTCCCAGATGGGCGCAGATCGGCGGTGGAGGGTCCTCGCCCTTCCCCGTGGTCCCTGAAGCTGATGGGGACCGACAGCTGGCCTCCCCACCTCCTCCTGGGTCCCCTTCTCCTCAGACTGAGGGGACAGGGGAACGAGAGGCGGTCCCCAGGACAGCACGTCTCTGCTCCTGGGGAAGCGAAGTCCACGTCGGCCTGGCTGACAGGCGCCCCCACGGTAGGGCAGGTGGGGGCTTCCTGCCTGCTGAGCAGGTGAACTCGGGAGCAGGGAGAAAGCCCGGATTAGTTCACTGACTCTGACTGGAAGCTGGTGCGCCCTCTCAGCCGCTGGACCAGTGGTTCAAGGAAACGCTTGGGACAGGCGTCACGGTGCGGAAGGGACACAGGAGCTGAGCGCGTAGGCCCAGGCGCCGAAGGACAGAGATCAGTCCCGAATGAGGACGTGGCAAGATCAGTGCCGAGCCCGGTGTGAGAGATGGCCACAAACGCTGCTCTCTCCTGTCTGTGTGTAACCAGCCGGGGCCAGAAATGCGTCTCCAGGCCTGGGGCAGTTGGGGCAGGACCACTGGCCAGCATGGCCCTCCACAGGCCCTTTGAGACCAGACTACCCAGGCAGAAGTCACAGGTGAATGTCACCCTGGGTGGACATGGCCTTGATCTCCAGCAGCTCAGGCCAGAGCCGTTCCTGGGCCCAGCACGGAGAGCGGATCATGGGCTGCAGACAGAGGAGGACGGCAGTCTCTCTGCCTTTTCTGCTCAAAACTGACACAAGCCAGTAAGAAACCAGGAACTTCGCCTCTGCAGCTCCCAGAAGCGTGTGGTGGTCTTGGGCTTGGGGGTCGGGGGGGTGGGGCCTTGGCTATAGGACAGCCCAGTGGGCGCCTCAGCCTTGGAGGGGCCAGTGCTCAAATCACACCTCCCCATGCCTGGACACCAACCCAGAGGGGTCGCCAGGAGGCCAACCGGCCTGGTGGTGCGGGGATGTCTGCCCATGGTGGGCTTGGGAAGGCCGAAGGGCCAAGCCCCCAGCTTTCCCAGGCATGGAGCAGCCCAGCAGGCCTCACAGGCTTTGGCTGCTGGGAGCGGTCTCTCCCGAGGGACCCAGACCCCCGAGCCCGCCGCAGTCTCCCAGGCCATTTCACGGAGCAGCCGGGGGGTGGGCAGAAGCACTTGTGGCCACATCTGCGGCCAGGAGGTGGCCACGCTGAGTCAGGGGCTGTGTCCAGACCTGTCCCGAGGCCTCGCCAGGCAGCACCTGCCCTTCGGGTGCCGGCTTCTCTCCAAGGCGGTGTGCGGAGCTGTGGGTGGGTCCCCGGGTCAGACACTGCTGACCCGGGCCTCCACCGAGGAGACGGCCGTGGAGCCTGGGTCCCCGTCCAAGGGCCGCTCGCGCCTGACATAACGCGGCTTCCGCACTGAAACAGGGTCAGAGACAGGCAGGGTCAGAGTGGGGCCGGGACAGGAAGGATGGGCCCGGGTACTGGCCCTCCCTAGAGCTCCTAGGGGCGGGGTGCAGAGCCGTCGAGGGGAGGAGGTCCCACTGAGCCCCAGGCTGTGAGCGAAGTTGCTGCTGCTTCGGAAAGCGTCTGATGAAGGCCTCACTCATCGCAGACACCAGTGACCTGCACCCAAGCACCTCGGCCTGAGGCTTGGGCTTGAGGGCCTTGCTCTCACAAGACACAGAGGCAATGCATCCCGTGAGGCACACAGGGTGGCCCCCAAATGAACCCATGTCCAAAGCCCCAGAAGCTGCAGGTGCGACCTTACTTGGAGACTGATTAAGGATCTTGAGATGAGATCCTCCTGGATTATCTGGGGGGGCCCTAAATCCAGCGACCAGCGTCCTCCCGTGAGGGAGCAGAGAGAGGAGACCGCGAGAAGCCCCGTGAGGACAGGGCCAAGTGGTCACCAGCCCAGGGACGCCTAGGGCCACTGGGGGCCGCAAGAGGCGGGAGGTTCCCTCCCCCGGAGACTCGGGAGGGAGTGCCCCCCCAGCCCCCACCTCGGCTTCTGCCTTCTGGCCTCCTGCACTGAGAGAGAGGACGTTTCTGTCGCTTCAAGCCCGGGCCTGTGATCGTCGTTACGGGGGCCCTGGGGGACTGACCCAGGGAAATTCGAGATGCTTCTAGATGGTACTGGCTTAGAGAAATCAGACAAGTATTCTCTAGAACAGAGCAGATCTAGCCTTGTCCCCAAAGAAGAGGGACATCCTCCCCTGTCCCCACTCCAGACTTGCGCACAGCAGCAACAGCACAGACCGTGGAGGCCAGGAGACTCCTGCTCCATGGCCTGTAGCTGGCGACCACGGGCCAGTCCCCTAACCTCTCTGTGCTCACGGGGCCGTCTGGAACAGGGCTGACAGGCGCGTCTACTCCTGGAACCATCTGAGGTGGGGCACGTCTGACCCAGTGATCTGAAGTACCAGCCGCCCTGGAGGGACCGCCCAGGCAGAGCTGGGACTTGGTGAGGGCCACGCGCAGGCTGCGGGGTGGCCTCAGACCCTGTGCTGGGGGTTCTCATTCTCTCCCAACAGACTCAACATGTCAGGAATAAAATGTCAGGAATCAAAAGGAATCTAAGGGAAAGGTAGGACAGCTGTGGTTGGCTGGGGGGGACCCGGCCCATGTCCTGAGAGCTGCAGGGCCAGGCGCCCATAGAACCCAGCCCTGCAGCGCCCCTGGAGAGTGGCCGACCCCAAGGGCAGGAGAACTTGGAAGTTTCCCCCCTGCCATGAGGGCTGACATACCTGAGGGGTGCGGCGGAGGGATCATGGCGGCCTTGCAAAGGAGAAAAGGCAGAGTGAGAAGAGCGGGCGGCCCCCAGCCCGGGGCCCGCGACACGGGGCGCTCGGCCCGTCCTTCCAGGTTACTTACAGCTTCGCCAGGCTGCAGGGCAGGGGCTGCAGGCAAACACGGGGGTCACCTGGGGCCGGGGTCCCATGCCTGGCGGGCCCACGGGACCTGCAGAGGCTCTTTCCCCCACTCCAGGCTCGGCCCAAGTCCCTCCTCCGCACGAGCGCCCGGCAGGACCCGGGGCTGTCCAGCCACACTGCCCATCTGCTCTTGGGGTGGGGACCCCCAAGCACCCCAGGGAGAGCCGACCTTCCGGGCCCCGTGGCAGAGCGACCAGCCGGCCCTCAGAAGGCACACTGCTGCTGGTCTCCGGCACCACCAGGAACACAGGCACGAGGACGCCTTCAGCCCCAGGGGAGACCCAAGGCTGGGGCCGTGCCGCAGAGACCCCCGCAGGGCCCTCCTCTCCCCTCCACTGGGGAGGTTGCTGTGCGTCCCTGTGCTCTTGGTGGCCGCCTAGGCCGACCAAGCCCAGCTCTGGGGGTGTTCAGTAGAAGAGGCCCCAAGAGGGTCTACCGCAGCCACCACACTGGCACACCAGGACCCCCATGGCCACTCCCCTGCAGCAGCCGCCCTGGGCTGACCCAGGAGGACCCGTCCCGACCGGCCTGGGTCAGGCCCAGGGCGCTCCAAGGCCCCAGGGGACACCCAGTGCTGGCTCTGGGTGGGCGTACAGGGTCTCCCGGAGGCCAGACGAGGAGGCTCTGGCTTCTCACCCACTAGCACTGTCTATGGAAGAGTCCACGCTGGAGGCCGGACCACCTGCCTGGCACCCCGAGGGCACAGCAGGAGTGACGCCCACCTCTTCCAGAGGGAGGCAGGTCCGGCATCCAGGACCAGAGCCAGCTAGGGTGGCAGGGACCCCAGGGTCCCCCACTCCCGGGGTGGGCTGGCTGGGGAAGCAGCGGGCAGGTGGCCCCAAGACGTCGCCTGCCTCAGCCCGCTCAGCAGCCTTGCCGTGACGGCCCCCAGTGCAGTCACGCCAACACCTTCGCCCTGAGAACGCACGGGGTCCACACGGGAGCCTCCCTAAGCCAGGCCACCCCTCTTACTCAGACACAAGGACCACGGAACAAGCTGGTCCCTTCCTGTTTTGTAAGGAGTCTCCGGCTGGACAGCGGCATTGGCACCCCGGCCCCAGCCCCCGCTTCTCTGTGCCCCCTAGGCAGGCCCCGGGGCCCCACAGGGGGCGTGCACTGCCCAGCATCCTTCTGGCACCGTCCCGCGTACCTTTGCCTCTTCCGTAGAACACCTTGGGGAGTTTACTGGTGCGCTTCAGGTAGAAGAAGCCAGCCACAGACAGGATGAGGCCGGAGCTGAAGAACAGTGTCCCCAGGAAGAGGGAGGCCGCCACCTGAGGGCTCCCTGCGAGCAAAGTGAGTGGCTGCCTGGGCAAGCCTGGGCAAGCCTGGGTGGGCCTCAGAGGGCCTCCCCAGACCCCCGTTCCCGGAACACGCCTGTGCCCTCACAGGTTCCGCACCCAGGGGCTCGGGTCCCTTGCAGGCCCAGACGCCTGGCTGTGGGGTCTGAGGGGCTCAGGCTCCCTCGGCCTCAGGCTTGTCACAGGGAGGTGGGGTGCTGAGGGGTTAGGGTGCCAGGCCCTGGGGTCCCCATCTCCCTCGGCACAGACCACGGGGCCCCACATCCCCGGCACGCCAGGTCAAGGCCTTCCACTCACAGGCAGGGGCTCCCACTACACTCTTGCCTCTTGCAGCTCGTTCCTTGTCCCTAGATGGCCTTCCTGGTGCCATGATGCCTGCCCCTCTTCACAACACGGGGTCAGGATGGGCTGGCGGGCCCACGGCTGGGGGCTCTGGATGGTAACTGTGGGGCAAGTGCTCTTAGATACCTGTGGAGAGGCAGCTTTCCGGCCCTGAGACACAGGCATGAGGTGCGGCCACTGCTATGTTGAAGTCTAGGGGGCGTGAGTCCTGCCCCGAATTTGCTGCCCTGGAAACGGGCTCTGGAACCAGACTTGGCAGCCTTCCTCCACTGGTGCCCCTACTACCAGACCCAGCACGGTGTTACTGAAGGTCAGGGCCATCTGCGCCGACCCCACCCTAAAACTCGGCTGCCCTGGAGGTGGCCTTGGTGGTCTAGGTCAGCGCAAGGCCACTTGCGTCTGGTCCTGAAACCTGTGCAGAAAGCCGGAGCCTTCAGTCCAGGTCCAACATGCATGCCCTCCGCTGAAGGCGCCGTGACTGGGGGACACACAGCCCCCATTGCGACCTGGTCACCTGCTCCCTGACTGCTGTGGCCCCTGCGGCACGGCCGAGCCTCCACGGCTGGTGGGCCACACATCAGACAGGCCGGGATGCGAGCTGAGGACAGAGCGAGCAGGAGGTGGGCACTGTGTCCTCCCCATGAGGCCCAGGCTGTGGTGGGCGCCCTCGCCCGGCATGCGGTGTTTGCAGTCTGAATACCCTCAGGGGAGCCTCAGGGGATGGGGGGGAGGGGGCCTCAGGACGCCCTCCCATCGCCAGACAACTGAGCGTCCTAAGCTCCCACGGACTGGGGTGCTGGGGGGGCCGGGCCTGGGGCAAAGGGTGAGGTGCGCAGCTCAGGGTTTCCACTCACTAGACTTGCTCAGGGGCATGTGTGAGGGCCTCCTGCCTGTGCCCAGTGACCCCAGCCCCGAGGGCTGCCGACTCCACCAGCCCTGCTCTGTGGTCAGGCGGGTCCCTGTCCATAGATCTCCTGCCTGGGCTGCAGTATGACCTTGGCCGTGGTGGTGGCCCTGCTGAGGCCAGCGTAAGTGGTCACGTGCACTGGAAATAGCAGACGGCGACCCCCTCCTCCACCAGGCCCTGCCCTCCCCGGGCGAGCCAGAGACTTACCGAGATTTGGCTGCCCGGGCGTCCCTGTGCTCAGGTTCACCGGGAACTGGGCGCCCCAGCCAGCGACTGTGGGGGAGCAGAGCCATCAGTGCAGCTGGTCCCCGGGGCAGGTCCAGACCACGCACGGGGACACTGCTGAAGATTCCCAGGGAGCCAGAGACACCGCGCAGTGGGGAATCATGGGCCGGAAACCAGAGAGGGAAGAGGCCGTGGGGACAGAGCAGCCCTCACCCCACGGCTGTCCTGCACGGACAAGAGGACTTGCGGGGAGAGAGGCGACCGGGTGGGGGGGGGTCTCCTCAATGGACGGTGGTCCAGGGAAAGTGGGCCACCTGTGGCTGCAGGGACAGGAAGGGCAGGTCCCACCTGTTCCTCCAGAACTTGGAGACGCAGCCCCTCGGTGGGAAGTAGGCCAGGTGGGCCCGGTGGGGGGAGCCACGGGGCGGCCATTGCACTCAGAGCTGTGGGTGCCGTTCCCGCAGCGGACGCAGCGGACACTGCCGTCCTCGTTCTGGTGCCTGTAGCAGCCTGTGAAAGCGACAGTGCGTCAGGCCCTGCCTGTGGGGGTTGTCCGCAGTCTGAGATTGTGAAACAGATTTCCTTCAAGAATGCTCACTAGCGCGTTCCGGAAGTCTGGGTGGAATGGCACATTGCTTCCAAGAAGGACGCGCCGGACAGGAGCCGCAGAGCGCTCTCGTCCCCGGGGCTCCCGTGGGCTCCTTTCCCGCACGTCTTGTAAAATACCCGGACGGCCCGAAACCCAAGACAGGTGCTGTGCACGGCCTTGTGCTCTGGAGAGGGCTGCGGCAGCCCGGCCACTGGGCCCTCCCCTGCCTCCACAGGTGCTGTAGGGGACCAGGCCCACACCCCTCGCTGGTGCTGTCTCCAGTCCAGGTGTGACCCTTGCCCCTCTGTTGCCCCCATCCCTGGGGAGGTCCCAGACAGATGCCACCACAAGCAGCTCAGCCTCCCCTGGCGCTGGGAGCAGCGCGGCTCCCACTGGCCAGCGGTTTGCAGACCATCCGTTTTGCTGACCAGTCAGGGCACCCCTTAAGGGCAGGAATTGTGTCTTACGCCTTGATTCTTCCTTCACATCTCCCACGTTGAGCCCAGTGGCTGGGCAGACACAAGCTCGATGAGCGCTGGGTGCGGGCACGAGCTGGACCTGGATCCTGGAGCTGCGCCTGCAGCAGCGTCCAAAGACAACCTACAGGCCACACATCCTTCATGGTGAATTTTCCTGATGTTTAATCCACACACAGTGTGTCACTGTGAGATGAAGGCCTTTCTGCAGGGACACCAGGGGATGGCAGGGCCGAAGACTGACCACAGCAGGGCCTGTGGTGCTGTGGGCACCAGAGACCTGGGAACGGTGGGGTGCGGGGGTGGTGACTGGGCAAAGCTGCCCAGGGCTGCCAACCTCCTAGAGGCCCCGGGCTGGGCTGTTGTGTGCAGGGACAAGGGACAGCTAGAGAGCCAGCACCGGTGACCAGAAAGACTAAGGAGCTCATTATGAAGCCAAGAAGCCCCTTTGAAAAACTACTAATTCCGGGCTTACTGGCTTTTCAGCCTCACAGGTGAACCAGGTCACCTCCAGGCAAGTCCAGGAAACTGAGGCTATCGGGACCTTGAGAAGCGAGGAATCCGCCAGAACCCAGAGGTATTGCAGGTGAGGTCTGATGGCCGGGCCTTGGCTTGGCTTCCCGGCCTCGGGCGTCCAATCTAGGACCCCTGCGGAGAGGCCCAGCGAGGCGGACTCGGAGCGCCCAAGTGGCCAGTCACCGTCCTGGCTGCGCGTACGCGGCCGCGCGGGGGAGGCCAGCCTCGCTCGCGAGCAAACCCGCGTCTCGCTGTGACCGTCCACGACTCTCCCAACGACCACCTCCCTTTCCTCCCGCCCTCCTGACGCGGCATCAGTACGAACTGAAAGTGCCCTCTTCCCAGCGCCTGCGGGCTGCGGCCGGACGTGAGGACGCGTACTCCGGAGAAATCCCCTCAGCGCCTCCCCTGCGGGCCCGAGAAAGTCCACGTGCAGCCCCACGGCCTCCGCGGGGACCCTGGGTGCGAGCCCGAACTCGTCAGACCTGCCTCTGCGTCCTCGACGCCGACGTCTAGCGCACACTTAGCCGACGGCCCTGCAGGAACACTAGACTTCAAGTTGGCTCCAACCACCACCATTTTTCTTTTGTTTCCCTAGAAATGCCTCTTACTCAACACCCGACTGCTGGCCTTGCTCGGGGAGGCCGCCTGCCCGCGGGTTCCCGACACCGCGCGGGACTGACAGCCGGCGGGACGAGAGGCCCCTCTGGCGAGGCGCGGGACGGTGGGCTCACACCCGGGCTTTTCTTCTGGTTCCATCGACACCTTTTCTCCCCCTTTGCCGGTCACTTATCTCACAACTTCCAAACTTCAATCCAACTCTCTCGGCAGTTTGGCTTTTTCGGGTTTTTTTAAAGATTTTATTTATTTGACAGAGAGACACAGCGAGAGAAGGAACACAAGCAGGGGGAGTGGGAGAGGGAGAAGCAGGCTTCCCACCGAGCAGAGAACCCGATGCGGGGCTCCATCCCAGGACCCTGGGATCATGACCTGAGCCGAAAGTAGATGCTTAACAACTGAGCCACCCAGGCGCCCCAGCTTGGCTTTTTATATGTGAAACGTTCTGAGAATAAAGTTTCCAGTGGGGGACTGAGGGAAACCACAATACGCCTCTTGCACACAAGAAGTATTTCCAGCTGAAGACACTTAAAAGAAGCAGGAGCAAGAGGGGCCCTGGCCTCCCTTCCTTTCCCCGAGGAGCAGGAGACAGAGACCCCACGTGGAGGTCGCCCATGCCATAGGAGGAAACACACTCCCCACCAGAGACCAAGAGCCAGCCGGGAAGGAGGCTCGGAGGGGGTCCTGTCACTGTCCCGCTGCTTCTGCCCACGCTCCTGGCCCTTTGCCTACATCCCGGGCACCTCCAGTGTCCTTCCTGAGGGGACTGCGTGCCCACCTGCTCACACCAGCCAAGGGGACCTCCACAGCATTCGCGCGAGCACTGGCCTTGTCACCAAGGCCAGTCAAGGTCGGCTGGTGCAAAGCAGCTTACCTGGACCACACAGGTTTGTGCCCCCACAGGTGGAGTTGACATCCGGCATGTCCACACAACACTCAGGCTGCTGGCCCTAGAGGGGAGAGGGCGGTGAGCTCCCAGCCCCCACGGCTGGGGGCTCGGGGCAGACAAGTAGGCCAGGCTGAAAACGGCACCCACAGAGGTTACCGCAGGAGCCGGGTCCAGTGCCCACAGCTCTGGCCTCTTCTAAATTCTGAATTGGGTGACCATCCCTTGTTAGCCAGAGCAAGGGGAGCACACGTAGCCACCCCACATGGACACTTCCTGGGACAGGACTTCAGGTCCCCAGTGAGTGTCTGACAACGGAATAAACAAGCATGTTCCTAAGCATCAGATTCCCAGAAGCCAGGAAGGGGGTCCCTCGCGGGCCCACTCAGTGAGGCCGACCAGAGCCCCGGGCTGGGGCAGCCTGGTGGGGCAGGGAGTGGTCCTAAGGATACTGCCTAGACTGTGGGTATGCTCTGGTCTATGCAGGCAGTGTCCTCCACTGTCTGCCTGGCTGACCACTCAGGCCTCGCCTAGGACGTGCTGGGAACTATGGCCCTTCCTGCAGGCGGGTCTCTGGGGTCTGGGGCACAGCTACCGCCACTCAGCCCCATGGACCACAAGTGGGTAGAAGGTGGGGCATTTCAACCCAAAACGTTATTTATAGGCAAACCTCTGTGACACCGTGGATTCCGTTCCAGAAAACAATAAAGTGAATCAAGTGAGTTTTTTGTTTTCTAGTGTATGTAAGTTACATTTATACTATACTGTAGTCTCTGAAGTGCGCAACTGCATTGCGTCCAGAACACAAGGTACACGGCTTAACTTAAAATACTTCACCGCTACAAAATGCTGACCATCACCGAGATTTCAGCAGGTCATAATCACTGATCACTGGTCACCCTAACAACAGGACGGTCATGAAGAAGCCTGAACCGCTGCAAGGATTCTCCACACGAGGCACAGAGGCCTACTGTGCCCCCTGCTGTGAGCCCTGCTGTGCCCCCTGCTGTGAGCCCTGCTGTGAGCACCTGCTGTGAGCCCTGCTGTGCCACCTGCTGTGCCACCTGCTATGAGCACCTGCAGCAGAAACAGGGCACCCACGGGGTGCGCAACAGCAGACGGCCCCAGACCCTCCGTCTGTAAAAGGCGTACCGTCGCGTACCGTCTGCAAAGTGCGACAGAACAAGGTGTGCCTGCGCGTTACCCACCACTTGCCAAATGGCGGCTTTGAAAATTAAACAATTAGAGGTGCTAAACCCCACACTCCAGCTCCACATGTGGGCTCCTTCTCAGGAAAAGGAAACATATGTTTTTCTAGACTGTAATAAAATATGAAGATAAACCCATGCACCTATGGCCTCCCTGGTAAGGCAAGTCTGCCCTTTGCTGCCCAGAAAGGAGTCACCCCACAGGTCCTGGTCATCCTATTCTCAGCCCCCTGGAGCTGCCCTCCAGCAGGGGTTCCCAGGGGGGTCCCCAAAGAGGAAGTGCTCAGACCAGGGCAGCCTGTGGGGCAGGAACTCACGCCTGCTGCGTGTACCAAGGAGGCTCCAAGTGGGGAACAGACGTGCCGAGCTCTGGCGTTTACAGAACCAGACTTGAGGGGTTCCCGGTAGAAGCTTGGCTCAGTGTGTATCTATCACAGCTGAACTTTTGTTTCTTACGATGCACACAGGGAGCAGTGAGGGGTGTCTAAGGAATGGTGTGGAGTATCCACACCACCACAGGAGAGGTCCGAGGCCAGTTCATGGCTGGGGTCAAGCCCACGAGGGACACTCCGGCCATCCCACTGCCCCACCCCTGGCAGAGGCAGAGTGGCTGGAAGTCCCCATCCTCTGGAAGGCCTGGATGATGTGTGGCTGGGTGGACGTGGCCGCGGCCGGGCGTAGCATACCCGTGTCACCGGCCCAGGAGAGCAAGGACACCTGGCCGCAAGAGGCCTGGGCAGACCTTGCCTGATGCTGCCACTTGCCCAGAGCACACAGTCTCCCCCCACCCCGAGCTGGGCAGGCAGCTTACAGGCTGCATTCAGTGCCAGGGGCCCTTTTCCAGCTCCAGCAACAGGGTCCATTTGACAAAGAGAACAAGAAGGTTCTGGAGCAAAACAGAGTGGGCAGCAGGTGGGGAACATGTGTTTGCTCCTCTCCAGGAGGCACGGGCTTCTCTGACCCCGAGAGTGGCCACAGTCAATTGTCCCCAGAGCCAGGGCAACAGTGACCCCCAAAGGTTGAAAGGTGAGGCCCCTCTGGGTGCAGGGCACACTGCCTCCAGAAAGGACTCCGACGTCACTTCCTGGCACTCACGCCCCTGGGTGATGGGACACCTACCGCACTTTCCGAGGATTTGCTGGCAACTTCCACCAGGAGGCCCGCCAGGAGAACGGCACGCTGGAGTGCCATGTTCCAGAACACCGGGTCTGCAAGAGACGGGGGCACCGTGCGGACGGGGGCACCGTGCAGATGCGGGTGCCTCCTCCCGGGGCACCAGGCGGGGGCCAAGAAGCAGGACCCTTACCTGGCCCTCCGAGATGGGAGCTGCAGACATCCAGAGGCGGGACGGGATCACTAAGAAGCCGCAGACCCCTGGTCCTAGGCCTGCGAATCACGGTAGACGGTGAGGCCCGTTGTTGGTAGGCTCGTCCGACTTACCGGAAGGAGGCCCCAGAGCTGAGGGCTGCAGGCGCTGTCCTCAACCCCTCTGGATCTGGATGGACTCACTCCTTGGTCCAAAGCTCTCAGCCATTCACTGCCTCCTGAAAGGACGAAGCAGACGGGCGTTCGACGCCGGAGCTCGGAGGACTTGTCCACCTGTCATCTCGCTCTGTCCTAGGGAAACGCCCATTCAAGCATCTCACCAAGAGGCAGAGCGCCTCGGCCATGAGACAGCCCCGGGGCCAACACAAGCCCATCGGGGCGCCTCGGCCTCATCATTTGCTACTGCTCGCCCTGCCCTTGTCCTGGAAACGGCAGGCGCGATGTCATCTTGGGTGATGGAAGCGCTGTCTGGGGCCGCGACTGAGGATGGCTCCGGAGTGAGGCCGAGGGAGCGCAGATGAGCCCACGCACTCCAGGCGCGTCTCGCGACACCAGCCAACTCCAACCCCGTAGCCTGTGTGGTCTGGGACTGAAGCTGTCACATTCCTAATGCGGCCAGAGAAAACTAATCTGCACAGACCCTGCGGTAAATGAAGTTTTCGACAAATGCCTGCTGGCCTGCAACACCGTGACCGTAATCCTAATCCCTCAGCGACACAGCCGGCTAAGATTTGGACGTATGAAAGCCACCTCTAAAAAGACTTCTTACTCGACAAAAAGAGCTGTGACTCAGGGAACCCGTTCAGGTTCCTGGAGACGAAGCTTCCACGGCAGCAAGTGGGTCAGCAAGGAACTCACGGTGGGCCAGGAAGCGAGAAGCCCCTCCCTCACCGGCCTCAGGGCCCGCAGGACCAGGCAGCGGGGGAGTTCCAGCCTGGGGGGCCCTGGGCAAGAGCCCCTGCGCCACAGGTGTCGGACAGCCTCCTTGCACTACGGGCCCCAGGATTCTGGGCATGGGGAGGGTGACACATGCGTGACCTCCATATTGGGGCAGGGCTGCGGTTCTGTCCTAGCCCTGCAGAAGCAGGAGCGACCTATCAGGCCTTGCTAAGCGCCCCTCCCCGGCCACTCTTCACGCCTTCCGGTTCAGAATGCGCCTTCCCTTCTCCTGGGCAACAACTGCGGACTGCGCAGACGCACAGACGCACAGACCCTCACCCCAGGCTGGGATCAAATCTCTTCCTTTTTGTCTGTTTCACGTGTGCTCCGCAGAGACCAGCTCTCCCTGCCTCGTGGAAACCCTAACAGTCATGGACCCTTCAGTTCACTCTGTGGTAAGATGCATCTCCAGGGTCATACTAAGTCATAAAACACCCTTTCAATTCAGGAAATCATAAGTCCAAGATTTATTTTTTTAAAGATTTTATTTGAGGCGGAGGGAGAGAGTATGAGCACAAGCAGTGGGGAGGGGCTGAGGGAGGTGGGGAGACTCCCTGCTGAGCTCGGAGCCCAACCTGAGGCTGGATCCCAGGACCCTGAGCTCATGACCGGAGCTGAAGGCAGACGCTTAACGCATTGAACCACCCCCCCACCCCACCCCGGGCCGCCCCGGCGCCCTCAGAAGTCCCAGATTTTACTCAACGCTTTCATCTGCCAGTTAGTCGATGTTCCTGGGTGTAAACTGCCCCAAGCCGGCCGCGGCCATCTAAAGCACACCACCGGCGAGCTCAGACACATGGTGCGGAATGTCCCTGCCACTGCGGGGGGAGCCCGAGCCCCTCTGCCGCCCCGCCCTCCAACCTGGCTTCACGCATCCACGGGCCGGCCTCCGCCCCTGCAGACCAGCTTGCGCGGTCTCGAACCGACGCCAACGAGCCACACCGCGTGCTCACTTCTGCGCCCGGCACCGAGCCAGTCGTCTTCAGAGTCAGCGGCCCGTCGCTCCCCTCACGGCTGAGCGGTGACTCTGGTGACCGTGACAGCGTGGCCTTCGCCCCCCACCTGCTGACGGACGCCGGGGCTGTTTCTGGACTGCAGAGGCCATGAGGGAAGCTCTGTGGACAATTCTGTATGTGTCTCTGTGCGGACATTGTCTTCATTTCTCTTGGGAGATACTCAGGACTAGAACGGCGGCGTCAAGGCAAGTGTTGTTTTACCTTTCGAAGCTGCTGCCCCGTCTACCACGGGGAGAACTTCGAGAACTCCCTTCAGCGTATCTTCCGGCTCTTTGGTTGGGCTCCTTTGCGTACTTTTAGAGCTGCTGCTCTAGGGCCTGCGCCATGCACCCTCTCCCCCACCGACGGACAGTGCGGCACGGCTGCCTCTAAGCGCAGAAGCCTTGAAACCCCACAGGCTCTCGTGCCCTTCACCGCTCTCGGGGCCACAACTGTCCCGCCTGCTACATCAGCATACATTCCATACACGAGAAATGTCTGAATTTTTTAAGACGCACACACTTAAAAGAAAACACGTCCCCCAACATTTACTGTGCCTGATGCCCGCCCTCATTCATGAGATCCGAGTTTCTCTCTGCTGCTGACCTTCAGGCTACAAAAACTTCTTCAGCATTTTTAGCAGTGCACGCTTGACAGCAACCAATTTTATCAGTTGCCCTTTCTCCAAAAATACTTCTATTTAGCATTCACTCTTGGAGGGTATAGAATTCTAATATTTTAGGTGCGGTGCCACTCACCTCCTGCCTCTGTGGCCCCTGATTCAGTCTTGACAATGCTATACTGTACGTGATCTGTTGCTTTTCTCTGCTTTCAAGATTTTCAAAGTTGATCTTAAGTTTTCAATGATCTGAAAATGATGTGTCTCAGTGTGACTCTATTCCATTTCTCCTGGATGTCTTTCACCACGTCTGGAAAGGTTTTAGTCATGTTCCTTAACGTAGGTCTTCTGCCCCACTGTGCGTCTCTCCTTCTGTAACTACCCATGGGCTAGACACTTGCCCTCACCGAGCCCCCTTTTTCCTTCAGACGAGAGGATTTCTAGCGATCTCTGGCGTCACCGACCATTTCCTGTCACTGCCATTCTGCTATGACCATTCAGTAAAGTTTTCATTTCAGACGCTCTGTTTTCCAGTTCTTAAATTTCCATCTGGCTCATTAAAGGTGTGTGTGTGTGTGTGTGTGTGTGTACATATCCTACTTCCTTACAGAGATTTCCTATATTTTTGTTCAAGATGAGTGTATCCTTTACCTCACTGAATATAGTTATTAAACCTGCTTTAAAGTGTTTGTTTGAGGGGCGCCTGGGTGGCTCAGCTGTTAAGCATCTGCCTCTGGCGCAGGTCATGATCCCAGGGCCCTGGAATTGAGCCCCAGCCGGGCTCCCCGCTTGGTGGGAGAGTGCTTCTCCCTCTGCTGCTGCTCTCTCCCTGTCAAGTAAGTAAATACATAATCTTTAAAAAATAAAGTGTTTGTCCAAGATCTGTAAGGAACTTATCAAGCTCAACATCCCCAAAACAAATAATCCAGTTAAGAAATGGGCAGAAGGGGCTCCTGAGTGGCTCAGTGGGTTGAGCCTCTGCCTTCAGCTCGGGTCGTGATCTCAGGGTCCTGGGATCGAGCCCCGCATCGGGCTCTCTGCTCGGCGGGGAGCCTGCTTCCCCCTCCCTCTCTGCCTGCCTTTCTGCCTACTTGTGATCTCTCTCTGTCAAATAAATAAATAAAATCTTTAAAAAAAAAAAAAAGAAAAAGAAATGGGCAGAAGACATGAATACACATTTTTCCAAAGAAGACATCCAGACGATTAAAGACACAAGAAAAGATGCTCCACATCACTCATCATCAGGGAAATACAAATCAAAACCACAGTGAGATGCCCCCTCACACCAGTCAAGAACGGCCGGAATCAACACCACAAGAAACAACAGGCCTTGGCGAGGCTGTGGAGAAAGGGGAGCCACATGCATTGTTGGTGGGAACCCAAGCTGGCACAGCCACTCTGGGAAACAGTGTGGAGGGTCCTGAAAAAGTTAAAAATAGGGACACCTGGTGGCTCAGTGGGTTAAGCCTCTGCCTTCAGCTCGGGTCATGATCTCAGGGTCCTGGACTCAAGCCCCGTGTTGGGCTTCAGGTTCGGAGCAGGGTTGGGGGGTGGTGGTGTCTGCTTGAGATTCTCTTTCTTCCTCTGCCCCTCACCCCATGAATAAATAAATAAATCAAGAGTTAAAAACAGAATCGCCCTATGACCCAGCAACGGCACGACTCTTCACTCACAGATACACAAATGCAGATCCGAAGGCCACAGGCACCGATATTTCTAGTAGCGTCGCGAACAGCAGACAGTCTGCGAGCAGCGCCCAAACGCGACTGATGCGGTGTGTGTTCGACAGGACAGGACTCGGCCACCGAAGACAAGGGAATCTTGCCGTCCGCAAGGACACGGAGCTGATTGTGCTCCGCGGGGCACAGTAAGTCAGTCGGGGAGAAGACGAATACCAAATTATTTCACTCGCGTGAACTCAAGAAACAAAACGCGGAATCATATGGGAGAGCGGGAAACCGAGGGAAACACACCGTAAGAGACTCTGAGAGACAGAACGAACCGAGGCCAATGAAGAGAGGTGGGGGATGGGCTAGGCAGGGGAAGGGCACTCGGGAGGGCACCGCGGTGAGCACTGGGTGTTCTGTGCAAGTGAGGAGCCGCCAGATTCTACTCCTGAAACCAGTACTGTGCTAACCAACTAGACTGTAAGTAAAAACTGGGGGGAAAGTGTTGGTGTGATCATCCAGCAGCTGGGTCACACACAACATAATTAGCACCTACTGACTGTCCTTTCCCTTCGAGCGACTCCTCTTGCTGCGGCTGCTCGAGGATCAGTCACTCTGGATGGGACCCAGTGCACGGCCAACGTGATGTTGAGACTAGACTTGATTAAACTCCTCTGAAGAAAGTTAATGTTAAAAACCCTCAGCAAAACAAAAAACAAAAAACCTCTCAGCAAACTAAAACTAGAAGGAAATACACCAAACCTGATAAAAGACATCTATAAAAAACCTGTAGCTAACATCATACTAACAACGAAATACAGGACATTTCCCCCTGAAGACTGAAGACATCATGCGTATCTAATTTTAGCATCTGTCTTCAATGTTGTCCTGTGGATGCCAACGCAGCAAGGGGAGAAAACCAACACGCTGTCTCGGTGCAGATGGAACAACTATTCACGTGGAGAACCCTAACAAATTTACAGGAAAAAGCTAGTGTAATTGATGAGTGAACTTAGCAATGTTCCAAGAATGTAAAGTCAATATACAAATCAACTGTTATTTCTATGTACCAGCAACTAATTGGAAAATGAAACCTAAATATTCACAACGGTGTGCAAAAACAGCTAGTTCCCGCGGATAAATTTAAGATATGTAAGACCTAGATACTGAGAACTAGAAAACACTGCTGAAATTCAACATCTAACAGGGGAAGGACATGCCGTTACGGTGTATATTACATGCGCCATTTATATGTAACGGAAATAACCATTAATCCATGTCAGTGGGTTAGAGAATTCAATATTATTAAGATGTAAGCTGTCCCTACATATCTTATATTTAACCTAGTACCAATCAAAATTACAGAAGCCTTTTATTTTGAGGAATTTACAAGCTGATTCTTTTTTTTTCACAAGCCAATACTAAAATTTACAAGAAAATGCTTAGGGGCGCCCAGGTGGCTCAGGGGGTTAAGCCTCTGCCTTCGGCTCAGGTCATGATTCTAGGGTCCTGGGATCGAGCCCCGCCTCAGGCTCTCTGCTCAGCGGGAGCCTGCTTCCTCTTCTCTCTGCCTGCCTCTCTGCCTACGTGTGATCTCTGTCAAATAAATAAATAAAATCTTTTATAAAAAAATGCTTAGAACCTAGAAGAGCCAAAGCAGCTCTTTTTTGTTTTGTTTTTTCAAAGATTTGTAATTTATTTGACAGAGACACACAGCGAGAGAGGGAACACAAGCAGGGGCAGAGGGAGAGGGAGAAGCAGGCTTCCCGCTGAGCAGAGAGCCTGAGGCGGGGCTCGATCCCACGACCCGAAGGCAGCCAGAAGGCAGCCACTTAACGACTGAGCCACCCATGTGCCCCACCAAAGCAGTTTTTAAAAAGAACATAGCGGATTTACATGACTCACCTGAAGACTTACAAAGTCACAAGACAGTTGGCTTGATTAAAGTACAAGCAGATCGATGTAACAAATCAGAGAATCCAGAAACAACACAGATGATTTTTGACAAGATGCCAAAGTAATTCAATGGAGAAAAATAGTTTTGCAACAAATGGTGCCGGACAACGGGCTACTCACAGGGATAAAAACTAGACGCACACTCAGATAAACACACACACACACAAATCTACAAAGCTTCTAGAAGAAAAAACAGGAGACCATCTTGGTGACTTGCTTAGGCAAAGACTTTTAGAAAGGACACTGAAAGCATGAACTGAAAAAGAAAACCACGCCATAAATTAAACTTTATCAGTATCAAAAACTTCTCATCAAAATACACCATTATAAAAAAAAAATACGTCATTATGGTGGATACAAGACTATGCATTTTTCAAGACCTATAAAAGCGTATGTCACAGAGAATAAAGTTTAATGTATACAAAAAAAAATTAAACAGCACGTCAGGGATCTGAGGGCGGAAGACGGACTGTGGCCACTGACGTCCACTGTCAGAAGTCTGGGGCATCAACATGCGGAGGCGACGGGCACCAGGCGCTGACCTCGGCACGTCTGGACCGCGACGTCTGCCCGGGAGGCTGGAGGTGAAGAGGACCACACGCGAACACTGTCCTCTAGTCAGTAAACTCGTTTCTTGTGGGGATGGAATGCGGGGGACCGATTCTGAAACGGCTTCCCGTGCACACGGAGGCCGGGCTGGGCTGCACAGACAGGAAAATGGATGGTGGGGTCAGGGGCTGCCTTGCTGGCGCAGCTGGTTCAGCAGATGACTCTTGATGTCGGCTCAGGTCGTGACCTCACGGTCCTGGGACCGAGCCCTGTGTGGGGTACGGAGCCTACTTGGGATTCTCTCTCTCCCTCTGCCGCCCCCGCCCCCAGGTAGAAAGAATGACAGAAGGCAAGCAAGCAAGGAAGGAACTGGAAGGCGATGGTGGGAGCCAGGTTCGGATGGGAAGGTCGCGGGTTCGGACGGGAAGGTCGCGGGTTCCGACGGGAAGGTCGCAGGCAAGCATGTTGCGGGCTCCAGGTCACAGACACACACCCAGCACAGCCCCGGCCGCCGGGAGGCCTGCCGGCAGGGACGCCGGGGCCCAGATCCTGGCTCCTACACACCGTCCTCCAGTAAAGGAAACCGGGCCCCTTGGAGAGCGGACTCTGGGGCTGGGGCAGGCGCGACGAACCTGGAGCATGCGGCAGCGCCAGCCGGGCGGGAAGACCCCCGGGACCAACCGAGAAGGCGCGCCCACGGCCCCCGCCGGAACGACGTGCGCCGGAAACCAGCGCGGGAGCGTCCCCGCAGCACACGTCCAACACCCCGGAGCCCCGGCCGGCGGAAGGAGAGGGGCCGGAGAAAGCCATCTTCCCGAAGTCCTCCCTGCCGCCACCCCACCGCGGGCGTCTCGGCTCATTCCCACCCCGGGCAGGGCGACTGCCTCACTGGGCGGCCGCCAGAGAAGACGGGAGGGGACCAGACACCCGGCAGGCAGCACCCGGACCAGGTGGCCGGACCAGCGTCCCCCAGGCTGTCCGCCAGACGCCAGCCACCCCCCGACAGCCTGGACGAGGGCCACCTCACCGCCAGGGTGTTCTCTCCCAAACCCACGACCCCCCTCTACCCACTGCGAAACACACAGACAAACCCAGAATGAGGGACATTCGACCCAACCCCTATGCAGCCCTCCTCAAACCTGTCACCGTCGTGAGAACACAAGAGAGTCCAAGACACCAGCCCATCCCAGAAAGGACGAAGGTAATGGGCCACCCAATGCGCTGCGGGCCCTGGACAGGGACACCAAGGAACCGAGTGAAATCTCAAGTCGGCAGTGTAGGCAACAGGGTCCTAGCACTGCTGTTTCTCAGCTTCCACAAAGGCTCTGCGCTGCCCTAAATGCGGATAGGAGAGAAAACTGGTCATTCCGCCACTTTTCTGCCAATCTAGAACTTCTCCCAAGATTTTTAAGTGTATTTGTAAAATAAGCCACTAATAAAATGAATAAGCAAGTCAAAGACCGGGAGATCGTATTTGCAGTATGATCCGACAAGCTGTTACCCGGAAGATAAAAAAGCGCTTTTACAACTTGATAATTTTTTAAAAAGGACAAAAGCCTTGATGGGACGTTTCAGAAAAGAGATAGGAAAAGTGCTCAGCCCCACTGAGCTCTAGGAAATGCAGATTAAGGCCCCCAGGACACTCTGTTGAGCAGGCCCTTTGGGCAGGGTCCCACGCAGGGATTTTCCCAAGAGAAAGAAAAACACACCATAGAGAATGTGTACAAGGACCCCTTAGTCACACAAGCCCAAGCCCAGAAACCCCACCAACTGCCTCACAGGACTGATAAGGGCACCCGGGCGCATCCCAGGAGCACCAACCCAGCATCACCCTGGGGCTGAGGCCCAGGTGCTGGGGGGGGGGGTAGTCCAGAGACCCCGCATCTGGCGCGGCCCCTTCCTGGTGCGGGTGGGGCCTGCGGGCTGTGTCCCCCGCCCTCCCCTGGGCCTGCGAGCAGTTTCTCCCTCTTCTCATAAAGGCACTAATCCCACCACGCAGCGACCCGCACGACTTCGTCTAACCACCATCACCTCCCGAAGCTGCCTCCAAACACCAAAGCTCTGGGAGGCTCCAAGCGTGGATCCGGGGGACACGACCCCTCAGCCCACCCACGAGGGACCCGTCACGGATGACAGAAACGTCTTCTGTCTCGACAGGTGTGCAGGTGACACGGCTGGATGCGGCTGTCAAAACTGGGCAAACTGGGCCTACGTGTCTCCCTGTGCGGGCGTCTCCTCAATAACCAACTGAAGAGACGCCATTCATTTCAAAAATCGGATTGGAGCCCGAACGTTAGAGAATTGGGTAAAAACGTGTCTACGTGGTAATGAAAGAATTGGTGAGAATTTAAATTGTACAAAAATTGTCTCGCAGCTCACTTTTCCTTACAAGGATTAGTCTGAGTGAAGACACAGAGCCTCCAGGTCCCTGCGGTTCTGAACACATGGCCCATCGGGTGAAGTGGGCGGGCTGCGCGTGGTCAGCAAACAAGGGATGGTGCTGACCGGACCACCTCGTACACCAGCTCTCCAGCCAGGAGCCCCGCCTGAGTGACCACAGAAGTATTCTCCGCAGCGCCGACCCCCGCCTTCGGCAGCCGTGGCTGGACGGCAGAGTAGGGGACGGCGGGGGAGGGGGGGTCCTCAGCTCTGGGTCTCGTGCACTGTTGGGGGCACGAGGCCGGCCCACCGGACCTTCCCCCATCAGAGAACTTACTGCTGGTTATTCTCTCGGCAAACAGAGGAAGCAAGCATGGAGTCTGACTCTCAGGAAAAAGTAAGAACTTGGCTGCTCGATCTAAACATCCCCTCTCGGGGCGCCTGGGTGGCTCAGTCGTTAAGCATCTGCCTTCAGCACGGGTGGTGGTCCCAGGGTCCTGGAATGGAGCCCCGCATCGGGCTCTCTGCTCGGCAAGGGAGCCTGCTTCCCCCCTCTCTCTGCCTGCCTCTCTGCCTGCTTGTCATTGGTCTGTCAAATAAAGAAATAAAATATTTTTAAAAATAAAAATAAAAAAATAAACATCCCATCTCACGCTGTGATAGAAAGTAAACGCTCAGTGGGTTGAGCCTCTGCCTTCGGCTCGGGTCATGATCCTGGGATCGAGCCCCGCATCGGGCTCTCGGCTCAGCAGGGAGCCTGCTTCCCTCTCTCTCTCTGCAGGCCTCTGTGCCATCTGTCAAGTAAATAAATAAAATCTTAAAATAAAAAAAAGAAAGTGAACACTGCCAGCGACCTCCCTGGACGTAAGGGAACATTCCAGTCAGCTGACATGCATGGCAGACGCCAGGAATGGCATGTGGGCACCCAGTGCCCAGCACGACGTGGGCTCCACACACCTGAGAGGGGTCTGCAGCCCTGGAGCTGGGCCGGGGGGTCTGCATGCTGGAAAACCACTCCGGCATCCTTGGCCTTGGGGATGCGGAACTGCCAGGGCGTCGGTGACCACAGTCCCTCCTCCGATGAGCTACATGACCAGTCGCGGCTCACCTTGGACACGAGAGGAAGGGAAGGGTTGGGAGGTGCCTCTGGGGTCCTGGGTGCTGCCTGCGGACCAGTCCACTCGGGATCACCCACCAAGACATCCGTTTGCTCTGCTTTGGGGAGGAACACGCCAAGGCGGGGGTCGGGGTGCGCACGTGCTAGGAAAACCAACTTTCCGGATAATTCAGATTTTACTTCCTGCTAGGAATTTCTAAAAACAATGTGGCCATTAAGATTCTGGCTGACCAGAGACTCCTGTCCAGCGGCGCTTCCCCGGGAGTGGGAGTGGGAGTGGGAGCCATCGGGGTGGGCCGTTCCCCAGCCCAGGCCGCCCCTCCGCAGAGCAAACCACCCCGACGGGGCCAAGTGAGGCAGCTTCGAGTCTCGCCGACGAAGCGGCTCAGAACCAGTTTTGGGGGAGAAGCCGCGAGAGCCCGAGAAGCCGCGTGTCCGAAGCCCCGGTCTCCACACGCACTCGGGCCACCTCCTCCGAGCGTCGCGGCGCCAGCGCACCCCTCGAACGCCCCCCGCCCGACGCAAGCCGGGCGGCTTCGGCCACTGGCCGGCAAGAGCCCGGCTACCGGGGAGAGCGCCCGCCAGGCGACGGCTTCCCGGGCACCCGGGGCCTCCCTCGGCCGCCCGGGCTCGCTCCCGAGGGCGCGGCCTCCTGGGGCTCCCCGACTTCGGGGACGTGGGGGGGCCCCTAAGTCCGGCCACCGACGAGCTCCCTTAGCGGACTGCACCTGCGGGACGTTCGCGAGCCCGAGGGGGGCCGGGTCCCCGCGGGCCTTTGTCCCGGCTCCGCGCCCCGCGCCGCCTCCGAGACCGCCCGGCCCCGGCGCCCGCGCCCCCAAGGCCGCCCCCCTGCGCCCCTTCCCCTGCTCCCGCCCCCGGTCCGCCCCCCGCCCGCCCCCGGTCCGCCCCCGGGCCCCGCCGTCCGCGCCCCCGGCCCCTCACTCACCCCGGCGCCCTTCGCGTTCCTCTTTCGTACCCCCCGCCCTCCGGGCGGTCGCGCCGCGCTCCCTGGGATTTGTAGTCTTTCTGCCGCCTCCATCCCGGTACCAGGCCTCGCGACTCCCAGCTTCAAACTACAGCTCCCGGCAGTCCCCGCGAGAACTCCCCTCTCCCCGGATGGGTTCCGGCCCAGAGCTCTCGCGAGGCCATGGGAGGCGCGCGGAGCAACCTAGGAAGTGTAGGCTAGGGCGTCCGGGTCCTAATGGCCGGGCCCCAGACCGAGCCGGGAAGGAGAAGAACTACACTCCCCAGGAGTCCATGCGCGCCCGCCATCTTTGGCGTTGCTAGGAGACGCGAGGACGCGAACCAGCGCGTGGCTGCGCAGCCGCTGCGGTGCTGCCTCTGCGCCGCGCGAGCCGGGATCCGTGCGGGGCGGCGGCGGCGGCGGCGAGCGCCCGTGTGACCTCCCGCCCGCGACTAGCTTAGGTGACCGGACAAGGCCCGGCCAAGGCAAAGCAAAAGCTCCTCCGGGGGGCGAGAACGTGTGCCCCGAGGAGCGGGGGGCGGAATCTGCGCTTCCCGCCTCAGGCCCGGGGCGTCCCCGCCGCGGCCTCTCGGAGCCCTGTGTCCGGGCTGGTGGCAAGAGGCCGGCGCTGGGTCCCGGCGAGGAGCCGCGGAGGGACCCGGCCTCCGAAAGGTTCCTGTTGGTGCCGTTCTCGGTGCGGAGCCCGGGGAGGGAACCTCTGTCGCTCCCCTGCGGAGCGGCTCGGCCGCGGCGGAGACCCCGGGCCGCCCTCCCGACGGGGCGCGGTCAGCACGAAGTAGGGTATCGCGGGGCCTGGCCCACAGCAGGGCGGGCCTCTCGGCACCCCCTGCGCACGCAGCGTGGGGGGCGCGGGGAAGGGGAAGGCGGTGTGCCGGGGAGCCCCCGGAGGAAGGGCAGTGAGGCTGAGTGAGCTCTCCCCTTCGCGTGTCCTCGGGGCTCTGCCCTCCCGGCGATGGGGCGGGCGAGGACGCGGGCTGTGCCGCAAGGGGGTGTCATCCTGAGTAAAGAGGGGGGCTGCCTTCTGTGCCATCGGGCTGGCGCTGCTCCTCGAGGGCCTGCAGCTGAACAGAGGGGTCCGTGACATTGGCCCGAACCAGGAAGGGCTCCCGGAGCCCAGCGCAGGCGCAGATTAAGGCTTTTCAGGTCTCTCCCGCACTCGGCACTTACGGGTTGACCAGGAGAGATGGGGAAAAGGCAAGTGTGACCTGGGGTTTCTCTGAGCTGGTGGGGCCGGTCCAACGGGTTACTCTTCCCACTAAACAACCCCTGCAGCCGGGAGGCCTCACGGATGGGGAGGGGACTGGGAATGCTCCCCACAGTTAGTTCCGAAGTGCATGGGGTCCGTGCGGGTGACTGACCTGTAACCCTTCTAGGCCGCGGTGTCCCGGCAGGACGACTCTGAGGCTGGTGGGATTCCCACAGGCGTGGTCTGAGCTGCCCCTGACGCAGAGAACGGTCCTGAGCGGCTGTCAGTTTCTCATTTATTAGACTCTCTTGGGTGTTAGTAAAAGGGTTTGGAGCTTGTCAGCCTCCTTGGGGGCATCTGAGTGAGGTGAGTGTGAGTCAGGGTTAGGGGTTGCAAGTGTGCTGGGGCATGGGCGCCCCTGAACTCTGGGATGTCCCCGTGGCCTCCCTCCCAGCTGGCCTTTGTGCCTGAGTCCTGGGGGTTCTCGTCCCTCCGGCAGGCACCGGAGGACATCCCTCCCGAGTCTGAGCGTCCAGAGTCTCCAGTGGAAATAGACTGCCAGCCTTGCAGCATGAGGGTGTTTCCAAGAAGAGTGTCGGGAACCGGAGGGAGAGTCACCGTCTTGTTTGTTTCTTGGAGGACAGCACTCACTGAGCTGCTTCAAAGGAGGTGGCAGTGCTGCCCAGGGTGTCCCTCGGGGTCCTCTGTGGCAGCAGTTGGTGTGTCACGGGCCTGGCTGTCAGCTGGGCAGGCAAGTGTTCAGGGAGACTGGGAGACACAGGCTTGCTGCGAGAGCCCGTGGGGCTGACGGAGCTGGCCAGGGAGGCTGCCCTGGGAAAGGGACTGTAGGCTGTTCCTGCTAAGCCTGGGGTGGCCTTCCACCTTCCAGGCTTGGGGGGCAAGATCAGGCCCAGAGAGGGCCTAAACCCTTTTAGGCTCACACCTCCAGGAAGCTGCTGCGAGTGTCAGGGAGGAATCCCATGCAGGAGCCATACCCAGGGTCCACCTAAGGCTTAGGGCTTGGAGGGCAGGATCTGGAGGTCAGGGGCTGTGCTATAAGCCAGGCTGACTCCCAGCCAGCCAGCTGGGTCCTGACCTGCAGGAGCCCCCATCACCCAGTCACCCCCACCCCCATTGCTGCTGGTCCCCACAGGTGCTCCCTTGGCTCACATGCTCCCAAGAGTGGCAGGACAGAGCTCAGGGCTGAGTGCTTCTCTGCCACCACCCATTCAGTTCATCTCCTAAATTCAGAGCCCACTTCCCAATTGAGCCTCCTCCCCGGCCTTCCTGGGCATCCCTTGGAAGCCTCACCTCCAGGAGGGGTCAGCTTACGTCTGCCCTCACCCCTTGCCCTCTGGCTGTAGTCCTAGGTGACGGTCTCTTGTCCCCCACGTGTCCTGTCATGTCCTAGCCCTTGCGGTACAAGTGTCGCCTTCCTCCTCCCTCATTCAGGGAGGTCTTCTCCCCAGTGTCAGGGCTGCGGTGCCCCAGGCTGGTGTCCCCATTGCCAAGCAACTGCCTGGCAGGGCACACCTGGCCCCCCAGCCCTTTCCAGTGTGTAAGGCAGGCGGGAGAGCCTGGCAAGACCTGTGAGGCTATTGTCAGCGAGGGTGCCCAGCAGCCACTGAGGCAAAGTCTGCATCAGGTAAAGGCTCTGATGGTCAGTGGCCTCCTGTGGCCCAGAAAAGGCTGAGAGAGATGTTCTTGAAACAGTATAAGTGACCCGGTGAGCCAGAGGGTGCCGAGAAGATGAAAGAATACAGGATTTCATGAGGTTAACTATACCACGTAAGGACACCTCTTGAGCCCAAAGTCTCTAGACTAAAATAAAAAATAGGTCCTGGGATCGAGCCCCACGTTGGGCTCTCTGCTCAGCAGGGAGCCTGCTTCCTCCTCTCTCTCTGGGATCGCTGTCAAATAAATAAATAAAATATTTAAAAAAAAAATAAAAATAAACAATATAGTTACCTGACTATCTTAAGGGCCACAAAAATGCAAACTCCCATCAGCAGTCATGTGGGGGGCACTCCCTGCAGGGCACAGGGAGCAACGCAATGTGGGGTGTGGGCTAGTGCCCACAGAAACCCGCCGTGGTCAGGGAGGGGATCCCGCCAGCACCCCGCAGAGCTCTCCGGGGGCAGGGGCACCGCCTTGGCCTGCTGGGCTGGCTACGCCCCTGCATGGACACCTTTCCACCCTGCAGAGATTTCGGATTCGGTCTGGGGAAGGCTAGGAGACTCTGCAAGCCCGCACGACTGTTTGTGGCACTGAAATGGCATCAGGGCCCGTTTACGTTTGTGATACAGAAGAGAACTCAGCCAGTGAGAGGGCCAGCTTGGCCACTGAATCACCGTTCCCAAGAGGAAACGTCTTACATTTGGTGTCACAAAGTGAAACCCGACTAGACTTAGGTAGTATTGGAAACGTTAAGAGACACTTTGGAATAACGTATATTAAGTTGAATACAGCTTGGGTGGGTCTCACGGGCATTTGCTGGGGGAAAAATCCAATCTCGAAAATCCAGTCCAATATGCTGTGATTCCACTTACCTAATAATCTTCAAATGACAGAATTACGGAGGTGGAGAACCGCCGAGTGGTTCGCAGAGGGGAGGGATGGGGGGGCGAGAAGGGGCAGCAAGGCGGGTCTCTGTGGGGCGGAGCAGCCCGTATCCTGATGGCAGGGTGGTCCCAGGGACCACACGAGGGATAAAACGGCAGAATAAACAAGTGCCTGTGTCCCTCCCCAGTGGTGGCGGGTGGCCTCCCTGCTGAAATCTGAAACCGCCCCAAATGTGGAGGGCGGGAGAGGCAGAAGAAAGGGGCAGGACGCTCCAGGCTGGTGGGCGGCAGGTTTAATAAACAAGGGAACTTACACAGGAGGCTGGCCCTGGGCAGTGCCGAGGCGAATGGACACCCCCCACCCCCGCAGCAAACCTTGCAAGTCCCGTGGAGTCCTTAGTGGGCTAGTCACGCCCACCCTGCGGGTGTTGGCTCTAAGCTGTGTCCTGGAGCCACCTCCAGGGATGGGGCAGGGTCTCCACAGCACGCAGCAGCAGGGCTTCAGGAAGATGGGGCCGTTAGGGGAACCTGCGTGGCTGGCAGGGAACTCCATATCTACCCTCCGGGTCTTTGCTTTTTGTCCTGTCCCCTGACACCAAGGGACATCGTGTAGGCTCAGCTTTTTCCTGTAACAGGGCTGTTCAGACAAAGGGGGCCTGGAGCTTCTGAAAGAGGGGAGACCCTCGGTGAGCTGCCGACAGAGCCCCAGCCTTGCACACTCTCTCGGGCCGGGATTGTCTCAGAGGGGCCCGAGCACAGCAGCCAGCTCCCCACCCAAGGCCCTTCTGATGCCGCTTTGGGAAGGCTCCTGCCCCTGGCAGGTGGGAGCTGGCCTGCCCCACCCCCCGCACTGCCCCCACCCCCCACCCCCGACTCCTCAGCTTCCCTGAGAGTGTCCTCTGCGGGTCCTGGGAAGGGGGAAGGCGCTCTAGCTGCCACACAGCTGCTCAGGGACGGGGCAGGCTCGGGACCCCCACCTGCCGGACTGCCTGCACAGCACAGGGAGCAGGTGAAGGTCGTTAGCTCTTCCCAAACAGCCTAATGCTGGGGGAGGCTCAATTACCAACTAATTAATTGCCTGCAATTAGAAGGAGGCCTTAATTGCCCTGTTTGCAGCCCCCCCGCCCCGCCCTCCTCTAGCAGGCCCGTTTCCCTAGGCTGTGGGGTGGGGCACACATCTGTGCAGGGACCCGGGAGAAGCCAAGCTGATTGCCCCAGGCTACCCTACCCTGTCCTTGCTCTTCAGGTGTGTAAGGGGAGGCTTACCCCTGTGTGCTCCCCTGTGACCACCAGCAGGCCTGGCACCTGCCGCGGGAAGCCAGCACACAGCACCCCGGGGAGCCAGGGACTACAAGGACACAGAGCGAACACCTGTCACCTGACAAAGTACAAAAAAAAGGCCTTGAGTCAGCCACAGGCCTAGGTGGGGCTGCGGCCTGGAGGGCGCTGCTTCATGGGCACGGCCTGCCGCGCTGAGCCCGTGGGCCCCAAAGGCTCCCTGCTTGCTGCTGAAAGTCAAAGAGCATTTCAGCCTTGCTGGAATGTTCTATGAACAAGAAACCAGCCTTGCAGGGAAGCGAGTAATCCTGTTTGTTATTAGCAAACCTCTGTAGCACGTGTCCCACCTCCGCGATGGACTATGACCAAGGGCTAGGCCACCCCCCAGCTGGGGCCTGGGCACATTGCAGGAGACTGCCCCGGTGACCTCAACTCTCGGTCTGCGAGGCCCTGCCCGGTCACCTGCTGCGGGGCTGGATTGGGACCCCCTACCTCCCTGTGGGCTGGCCAGCTTCACACTTGGGCCATGGGATGGCCTGGGGGACCTGATGGCCCCCTCCTCGGCGGCTGACACATTCTCAAGCCGGCCTGCAGGTGGCGTCCCTGTCCGGGGGGCAGCCAGCCGGAACCACTGCCCTGGGCCATTCTGACGTGCAGCCCAGAACCTGGGCCCTTTCTCAGTGAGGTGCCAAAATGTAGGTTCTCAGGGCCTGAAGGTAGGTCCCTCCCCTTGGAAGGATGTCGGAATGCTCCTGACCTTGGTGCTGAAGCAGCCCCTCCCCTGGCGGAGAGGAAGGGACCCCTCCTGCAGCGTCCGCACGCCTCCGTCCCAGGCATCGGAAAACACCAAATCATGGGTCCCCCGCCCACTCCCAAAACCCTCACTGGCACCTCCGAGGAGAACTGGCAAGCTCGGGTCCATCACACTTCCCCCCATGCTCATTCCTGTATTATCAACAAAGGCAGCTCCTTCTCCAGGGCGGCTGTCTTTCTGCTCTGGAAAGCCTGCCGAGGGGCTTCTCATGACCTCGGGACCCCACTCTTCTGAGTCACAAGGTTCCCCTCACCCCGCAGAGGGACCCTCATCGGCTTCCGGGCCTGTTTGTGAAGCTGATGCACGAGTGTACAGCAGCCCACACGCCTGTGACCCAGGGGGCCGGCATGAGCGGGAGAGAATCCCTGCACTCCTATGGTGAGAAAGCCCACCTGGCATCCCCTCTGCTCCGTCAGATGAGCTAGATGCGACCCAGAGTCCCCCGGGCACTGAGAAACTATTGGTCGGGGGCCTCCAGAGGAACAGAACTGGTAGGTCGTACACATAAAAATGTCGTAAAGAATTTGCTCACCAGATGGTGGAGGCCGAGAAGTCCTGAGATCTGCACGTGGCGAGGCGGAGACCCAGAAAGCTGCAGTGTCGCTCCAGGCTGAGTGCAGAGGCAGGAGACCGGCGGAGGCCACCGTCGCCGGGAAGACCACCTGCTTTACCCCACTTCACTCATTTGGCTCGTCTCATCCAGAATCACCCTCGCAGAAACACCGGGAGCAATGTTTGACCACGTGTCTGAGGCCCCTCGTGGCACAGCCAAGTTGACACAAAGTCAGAGCAGATGCTGACTTGTGTTGGAGACTCACGGCCAAGTCCAGGGTGCTGCAGAGCAACCTGAGTGACTGACCACAGACCCGGAGCTGTTCTTATGAAAATTAGGTTTGCTGCTTGAAAAGGCCGGCTAAGGACAGCACGTGGCAACATTTCCGTAGAACAAGACGCTGTCGGACCTCAGGGGCCAGGGACCCCAGCAGGCAGGTTCGTTCTGGGGTCTCTGGAGAGAAGGCCTGTCCCCATGAACGTCATGTGCACCCAAGCATTTGTATGAATTAAATGTGCGTCTTCTCCAGACTCTTCCCACGTTCTGCTCTTCAGCAACCAGCCACAGTCCACCGGTCCGCACGAACAAGCAAACCTATAAATGGGCTGAAAGCTTCCAGGGAAAAAGCGAAACCAGACAAAACCAATCGGGCAGCAACCCTGACTAGTGGCTGGTCAAAATCGAAGCCCCTGTGGCCGGCCAACTCCGAGAGCCACAGGCACCCCACTGTGAAGTACTTGTCCCCTGGGCACCCATCCCTCCCTGTCCCTGGACTCGCGTCCTGGCACACACAATGCCACAGAACTCAGAGAGCCACACTTTCCAGACTGGTTCTGAAAAGGCCACACCTGGTCACGGGGCTCTGTCCAGGGCTGCCCTCCCTGGGGGACACCAGCCCTCGTGGGCAGCCCCGTGGGGGCCTCCGGCTAAGCTCTGGGCTGGTGCCCTGTACGGCAGGGACAGCCTTCTGCTCTGTCAGCGGCTCTGGGTCCCTGAGCCACCGAAAGAGAGGACAAATGCCTGGCGTTCCCTCCCACAGAAGTGGGGTCCCTGGCCCTGGAGCAGTAGATAACTGATACAGCCACTGTGGGAAACGCCGTGGGAGCTCCTCGCCCCGCATGCTGCTTGCCTCCAGGACGCTGCCACATTCTGGCCGATCTCTACTAAGGACCTTCCATGCACCTCGCATTCCCCGGGGCTCCTACCGCCTCGTTCTACCCAGCCCTTTGCTGGCCTTTGCCTGACGCGGGGGCGGCCCACCAGGGAGCTCTGCCTTCCCGTCTGGGTAGGGAGGCCCAGGATGAGGCACGGCCACGGGCCTGTCATCCCCGTGCTCCCCTGGCCACCCGGGCCCTTATAGGGCCACCACCGGATCTTCTGACTTTAGGCCCATTTAATACATAACCCTGAGCGCCACCCTGCGCAAATATTTGTTTGGCTGTTAAGGGCTCAGCAGGACAGAGGCCAGAGAAGCTTCTTGGAGCCACAGTGCGGGTGCGAGAGAGAAAGGTGGTCAGCAAGGGACAGAGGAGGGGTGGGGAGCCACAGGCCCCTGGAGAGCAGCTGGGCTGTGTCTGGGGGATTCGGGGCTTCGCGGAGTGTGCAGTTAAGGCTGTCCTCCCGGCAGGAGGCCACGGCGAGGAGCGCTTGGACACCTTCCTCCTGTGCAGGACGCGCGGGGGCGTCATGGAAGCTGGCCGGCGGCCTGTAGGGCCCGGGACGAGTCCTGGTGCTGAGTCTCCATGTGCCGATGAGGTGACACTGGAGGCAAAGGGGACTGAGGGGACCCGGAGCCCCAAACGCCTTCACGGCGCGGGGTTTATGGTCCGCAGAGTCGCCTGAGGCCTGCACTCGGTGAAGGCACGGCCGCCCGCTCCCCAGAGCTCAGGGATGGCGTGAAGGGGCTGGTCGGCTTGTCTGGTCGGAGCCCCTGGGGATGGTGCCGACCTCCCCCGCTGCACCACCCCCAGGCCTTGCTCCTCTTGGGAGGGGCTGTTGTGGCTGAGGCATGTCCTCTAGGAACCCAGCCACGAGGATGCAGGACAGCCCCTGTGCCCTCCCTGGCCCCTGGGGACCTCCGGGGGCTCGTTCTCCTCTGCTGTCTGGGCACACAGGTGACACGGCACTTAGGAGCCTGACTCGCACTCTTCAGGGCAGCTGGGCCATCCAGGGACTGAGAAGCCGGGTCCCAGCTGAGGCCACGCCCCTGCTGACAGCCCCCGAGTTTCCTGGTGCAAACATGAGGCACACAGCCACCTTTAAATGAGCAAAAGCCCACTGCAGAGCCCAGAGCATTCCTTACCTCCCAAGGCACCCTTACAGCTGTCTGGTTAGTGAGAAGGGTTCGGCACTACCTCTCGCCAGGGAGGCAGACGGAGGGCCAAGGGGGGGGCCCACAACTCTGGCTAAGAGCAGGGGCCCTCAGCCGCCCCTGAGTGTTGGCCTGCGGGGTGGTCCCAGCATCCCCACGGAGCAGCGCCAAGGGAGGTGTGGGGCCTGCCCCTGGGTGGGGATCCCAGGACGTGGCTGACCTGCAGATCGTGGGGCTGGGCTCTCTGTCCCTGCTCCCGGCCGGACCCGGGGTGAGCGACTCAGCGTCCTCATGTCTCCTCTACACACCAGCACGCCGGCCACCCTGGGCACGGGCCTCCTGAGAATCCTCAGCAGGAACGAGAGATGAGGTGCCCGCCTGACCCCGCAGAAACCATCGTGCGCGAACCCATCGAGGGCAGGTAATGTCATGACCTTCGGCCACTAAGCCGTGTCTGGTGAGCGCACAATAACGGAAGGGGAGAGAAGACAGTGCGACCTTGAATGGGAAAAGCAAAATTGGTTTTTAGCCATGTATTTGCATCACTGTGTAAAAAACATTTTAAGGGGGGAAAAATGATTATAAGGAAATGCCCCCAAATGCCAGTGAGGGTACCTGTTAGACGTGGACCCGTGCTGGCGGCGGCCTCCTTCGACAGATCTGTGTGTTTTCCTGAGCAGCGACCTCGTCATCGGGGGAGAGCCGCTGTGGGCTGGCGTGGGGCGGAGGGCATCCCCGCACATGCGCCTGCGCTGAGGCCTCCAGGTCCGCGTGCGAGTGGGAGACCCGTGGGTGGCCCGCGATGGCCACCGCCGCCTGGCTCACGCCCCCGGGGCCCCTTTGGTAACCGTGGGACTCGCCAGCCACTTGCAGGAGCTGGTGCTGCCTGCCCGGGGACCTGCCAGTCCTCTCCTGCAGGGCCTGCCACGGTCAGGGGCCCGGGCTGCGCGGGATCCGAGGAGGCTCACGGTGAACCTCTCGTGTCGTGCCGTCTGTCTGGCTCTGGAGGCGGCTAACGGCTGGAAGCAGCTTGTTCCCTTCCGGGCTCCCACGCCAACCACCCTGCTGCTGAGGCCTCCAGGAGTTGCCCCCAGGGCCCGAGGGCAGCAAGCGTTGCACTCACCTGAGTCTCCCGCGTGGGCCATGGGCCTCAGGCGCCTTCTTATTTCTTCAGTGGAGTCTGGCCAGATGAGGGCCGTTCGAGCACCCTGGCTCCCCGAAGCCACACTTCGTCCAGAGGGAAAGGCTCCTTCCTTGGCTCCCAGAGCATCACAGACGTCCCTCCTGCCCCGGGGAGCGCAGATGGCCATCCGCTGTGAGCCTTTGGCCTTTCGAGGGTGCAGAAACCTGGCACACCCAAGCTCGGCGGGGAAGGCCTTCTCCAGCACCAGAGTCAGGAGCTCCTCTGCCCAGGCCCCCAGGCTCCGGCTGGCTGCTCTGGGCCCTGCAGCTGCCCCCAGCCTGTGGGTTCTCACAGTTCTGACCCTGTGTCCAAGCCAGGCTCCCCAGACTCCAGACTACCTTAGACCTGGGCAGACTTCCCAGCCAAGGGTTGGACCTGGTCCTCCACCCCCGCCCTGACAACGTATGTGTGTGGGACACACGCCCATGCACACACGTACACACACACGCAGAACTCTCTCCAGGCCGCGTCCCCACCACATATGTGCTGGTGGATGTTGGCAGGTCTAGCCCCCAGGTGTCCCTGAACATCACCCACCCTCACAGCTGCCCTGCCCTGCCGTGCTCTGGACATTTGAGAGGTCTGTGTAGCAGAGGGGATGGTCCCAGAGGTGCAGGACAGAAAGCTGGTGTGGGCCACAAGGTGGAGACTCATGTCAGGGCTGGCTCCGACGCCTGATCCTGTTCCCAGACCTCAGGGCAGGCCCAGTGGCCCCCGCTTTGGTGCTTAAGGCACACACAACCTCTTGGGCCTCTCGGCTGTCTGGGGACATGCGGGGTTCCAGCATGACTTCTCTGACCCTCTTGACTGGGCTTGCTGGTCACCTTCATTGTCAGACCTGCTCCCAGGAAAGCATGGTTGCCCCTGGCCTGTTTGCTGTCCACACTCGTCACTCCTGCCAGGGCTGGGGACATCTCGTCCCTTGCCAACCCTGTACATTCATGGTTTCCCCACAGACCCAACCACTAACCCTAGCGAGTCAGCTAGGGCCCACCCTGGCAACACCTGTGCCACGGACATACCCAGCTGTTTCCCCCCAGCTGTGCCTGCCCCTTGGTCACACTTGCCTTCCCTGGCCATAACCCTCCCCAGAGCTGCACCTGTGCCCCTGGGTTGCACCTGCCTGCACTCTTCCCTCACCCCTGTCCACTCTGACCACGTTCCCTCCCAGGCCATTTCCCTTGCTGGGAACCCTCCCCGAGACCCTCACCCCTCCCTCCCAGCACAGGTTGTCCCGTGACTAAAACCCCCAGTCTCCCAAGACCTGGTTCGTGTCCCTTACTGACACGGCCTCAGGGCCTAGGCCCCACCTGCTCCCGGGCAGAGCTCGCGGGCACCGTCCAGGTGGTGGCTGGAGTGTCCCCCTCCCCTCCTCTGTCGCCTGGGAGGTGTCCCTGCTGCAGCACTGCCGGGCTTCCCACAGACGCAGGCATGAGGCTCCCGGGTTTGGTAGGGGTAAGCACACACCCCAGGCTTCGCCCCATCTGGCTCGTGCTTTTCTCTGGTCCCTCAGGCTGCCCTGGCGCCTGTCGCGGTTTTCGTATTTGAACAAACTTGGCTCAGGGGTGCTTAATGGTCCCATGTTTCTGCGACTCTCGGGGCCGGTTATTGTCCCAAGTGCAGCCCCCCGCAGGCACTTCCCTCGTAAAAAGGACTTATCCTGAGAGCCTGAGGAGTCTGACCTGTCGGTTCCTTAAATGGCTTGTGCATTGGACACAAAGCTCTTTCTGTTGTGTCTTCCCTTGGAAAGGGTGAGATACGTTCCCTCATGTGACCATCTGTTTTCTGAAATGTTGTCTCTGTTCCTTTGCTGGACTCTCTGAGACCTACAGCAAGAGCCAGCTGTCGTTAGAATCCACATCTTGCAACTCCCTAACACGGCGCCTGAGGTGGCCATCCGCCCTGGACGCCTCGGATGGGCCCCCAGTGCCAGGGGGCCTCGTGATGTCCCCAGGATGGGAGAGGAGGGACCTTCCACTCTGCTCACTCCCCGGCACCCAGCACGGGGGACACAGGCAGCAGGGAGCCCGCTGGGAGACCCCCGATGTGTCTGGAAGCCTGGGGCTCCGTGTCTCCTGTCGGGAGCCTGCCCTGATTCCAGGGCCTGTGGGCGTGGGGATGGGGGGTTAGGCTCTCAACATGGGGATCTTCTCTGTAACTGCGCCCATGGGGTGGTGCATTAAAAATAACACAGGATGACCGAAAGTTTCCTCACCAAATGCAAGCATTGTTTGCTAGATCACACAAGGTGTGAACACCTCAACGGATGCAGGAAAGGTTTTTAATAAATCTTAGAACTGACCCAACTGTGATTTTTTTTTAAGATTTTATTTATTTCTTTGACAGACAGAGATCACAGGTAGGCAGAGAGACAGGTGGGGTGGGGAGGGGGAAGCAGGCCCCCGGCTGAGCAGAGAGCCCGATGCGGGGCTCGATCCCAGGACCCTGAGATCACGACCTGCACCGAAGTCAGAGGCTTCACCCACTGAGCCACCCAGGCGCCCCTAATCTAATTGTGATTTTAAAGATTCCTCTTAGCGAAGTGCTCCTTCGCTCAGGAAGCTCAGGAAGCTCAGGAACATGAGGAGACCCACACCCTGAAACCTCAGCCCAGGCGTCTCGGGCCCCCGGCAGGCTTCCCACCCATTCTCTTTAAGACCTGGGTCAGGGCAGGGTGCCCCACGGCACGGCCCCAGCTCCATATGGTTCTGGAGATCAGCTCAACGGGACGAGGAAGGAAAATCCGCGAGAGGCCTAGCACCCAGGTATAAGAGAAGAGATAACGAGGGATGTTATTTGCAGAAGACGTGACCATCCATCTGGAAGAACCAACAGAACTGATGGATAAACTATTCGAATAAGAGCCCAGTAAGAGACTGACCTACAGACGCCGTTCTCCCAAGGACGTTGTGCTGAGCGCAATCAGCCGGTCACAGAAGGACAGACACTGTACGGCTTCACTTCGCCAGGAAACTGGACTGACTGAGTTCATGCAGGCAGTGGATGGTGGCACCAGGGGCTGGGTGGGGAGCGTGTCTCCTGGGACAGAGTGTCGGCTTGGGGACATGGAAAGTTCTGGAGATGGGCAGTGGGGAGGGTGGTCCCACACTGTGAGTGCGTCCATGCCCCCGAGCTGTGTACCCAGAAAGGGTTAAAATGGTAAATTTTATGTGAAGTATATTTCATCACAATAAAAAGATCAACATCTCAATAAAGAATAGTAAAGAAGCCAGGCACAGAGCGTCACATGTTGCATGATTCTTTTACTACGAAATGGCCAGGACAGGCACATCCAGGGACTGAGCAGATCGGTGGTGCAGTAGCCGAGAGTCTCTCTGGAACCAGGCAGACGTGGCCACGGCTCCACATCACGGAAACATGCTCAGTGCCTCTGGAACACACACTTCCAAGCAGTGAATTTTAGGGGTGCCTGGCTGGCTCGGTCGGTAGAGCATCTGACTCTTGATACTGGGATTGTGAGTTCAAGACCCGTGTTGGGTGTCAAGCTTACTTTAGAAAGAAAAAAAAAAAAAAAAAAAAGAGGTGAATTTTACATAACATAAAAATTTTTTTAGGTAGGCTCCTTGCCCAGTGTGGAGCCCAAAGTTGGGCCTGAACGCAGAACCCTTAGGTCAAGGCCGGAGGTCAGTCACGCAGCCCGCGGAGCCACCCCGGCACCCCGCACCCCATTTTTAGTGATGAAAACCACCCACCGCACGGTATATACCAGCATTAGCCAACCAGCAAGAAAAGGCGGGCTCACAGTATCGAGGAATGACAGCGTGTCTGGGAGCTGACTGAATACACGGCATCTGTGGGGAGAACCGCCAGCCTGAGGCAGGCCCGCGGGCGCCTGCGGAGGCGCGGAGAGGCCGCCGAGCTCCTGGCTGGAACTGAGCTTCACCCACAGCCCATCCCTCCGCACACACCTGCAAAGCCTGCGCAGTCCTGCTCCAAACGACAGCGGGAGGGTTTTCGAGAACCAGACGCATTTACCGTAAAATTTGTGAGAGGAAAGGGCGTGAATAACTAAGTAGATGTCACAAACAGAATGGAGGGACCAGCTCCTCCGGGCTGTGGGCTCAGAGCAAAGGGACAGTTTTACAAACCAGCTGGTTCGGGCAAAGGGAGACACGGACTGGAGGGAGCGGCAGGGCCCAGGGATGGACAAGCCAGTGGGGGGCATGGGGGAGGCAGGGACACAGGGTCACGATATGGAGCAAAACAGGGCTGGATCCCCCCACAGCAGGGGCAGGAGAGGCTGGAGAACCCGCTGCTGCCTGGCGGCCCAGGGTCAGGGAGGGAGACCCGACCCAACACCGCGGGCATGCCGGCCACCAGGCCGCCAGTGGGCACGTCTGGTTCCGTCCAAGTCGGGGATTCAGACCGGACAGACCCTGAGCTCGCTGAGCAAATCCATAGAGACCATTATCAAGGCTACAAAAGGAATTGGGCAATTTAGCAGGGAAAAGATAGAAATCCCACCCCAAGGCGTGAGAAAAGGGGCAAAGGCTACGAAGGAGCCTGTTCCAAGGACGAGGCCGCGAGTCTGAAGACCTCGCACGGAAACGCGGGCAAGCACGTGGGCCGTGGCAGACGCGCCAATGAATCACAAGAATTCGCCATGGGACGGTCCGACACGGGGCGCCAGTATGCGCACGGATGTGGCCAAGAGTCCAGACGCGGCGGCCCGGTGTGCACAAGGCAGCCTGGCTGGACGTGGCCAGCAGCTGGGGCGCCCCACAGAGCCGTTGGGGAAGCCCCAGGCATCCAGCGTGCGGGCCGGCGGCTGCAGAGCACAGACCCAGCGCTGGGAGCGCTTCTGGAGCAAACCCATGCACCCCGAGACCCGACGCAGGGTGAACAAACGGAGGGGGACGGGGTGCCGGCCGGCTCCGTGCACAGGAGGACAGGAGGGCTGACAACGCCCGCCCCAGAGCAGCGGCCTGGTCCGCGGGGAGGGGCGCAGCGGTGAGCACGTGACCTGCTCCCCTTGCCCAGGTGAGAAGGACTAGGGCCCTCGTGTCCAAGGAGCCCCGGCTCCCTGCGGCCCAGGCCTGTGCCCCCACAGGTGGCCCCGTGGCTATCAGGGGCCCTGGCATGCGGCCCCGCCTTGGCTTGCTTTGTCCCCTCTTCCCGACAGCTCGGCATCCGCCGTGTTACAGGGTGGGTCCTGAGGGAGCCCCTGACCCCCACACGGGTTCCTGAGATTTATTCCCAGCCCTGGCCTGTAGTGGTGCCCGCCCTGCTTGGACAGAGGGCCTGCTACGAGATAGCTCCACTGCCCCTGGCCGAGCCTGGGCTGCTCAGGGACCAGGCGACACTTTATGAGGAGGCTAGGGAGCCTGGAGGGCTCCTGGTGGGAGCCCCTCTCGACCCACCCACCCAGGACCCCGGACAAAAGCCCCTCCCCAGCTCAGTCCCTCCGCACACAAGATTCCCTAGGGCGACTCTTGGGGACCCGAGCCCATGATGGAACTAGGCTGCCCCGCCCTGTCCTCCGCAGCAGAGGGTGACGCCCCCTCCCAGCCCACACCGGGCTGCGGGCTGCGGGCCTCTGCAACGGCCCCGGGGGGGTCAGTGGGGCCTGCCCCAGAGCTGGAGAAAGCTGAGGTCTTATCAAGGGGAACTTCGGTTTCAGGCTGTGCGCTTCCTGGCTCCCTGTGTAATGGTTCTTCCGCGCAGGGCCTGCTGGGCGGTCCCCTCTCCCGTCGCCCACAGGCTCCCAAGAGCTCCGTGCGGCCTCTGTCTTGTCCAGCCACAGGGTGACAGGCCCGAGCCTTGGCTGAGGACAGGACTGATGGCCAGGAGAATGGCACGCAGGGTCTACGGGCCGTAGAGGTCTCCAGCATGAGGCTGTGGAGAAAAACCGCAGTCCTGGGCATGGGGTTCCAGGGCTGGGGGGGTTGGGGGACTGGTGGGTGGGGGAGGGGTGGCCAGCCAGCTTTACCCCCAGAGGGGTGCCAGGAAGGGTTCCAGCCTGCACCCCCGCCGGGAGGCCCTCCCTCGGCGTCCCTGCAGTGGGGGGGGGCAGACCTGGCCTGCAGCCGGGTGACGGCCAGCGAGGCCCCAGCTGCCCCCGACCGCTATCTTTCTCTGCTCTTTTTCCTCTTCTTTTCTCTCTTTTCCCCCAAAGCAGGTTTCCTTGTGATTATTGAGGTATTTATTTTTAAGCGAAAGCCCTTGGCATTCCTATGTAGACAGACACTATATACAACCCTGGTTTTCTCTCAGCAGAAGTTAAAAATTATTCAACGTAAAATTCCTGGGCTGTGTTGCAGAGGCCGGCTGTACCAGGCAAAGGTTTCCACCGCATTCCGCCCAGCCAGGCCCCGATAAGGCAGCCCGGGGAAGCCGCGCTGCCGACGATTCTCCGCCACCCCGCCGTCCTCCCAAGGGACCAGGTAGGACTGCGGCTCCCGGGAAAGCACCAGGGAGGAGTTGGTCTAGTGGGGTCTGTGCTGACCACCTCTGCCTCGGACCGGGGCTGGCTGGAAAGCTCCCACCAACGCTGCCGCCTTTCTTGCCAAGCTGTGGTCCAGCCCACGGTCTCCGGGATGTCCTGGTGTTGCCAGGGACGCTGAGGCCTTCGGGACCGTGGGGAGGTCCCCAGGCCATGACCCTGTGAGAGAGAGTGGGGGTCTTTGGAAGGGGCTGTGTCAGCTGAAGGTGTCTTACGGAAAGCCGGCGGTGCTTCTGCTGTTTGTTGGGGGATGGGGAGGGGTTGTGGCCCAGGCACACCTTTGGAAGTGTCGGAAAATATCTGGGAAAGCTGGAGAGGGCCCGTGGGCCAGTGCCGGCCAGGCAGGAGGCCTGAGGCCCACAGCATGGTGACCTGTTAGAAATCCAGCCCCACTGGCTGCCCAAAAAGGCCACAGGATGACCCACGGGCTCCCCGGCAGAATGGGGGTCTTGCACCTCTGTAATGGGTGTGGGGCTTTGAGTGTCCTCTGGAGAAGGGTGATGGTGAAGTCCCTAGACCGTTCACGATGACCCGGCAATCTCCGAAGGTGACAGCCAGAATCCTGGAGGCCCAGGGAGGGAGGGAGCAAGACTGAACTCCGGCACGTTCCTAGACATGGCAGTGGCAGAAAGCACTCGCAAGGGAGCCGAATTTATTCCATTTCACGAGACAGACATATACCGTGCCCTGCCCTAAAGGTACGGAATTCGCGCGTGGCTGAAGTAGGGCCGCTTCCTCCGTCAAAGCTGAACTTGAACCCGCCGAGATTTGGAGCCCAGGATGCTGATGCAGCGTGTTTTGTTGGCGACACCGGGCCTCAAACACAGGGCGGCGCCACCGCGGGGCTGGGCCGTGAGCGGTCCCACGGCAGAACGTCAGAAAGTGGCAGAGACAAGGCCTGCCCAGGAGGGTGGGCTCGGGGTCGGGGTGTCAGGCCAAGTGTGACCTCGGCACAGGAGATGGGTGTTGTCCCAGCTGTCTGTCCGAGGAGGAGCTGGGAGCGGGGCAGTCGCGGTAGGGGAGCAGGCAGGTTCGCAGCCAGGGTGAGCGGGCCTCCTCAGGCGCTGCTGCAGCGACCCCCGGGGTTCGCGGGGTGGAGGGTATCCCACTGAATGTTTATTTCCTTTCTCTATCATAGCTCTCTTTGTGTGTGGTGTCAGTGTGCAGCGTTCCTATAAGACCGACACAGCTCCGAGCCACCCCTATGCCATCCCAGGAGACACCCCTTCCCTCTTCCAGACGATTCTTGCGCTGTTGGCCTGCACCTGTGCAGCAGCGTCATTAAACGGCTTCCTGGAGTCTCGGTTTTAGGTACTCTCTGCTGAAGTCATTGCGGAAGACAGCACCTCCCTCTCCTACCTCTCCCTGCCCCCGCTCTCGCATCCCCCTGTTCCCGGTGGGGCTACGTCATAATCCGGGGTTAGACGTGTGTTCCCTCGGGCCAAGGGCAGGCCGTGGTTATCGTCCTAGCCCACACATGAGTTGTTTTCCCTGGAGTTAATCATCTTCCTTCGCACTTGCTGTTTTCTGTGAACTCATTACTGATTCATCCTCAGATTCTTGCCAGTGGCTCAGATTCGAACACGTGGGGGTATTTCAGAGGCAAATGCCCTGCTCCGGTCCTGGTCGGTCCTCCTGGGTCGGTGGCAAGGCTGGCACCTCAAAATCTCCCTTGTTTTCAGCCTGAAGATTCCCTTTGCTTCTCCCTTGGTTGGATTTCCTGGATCTCATGTCTTCCTCTCTCTTAGTTAGTCCTTGCTCTGGTGGAACATGTCCTTCAGCAGCTCCTTGTAAAAGGGCACATGGCAGACCCGTGGCTCTAAAATGACTTTAATCCACTGTTGCTTGCTTACATGATAGTCCGGCTGTGTACGCGACTCTGTCTTTCCTCTAAACTGTGAGTCCGTCATCCCGGTGCTTCCCAGTTTCTGATGCTGCTGTGGGTAAACGTGATGTTGTTTAACTCCTGATCTGTGGTATGAAAACCACTTTTGTTTCTTGCTGGAAGCGTTCGGGGCCTCCTTTTTGTCCCCAGTGTTCTGACAGTTCATGAAAATGACCTTCGTGTGGATTCATTTCCATCTCTTTTCCTAAATGCCCAGTGACTCTTTTGGTCTGCGAATTCCTGTCCTTCAGTTCTAAGAAATTTTCTTGAATTATTAATTTTTAATTCTTTCTTCCCTCTGTTTTCTCTGCTCCCTCTTTCTGTGGTAAATATTGGGATCCCGGACCTCTTAGACTGGTCTCTAATGACCTTTCTTAATTCCTTTTGCTGGTCTTCTGGCTTTACTTTCAAGGAAATTCTTTAATTCTGTGTTCCAACTCCCTTATTGAGCTTTTCACTTATTCTGAAATATTAATTTCCAAGAATTCATTTTGGTTCTCTGCATATTTATTTCTACAATTCTCTGATCTTTTACTGTGGTCAGAATATTTTATCTCTTTGAAGATGTTAATGATTTTTTTTTTTAAGTTTTCCTCTCATACAGACTCTGGACAAACACAGTAAATGTGTTTTCCCCCATATTTCCTTACAGTCACACTTAAATAGTATCAAAGTTAAATCAGAGTTGAATCAGAGTTAAGAACTCATCAATTGTCAAGGAAAACACAAGAAACTCTACAGAAGGGTGGGTATGGGCTCTGGCCTGTGAGCCGATGACCAGACGCATCAGCAACCAGGCTGGAGAAAGGTTCAGATTCACTACTTGTCAGGAAGGCAAAAATCAGACACAGTCCATTTTCTGGGAGCAGGGCCCAGGGCACAGGACCCTGTGTAAGGAGTACTGGGGTAAGGGGGACCTCAGGGAACAGGGAAGCAAGGTCCGGTAGGGAAGGAGCTTCTGGCCTTGGAGATCAGGCCGAGCTTCCCTACTGAGCATCAGTCGTGATTTGGAGGGTAACCATCCCCAGGAGACAGACAAGAGTGCTGGGCAGCGGGGGCTGTGCACCTGCTGGCAGGGGGTCTGGGTGGGCACCCGGCTTTACTGGAGGTAAGGTGTGGGGGGGACACCTTTGCAAACCTGGAAAAGCGAAGCCCTCACAGCTGTAGGGGTAGGCGGCTCTCGTGTCGTGGGAGGCGCAGGCAGGGCCTTCGGAGACAGCGGTCTGTTCAGGTCACCAGAATCAGGAACATCTGTAAGGTGCCTGCAAGGAGGCATCCTGAGGCCCCCCCACGACACATGTCGGGAGGCAGGGCGAGCCCCCCACCGTGAGGTGTGCTGAATGTGTGTGGTCTGTCCGCAGCGTGCTGCTGGGTGTCCTGGCCAGTCTGCAGCATCCCTGGTGGTGGGCCGGGGTCTCCTGTGCTCGGCTCCTGGTGTGCCCTTCCCAAAGCGGTGATGGTGAGCGCGATGCTCCCGTGGGCACGTAGGTCATCTGCGCTACTGCTCAGGGAGGCCGGAGAGAGACAGGCTGGGAGCAGGCTGCACCTGGAGTCCTCCCCTCGAGCCCAGGACTCAGGACTCAGCAGCCCCCAGCTGTCAAGCTGGGCACCCCTGGCACGAACTCCTGTGTCGGATCCAAAGTCTCTGCTCCCGGGCAGCCAGTGGGGCAGCCGGCCTTGTGCTCGAACGTCTCACTTCCTACCCCACCTGATTAACCCTGGGTGGGCCTTTAACTGTTTCTGCAGAAATCTGCCTCCTGGGCCCCCCAGGGACCGAACAACGGCCTTTCCCTCTAACCCGTCAGGTTTGTGCCAGTGCCAGCAGAAGGAACCGTGGGGACGCCCACAAAGTCTGTCTGTCCGTGACATGGGTTGACAGGCTAGGCTGGGGTTCCCGGGACTGTGCGGACAAGCAAGAGTTTTCCGGAGTTTGGTCCGCTGGCCGTTGGTCTGGGGAGAAGGAGATGTCCTGGGACATCGATTCTGTGTTTGGTTTCCCCGAAAAAGAACAATTTGATTAATTCACACATCTTTGCTGTGAGTTGCCTTACTTGGTGCCTAGGAAAGCTAGTGCTTAGGAGACACTTAGGGCTCTCTCTCCTAAGAAACAGATGCTTAATGTAATAGCGCAATTGAACCTCAGCTCACTGGGAAACCCCAAGTCCAGGCTCGCCCTCTCCCTGCACAGATCTTTCTCTGGCCTTCTCTGGCTCTCTCCACACCTCCCCATCCCACTCGGAGAACCAGAACGGATCAGTCACTTCTCTCCATAGACCCACTCCTCACGTCCTGCTAATACCAAAAACAGCATCCGAGATGGGCTGTCCTTGCCTCCCAGGACGTCACCACGTGCCACTTCAGCAGATGAGGTGGCCTCAAGTGTCCCTAGCAAAGGTCCCTGCACAGGCCAGCCTGAAGGTCCTGGGGTCCTGGAGCTGTCATCACACCCTGGGCATCTCGGAGAGCTTCTCGTGGCCTTGGGGGCAGGTGGTGTCTGCAGGGCTTCCTGGGCCCCCGATAGGAGGGGTGCCAACTCTTTCTGGCATTCTGCAAACAGGTGCCCAGAATGTGGCCACACAAGCACCCTGGAGAAGGCATCCAGGTCACAGGCCCGCATTCGCGCTGGTCCCTAAGAAACAGCCTTCAGAGGGAGAGTGTGGGCTTCGGCGGCAGGGGAGAAGCCCCACGGAAGGACTTGGGGATGATGGGGTCCTGTTGGAGAGCTCAACCGACCACCAAGGCCCGGGGAGGAGGACACACGGAGGCTGGGGGCCAGGCCTGTGGCTGACACGGACTCTGGTCCAAACCCAAGTCTCCCTAGTGCCACCGCAGGGTGGGTGTGTGGTTCCCTCCAGGCCAGAAGGGAGTGGTGTGGAGGGGGTGAGTGGGCTGCTTGACCCTAACCACAGTCCCCTCCAGCAGCATCCCTAGGGGACTGCTCCAGCCTGAGCCCACACTAACATGTACCTGTGGCTCCAGAGGGTTTTCATGTCAAAGATGTGCTGGAAGCCTGGGACCCCACACCACACACCCGCTCCACAGCTCCCTTGGCAGGGACTGGAGGGTCTTGCCACCTCCGTCCCCAGGGAATGGGGTGGTCCCGGGCCTGGGCCTGGGGGGTGGGGGTTGGAGTGGGTGCCTAGCTGTGGTATTTGTCCCTTTCCATGGTGCACACCCCCACCAAGACCTCCAGCGTGCAGGGAGCAGCCCGTGAGCACGGAGCTGGGGAGAGAAGAAGGGTCTGCAGCAGGAGCACTTCCCAAACACGCTCCTGTCCCCTCGCGCGGTCGGTCCTGTGTGGGATGGGTGCCCAGGTCAGAGAGCAGGGCCTCGGGGTTCCGGGGGTCTGTGGCCCAGGGGTGATGGTGTATGTCCGAGCCTGGGCTGAGGGACCTTCCATGGCCCCCTTCTAAGAGCACGTGCGCCTGCAGAGAGAACTAAGGGAAAGTGTAACTTTATGTCCACACACACCCTCTGAGGCCAAGACGGACATTTATTCCCCCGCTCTCTGTGCCCTGGGTGGGGGGCAGCTGGGGGCCAGGGATGGTGGGGGCAGAGGAGGCAGCCCTGGAGGGCTCTGAGCTGAGCAGAGGCTGCAGGACACAAGCGTTTGGGGGACAGTGAGGGGAGAACTGGGCACCCCCGTGCCCTGGGGAGGGTGTTATGGGGTCCACACCAGGTAGACGGGCTGGGCTGGCCCGTGGGGGACAGCTGTGGCCACCCTGTAGCAGAGCGGGTGGGGTCAGAGGGGGCTGTAGGGGCGAGGGGCTGCTGGTGACCTGCAGGGTGTCAGCGGGCAAGCCACAGGAAAAATGCCTGAGCCCCAAACAGTCTCTCGGGGGTGCGGCTGATGCAATGGTCCAGGGGCTGCTAGAACTTCCGCCCTGAGCAGTGCCTCTGATCACTGCCAGACAGCAAAGGGGAGCACAGAGCCCGGGGTGGGGGGGGTCTCAGCTTTTGGGGTGCAGGCCTGGACAGCCATTCCCGGGGGGAGGGTGTGGGGCACAGGGCTGAGGCGGCTTGCTTGATGGAGGAGTCCAAGTGCAGAACTTGAAGCTTGTCGGATGTGAGCAGACACCTGCCTTGGCTGAGGGCTGGAAGGGGTTGGGGCGGCTCTAGTCCCCTGGGGTGGGGGGTGGTGTCTCTGCCCAGGCAAGGTCTTGTGAGACAGACAGGAGGGCGGACCCTTTTTCTGGTAGGACTGGAGCCTTTCCCCCTTCATTTGTCTGGGTTAATTCAAGAGCAGGTGCAGATCTCCAGCAAACAAAGGCGCCGCCCAGACGGGCTTAACCCTTTCCCCGCTGATCTGCTCGGCACTCTGGGGGCGGGGTAGCAGAGCCTTGGGGGCGGGAGGGCCAGAGGCCGGCCTGCCCGGAGGTCAGTGAGCCCTGGGTCCTTGGCCTCAAGCCCCTCTGTAGGGCAAGCGGACCTCACTCCTGCCGGCCGGCTGGGTGCAGTCCAGCCTCGGAGGGGACCCAGGTGGCCCCAGCCCACTCCCTCTGCAAGCTCGCTCATACCGGGGCCTCTGGAGCCCGCGCACCTGTCCGTGACCCCGCAGCCCCGCCTCTTCTGGGCTTTTCCAGCTAACAAAGCGGGCAGGGCGCTTTGTGGCGGCCTCACCCTGGGGACTGCGCTCGTCCTGGGAGGGTGAGAGGGTGCCGGTGGGTGGGAAGCTTAGCTTTGCATCAGGAAACCCGAGCCCCGCCAGGTGCGGGAGACAAAGGCGTGAGGCCCGGCCCCAGCGGCTCTCGGGGGTGGATCCTCCAAGCGGGGGTCTCGGTGCTCCCTCCTCTCCTCGGGCCTGAGCGCCCATGGGGGGAGGGGAAGGGCAGGGACGGGGCCTCATCCGCCTGGGGAGCCCGCACAGCCGGCGGGACATGAGGCCCCAGGTTGCCCCAGCTTCCTGCCCGACCTCTGGGCTGGCCCGTCCCCAGCCGCGCAGGCCGGTGTCTGTGGACTGAAGGGGAGCTTGGAACAGGACAGGCAAGCTTGCTGGTCACAGCACATCTCTGTGTCCCCATCACCAAATCAATCCTTGGAGTCGCTTTCCCCGAAGAGGGCAGGTGCCTGCCAGGAGCCGAGCGTCTGAGCTCTACCCGCCTCCTGCTACTCCTTCCGCAGCCCTGTGTTGGGTCCTCGGGCCCCCACCTCAGGACCTGGGGCCTGTGGTCCTCACCTCGCCAGCCCTCTGCAGTGTCTGTTGCTGTGGGTCCTTCTGGGGCCTCATTGTTGAGGGGGGTGCTCTGGGACCCCCAAGCCTGACTGCAGGAGCAACCCCCTGGAGGCTTTGGGGGCTTCTTGGAGAGAGGACTGCTCCAGCCCCAACTGGCCCGCATCAGGGCAGCGGCACAGCCTCCAGGCCTGGGTTCAGATCCCTGTGACCCTGGCGAAGGGTTCAGGGCCTTCTGTCACAGGAGCTGACAGAGGCCTTTGGGGTGGGCTCAACAAGCAGCCATGGAAAGGGGGCTGGGGTCTCCCTGGCCTCTCCGGCACGGCCCACCTTCCCAGGGTCAGGAGCCTGCACCCACTGCAGCCCCTGCTCTCCTGGGGCCCTCCGACGCCTTTCTCCTCTGGGTGCCACACACTCGTGCCCGCACACACGTGTGTTCAGTAACACGTGCACACGGGCCCACACTCCCACACCACCCATGCTCCCACGCAAACGCGCACACGTGCATGCACACACGCGTGCATACACACACACGGAGGAGGGCCCTGGTGCTGCTGGCCAGCGTCGCAGGCTGTCCTCTGGCCCCATCCTCAGGGGCAGGCCACCCCGAGTCCCCTTCAGCTCACTTCCAGACTGTGTGCCCCTGTGGCCTTCCCACCTCAGGCGCCTGGATCAGCCCCACAGAGACACTTGAGGCCAGAGGCTCTGCTCTCCTGAGCCCCGTCAGGACTGGAGCGGTCTCGACCCACTGCCAACCTCCCCGGCTGGCCAGGCCAGGCTCGGCTCACCCACATAGGCTCCACCTGGCTACGTGCCAACGGCGGCTTCCTGCTTTCCACCTGCTCCAGGAACAGGGCGTGGCCCCCACCCCCCCCACCCCCGACTGCTTCCGGGAGCTTCCATCACACTCTGGATGTTAGCAGCCTTGTTCTCTGGATGGGCAGTGGGGGAATCCGGGAGACACAGAGAGGGAGGGAGCCCAGGCCGCAGGGGCCACGCAGGAGGGCGGATCCCGACTGAGACAGCTCCCTCCCCACCAGGGGGGATGGCCGTGGCTTTGCTAGTCTGTGGAAAGCGGTGAATGTTCCAGAAAGCTGGGTTTAAACGCGTGCAATTTCAAGACAGCACCCTTCACCCCAGGACCGTGTCCTCCCCGCCGACGGGTGCCGCAGCCTGGTCTGCCGGCTAAGATGACGGGTGCCGGCTGAATGGCCTTTGTATCAAACACATGCTAGTCCCCAGCGTCCTGGACAGTGGGGCCAGACCTGTGTCTTCTGAGGGGAGGGACAGGACGTGGTGGCCTCTGGACGTTTGGGGGACGGAGGGGCCTCCCGCCTCGGTGTGGTGAGGGCACCTAGGCGCCGGGTCTTTCCAGATGTCAGCTTTATTCAACTATAAAGCAGAGTTGATCACAATTGTAGCGCAGAGTTGGGACCCCAAACTCCACGACGTTTCATGATGTGATTTTGGCACAAAGCGTACCCGGCAAACCCGGTAACAGGGGCAGGACGCTAACAAAGCAAGTGTGCAGTCTGTGTGTGGGCGCGCAGTGGAGACGGGGCTGGGTTGGGCGTAGGTCAGCCCTCAGGGGCCCGACCTGCGGCTGACGTTCGAGCAGGGAAGGGCCTCCGGGGTCTCAGTTCTGTTCAGGGCCTTCTGCGGCAGCTGCCTTTCTAGGGGTTGGTGTCTGAGGAACCTGACCGTTTGCTGCAAAAATCCTCCCCTGCAACAGGATGACTTGGTCTTCGCCCCGCAGCTCCCCTCTGCTCCTGCGGCTGCCTGTCTTGGGGGGACCTGGGTATCCTGGGGTGCCCTGGGGTAGTGCTGGTCCTGTCAACAGCCTCGGTGCCCTTTGCCGCTGGGCTCCTTGCTTGACACGGGCTCCTGCCTGACATCGAGACTCCGTTTTGCCCCCACACGAGGGGTCTGTGGGTCAGGAGCCCGCTCATGGTCCGGCTGGCCTCACAGCTCTCCCCTGCTTGGGGTCCGCCCCAGACGGGGTGCAGGCAGCCCCCCAGGAGGTCACCAGCGGCCCTGCCCTGGCTTTCCAGATTCCGGCTTCTGGAGCTCAGCAGGGCACCCTGGGTGGGGGCTGCTGGCCCAGGACCTCAGAAGAACATGGGCTCTAAGCCGGCAGGACCTGCAAATGAAAAGTTTGATGTTTTACACACAGAGGGACTCCATTTCTGTTTCCAGCCCGTGTGACGGTGCAGGGCTGTCGTCCCAAAAGCAGAGCAGCCTTTCTCCGAGCTGCGGCTCCCGGCTCCCTCCCGGGACCTCTTCTTGGCCACCTGCTGTGGCCACCACCCGCTGTGGCCACCACCCGCTGTGGCCACCACTTGCCGCTGCTCAGGCTTCAGGCCCTTATTTGGGATTCATTTTGGAAAAGACAAAAGGCAGAGAAGGGGGTGTCCCTCACAAAGGGAGGCTCCGCGGGAGGGAGAGGTGGTAGCCCTGGGACCCTCCGGCCTTCAGGCTTCTCCAGGGCACCTGCACCTAGAGGTGCCCCTGAGGGGGGCACGGGGTGAGGGGGAGGGGAGGGCTCTGGGTTAACCCTGATCCGTAAGACGCGATGCAACTCTGCATCAGCCTGTCCTTCAATTTTCATTTTGTTCCCCGTGTCATTCCTCGCGAAGGCTCTTTGGAGGGTTTTCCTGTCGCGGGTTTGTATTGTGTTCTAATGACTTCTCTATGTCAAGGTCGTGAAACACGCTCCGTGGTCTTCTCTGTAACACTCTGTTAGAGTCTCTGTGTCCTCTGTCCCGACTGCCCTCAGAGGGAAGCTTCTCTGGGTCTGGGTCCCCGCCCCATCTCGGGGTGCTCTTGGCTCCTCCTTTTCTTGCACGGAGCCACTCATCTGTGAGTCTGTCTGTCTGGCCCGCACCCAGATCTCCCAGATCTGCTGGACTCGAGGACTCCCCCCCGTTGGACTTGGGGGAGCAGGCGTCCGACCACCGGGGCCACAGCTGCCTGGGTGAGCTGACGTCCACCCAGATCTCACCCCACCCCTGGCTGCCTCCCGGTCCACTCGGGCCCTGCAGAGCCCCCTCCAGGAAGCATCTCATGACGGCCCCACCTCACAGCCAAGGCCAGCGCCCATGCCCCTCCCAGCCGCCCCAGAGTCCCTGCCCAAGGCCCAGGATCCGAGCTGGTCTTCTCCAGGGGTCCCTCAGGACAAGAACACAGAAAGCCTCACTTTGCAAACAGACAGAAACACGGAGGCCCTTGCCGGGGGAACCCCCTCTGCACTGCTCCTCTGAGGGGCCACAGCAAGACTGTGACCCCAAAAGCCAACGCAGTTTCTCCTCCTCTCGTACCAGCCGACGTCCCGAGGCGGGGAGGCCCAGGGACACTGAGTGTGCGTGCGTGTGGGCACGCCTGGCTCACCCAGCTGTACTTACACGCTGTCCACCCGCTGGCACTTCTACGCACGCAGTGCCCACCGTGAGCGAGACCGTCCTCATGAGCCCTGCCCACATCCCACCCCCCAGCCCTGACCTCAGTCAGCGCGGCATCCGGTCCAGTCCTGTGACCCCAGACAAGCCCCTTGCAGATGCTCCCGGAGTCCGACCCGGGTGTTCACGAGCCCTCGCAGGCTCTCACACGGTACGCAGGCTGCGGCCCAGAACCCCCCGGGGCCTGCCCAGAGCCTGGCGTCCAGACAGAGGAAGAGGCCAGTCCCCCAGAGTGCTTGGGGACAGCACCCTGGATGGGAGCCATGGCCCTCGGAGAGCAGGACAGATGACCCGGAGCCCAAAGGGATGGAGGGGACCTCTTCCACGGATGTTGGATGATGGGGGTGTGGGCCGTGTTGGGGTCATGTGCTTTGTAGGGAGGGTGTGCGCTCCTTCCTTCTGCCAGGTTCCCTCCTCATGGGGTGATAGGCTATCCTGGGATGGAGGACCCCCGCATCTGACCCCGAGGAGGGAGGACCCCGTATATGACAGAGAGAAGGAAAGGCAACCAGAGACGACCCAGGGTGACAGCAGAGTGACAGTGGTGTTGGAGATGTCCTCTCTACTGCTGTACCCTGAACCAAGAGCTGGGGTGCCCCTGGTGTGGTCCCCGTGCCTCTCAGTGTCCAGGCTGAGCTGAGGGGCATGTGAGTGGGGCTCTGAGTCTGTAGTGTGAGATAGGAAGAGAGGAACCCCTTGGGGTGCCATGTGGGGGAGCTGTTGGGACAGGAGGCTGTGTCCCGGGGTGATGCCCTGGGTGGGCAAGTAAACTCCAGGGTCTCACCCCTTGGGCAAGCAGGGGGATCCTCCTGGGCCATGGATGGGCCCAAGCCTGCTGGTTCACTGGGGCAGGGACCCCCCCTTAATGAGACAGGCATGCTGCCCAGAGATCCCAGCCCAGAGCACACCCCCAAGAGGGATGTGTGTCCCCATGGGGAATAGCTGGGGCCTGGGGAGCTCTGCGGGATGTGAACCAGGAGTGGCTGTGGGGCAGGGGTCTCTGCCCATCAGGTCTCTGCCCACCTGCAGGGGGCAGGTCTGACCCTCAGCTGAAGAAGCCCAGGGAACCATCCACTGGGGACAGCAAAGCAGCCAGGGTGATGAGCTTAGGGAACCCTCGGATGCACGCCCCCTTTCAGGCAGCAGAGTGAGGGTAAGAGGGACCCCTCAGAGCAATCCAGGCATCAGGACTGTCTCCTGGGTACCCTGGTGCCTTCTAGTTCACCCCGAAGTCCCAGATCTGCGGGACACAGTCTCCACGGGTGCCTTCAGCCTCCTCACATGGCCGAGGCAGGAGAATCCCCGGACAGACTTTTTGCCTTGGAAGACCTGATGCCCAGGTGGCATTCATTAGCCGAAGCGCATTCTGTGTCATGCTGTGCGTGGCCCAGGCCACGGTGGACAACAGCCCACAGGGACAACGAGCGCAGGACAGCCCCGACCCCTCTGCCAGACATCATGAGCGGAGCCCAGAGCACTTACGGCCCCGCTAGGAGGCGGCGCTCCCCTAAAGTCAGCCACTCCGTGTGCCTCCGCCTCGGAGGCCTCTGCCCTGCCCCGTCCTTGACCGCTGCTCGGGACTGACTTCCGTGCACATGGTCCGTTTCTCCAGCTTTCGTGGCTGCACTACCTGGCGCAGTATTTTACTTCAGCAAAAATGAGGCACATCTGCACTTTGCTTAGCTCGTTCCAGAATCCGACGTGGCTGTGTGGCCAGACTCTGTCCCCAGCACAGGCCATGGGCATCCTGCCTTCAGCCAACACAGACAGAAGCCCTGGGGCACAGTCTGCCCAGTCTCCTGGCACCTGGCCCGGGAGCAGCCCCTGGCAGGCCAGGACACCCATCAATCAATCAGATGGGATGGAGGGTCTTCACGAGGCTCCAACATCCCTGGGACCCTGGCCCAGACCCACCCTATTCCGGGGGTGCTATGGCTGCTGGCAGAAATGGGGGGGCCATGGAGGCCCACACCCCCTGGTGCGATGCCGGGGTCCCCGAGGCGCTGTGTAAGGTCATGTCCCAGGCCTCAGTTAGACCAGAGACCCATAGCATTGGGGAGGAGAGGTAATCCCACCCATGAAACAGGTGTGGGCTCAGAGGGGCCTGTTTGCCCCCCAGACCTAGGGCGGGGGCAGGTCCTCTTCCAGTGAGGCCTTCACCTGCCCCGTCTCACTGGGCAGGGCATTGGCCTGAAGTCACTGTCCTCGAAGCAGCTGTGAGCTTCTCCCTCAGACTGTCCCACTCCCTCTCCTCAAGGCCCGCCCCCAGAGTCTTGCACTCCAGGTCCAGAGCCAAGTGTCGGCACGTGTCCCCGCCCAGGGGCCCACCCAGGATGCTACCACCCACTTCCTACTTCCTCGTCCGCATCGGCACAGGCCTGCTTCTGCAGCCGTGCTCAGCGCACCCACTCCTGTCCCCCCCCCGGGCGCACCGTCCACCGCCAGTCCTAACGGGCCTACCAGCTCCCTCGCACTGCTTGCCGTACCCACACAGGTCTCTCTGCTGGGCCCCTGGCCCCAGCCTCTGTGAACTGTCCCCAGGTCCGGCCTCCTGGGCTGCAGCCCGTGAGACCCCCAACCCCTCCCTGGCCCTCGGGACCCGTCTGTACTGCTCCTCCCTGGCCTTGGCGGCACAGGCTCCTGGCAGCCCCTGGGGCCGACCCAGCGAGACGCCGTGTGGTCTGTGAGCCTCACCCCTGCCCTCCCGTGGCGGCTCCTGCTTCACCCCTGGCTCCTGGGCCCCGGCCTGTGTCCTCTCCCAGCAGCCTGCTCAGCTCCCTGCTGACAGGCTTCCGGAAACACCCAGTCGGGTGGCCTCTCAGACTTGGGGTTAGGCCGGAGCCTTCCCTCAGGGTCAAAGCTGTGCTCCTGGCCAAGGGGAGCCCCACTGGACCTATTCCGGGGCCCCCGGGCCCCCCTCCCAGGGTCCGCCTCTGTCCCCTTGGTTGCCTAGCGCCCCCCCCCCGGGTCTTTAAACAAAACCCTCCTTGGCCACAGCCTCTGGTTCCCGCCTGTTTCTCCGAAGCTCTGCGAACAAAGCCTTCACCCTCTGGAACCCGCAGCTTGGCTCCTCCCTCCTGCAGCCAAGGCCACAGTGACCTTCTCCCACTGGTCTGGCCTCCATGTCCCCCTCCCCTCACGCTGTGCTTGTTGCTTCTGGGATCCCGGGCTCCCCCCACCCCTCCACCAGCGTCATGTCCACCTCCCGTGTCTCCCACGGACATGCAGGCCCAGGGCGGTCCCCAGGGCCCTTCCTTCCAGGCGACTACGCACCAGATGCCAGGCCCAGCTGGGGATGTGGGCTTCCTGGGCTCGAGTCTCTCAGTGTCTTGGAAGGGCCAAACGGAGACGTAGCGGAGCTGGGCCTCAGTGTCTTGGAAGGGCCAAACGGAGACTGGGACCCACATTCCGAGCAAAGCCTCACACCCAGGGCAGGAGGTTCAGCAAAGCCCTGACCCTTCTCCTCGGAGCGACCGGGGCGACCTCTCAGGGCCTTGTGCAAAGAACTCGGACTCTTCCCAGCTGCTGTCCTCACATTCTGGGGACCCAGGATTCCGGTGCTCTTTGTGCCGAGTGAGAGTGTCAGAGGGCACCGATCCTCTTCTCCTACCCTCTCTCGCGTGGGGGCAGGTGCCGGGGTCACCGACCCCCAGGGTTTGGTTTGGGTGGCCCTCACGTCACAGTTACCTGTCCAGGGCCACACCTGCGTGTTTCCTGCCCCCCAGCCCTGCCCTGCCTCAGACTTCCACTGCCCCTCACTCCCAGGGACCCTGCGACCCTGGCCCAGCCCCACCGGCTTTGCCCTCTGCTGCCCACAAGTGTCGGGCCCACACGGGGAGCAAGTCGTCTGAGTGGACTGTGCGTTTCCTGCCGACCGACCCGGAGTGCGGGCGCTGGGGTCGGCCGTGTCAGGGGCAGGAGACAGCAAGCTCGGCCGCTGTGGGCGTCACTAGTAGGAAGGGTGCCGACCGGCGAGACCCCTGGTGGTTCCTGGGATCAGGGGGCTCCTAGTGGGTTTTCCTTCAGGGGATAAAATGTTCTGGCACCCAAGGCCGGCGGAGGTTGCCCAGCATCGTAAGGGCACCGAATGCCACAGAGTTCACTCCAAAGTGCTTAGTTTTATGTTATGTGAATTTCACCTCAGTTACAAAATACTCCCTGGGTAGACATCTCCCCCATCAAACCAGATCCCATTAGACTAGGACCCAGGTGTTGCTTGGGGCCACTGGGCCCTCTCAGCCCTGCGGCTGTGCCCCCACCGTTTCTGATTGAGAAAGGTCTGGAAGGCTCAGCTGGGGAAGGCCTCTGTGCCCTGGAAACCGGGGAGCCAGGCCTCCCCCCCACCCGCCGTGTGCATCTGAAAAACAAGCCTGCTTGGTGCCGGGCGGCGGCCCCAGAGCTCAATCAGGCCCCAGCGAGTGGAAAAGAGGCGGCAGTTTTCTTGAGTCTCTCCCTGGCGGCAACCTCAGGCGTCTCCGCGACAGTCTTCCGCCTTTGGAGACCAATTATGGAGGTGGAGGGGGAGAGCTGGGCCCAGCGGCCTCGTTAGCTTGCTTTCTCCGTCGCTGGGAGCCGATGAGGGCAGCTGGGCCACAGCCCAGGCACCTCGGCCGGACCCCAAGGATCTGGAGGTGCAGAAGGAGCCTCGCCGTGCCGGGGCCCCCAGATGGGGTCAGGGCCCTGCCACTGGGAACCAAGGGCGGGCCCCTCCCTGGGGGTCAGGGTGCCCGGTGGAGCAGGACAGCCGGGCTCCTTCCCTGCCATGGCAACAGTCCAGCTGAGGCCTCCCTTTCTTGGGGCCCCTGGTTGCATCAGGCCGGTGGCCCCCTGGGGGCCCCAGCAGCACTTTAGGTGTGGCTGTGTCCTGCCCTGGATGCCCAGGCTCCCGCTCCAGGCTGAGCCCGCTGCACAGGCTGGGCTCTGCACCCCCAGGATTGCCCCAACACTCGCTCCCCAGCTGCCGCTGGACCTGATACATACAGGGAGTCTGGATGGTTCTGTCTCCGTGGTCTGCATGGCAGTCTGCTCAGACTTGACTGGGGCGAGGCCAGACCAGAGACTGGTTCCGGGACAATTTCCCAGACAGGCCACTGACCCCCTGGAGGCCTCTCGGAGAAATCCAGAGCAGGAGCCAAGATCCATGGCCTAACCTGGCCCCTCGCCCAACCCCGCGGGAGCAGGAGGAGCCCGGGGCCTCTGCCCCCTCGCCCCCCAGCAGTCCCCGAACCAGTACCTCCATGGTTCCTCTTCTGGAACATGTACTTCTCCTGAAGGCCTGAGGAACCACCTCCCCGCTCACCTCGGAGCGGAAAACCCGAGGCCTTACTTCTGCTTGCCGGCAGAGAGGCCTCTGTGGGGAAAGCCGGCTACGGCTTCTGGAGCCTTCCCCGGCTCAGGGCCTCTGTTCCCCGAAGGGTACCCAGACAGTTGGGAGAAGCCTCGCCCCCAGCATCCCTAGTCTTCTTCCCAGAGATCACACCACATCCTGCTTGACCGGCCCCTGAGTGCCCTGCTCCGTGGGGTCACTTCTGCATCTAACTCAGGACACGGGACAAGACCGGTGGTTCCGGCCTCTCCCCAGCTGGACCCTGGGAGGAGGCCCCATCGGACAAGCCTCTGCAGGGAGAACAGGACAGAGACACCCCCCAGTGGGACCCCAGGGAAAGGATGGAGGAGGGGCTCCACTACCCAGAGTGACCTCCACACTGACCCTGCCTGACCTCCTCACTATGTCACCTGACCTCATGACTGACCCTCCTGACCCTCTCACTTACCTCACTGAGCCTTGTTGGCCCCACCTGACTTTCTTGCTAACCCCACTTGGCCTTTTGACTTCTCACTGGCCTCATCTGACCTCTTTGCTGACCCCATCTGACCCTTTCCCCCTCCCTCCTCTGACGGGGATTTCCTGAGCCCACGCTTCCTGCCAGCACTGGGGACACCTGGGGGCTCATGGGGCCTACAGCCTGCTGCGGGGGGGGGGGGGGGGTCCCACGTCCCAGGGGCTAACCGGAAGAGAGGCAGCATGTCTCCACCCGGGGAAGCCACCAGGATGGGCTGGGCTATGGCTGGGAGTGAGGGTCAGCCAGAGCCAGACAGATCAGTCCGTGGGGCAGAGGGGCCGCCTCCATCTTAGCTCTCTGCCCCGGGCCCCGGAGCCGCCGAGAACACTGCGTGGGAGCGCCCGAGACCCCACAGGGGGCGGGACGGCCGGCGGCACTCCCAATCCCTGCTGGTGCTGTGCTGGGGCGGCCCCGTCCGCCCGTGTTCGGGGAGGCCAAGGGGGGCTGGGGCTGCAGACAGCGGGCCCTCGCCATCGTGACTGGGATCGTGGCTGGAGGAGGCAGCTCAGGGGTCGGGGAGGCCCAGAAGGCACTCTAACCACTGCAGCTGAGCCAGACCAGGAGAGGTGGGGGGCTGGCCCGAGGACAAAGGGGCCGCAGACCTCCATCCTGGCAGAGCCCTGCTGGCCCAGGACCCCACTCAGAGCATCGAGTGTGGGAGGGAAGGGGACATCCCCGGAAGCCCACTGTCCCCCAGCTCGGTCTGAGAGCTGGTGGGCAAGTTTCCCACAGGCTGCGAGCCCCACCCTCTCCCCTGAATCTGAGCATTTTCACTCAAATTAGATGCTAAACTGGCCACAGCTGGTGATTTGGAATGCAAATCTGAACCACCACCCGGAGGCCTGGGGGCAGGGCTGGGCGGCAGGGGTCAGAGCAGGGTCTCCCCAGGTCCCCCCAAACCTGTTGTTGAAGGCCTGGAGCGTCGGACACCTTCTAAGGGGCCTCCTGCTCCCTTCTGCTCCGCCTACCGGGCCGCCCAGCCTGCGGGGAAGCAGGGAGGCCAGCGCCAGGCTCAGCTCCAAGGCTGGTCACAAGCTCCCGGTGAGCACCGACCGTGCTGTCAGCTCTGCCCCGCACGGTTCCGTCCCCGCAGCGTCGCTGGTGCCTGGCGCCTGCCCAGAAGCTGATGCTGTTGTGTCCCAAACCCAAGACCCTCCCTTGTCCTCTGACCCCAAAGCGCTGGCCTGGGGCCATGGGCACCCCCTTCCCAGTTGTGAGCGCCCCTGAAGCACCCCTCAAGGTCCTGACGGAGCTGGCACCTCAGCATCATACCCTCATTCATTCATTCGTTCGTTCTGCAAACACCCATGGTGCCAAGTGTGCGGCCACGCTCAGTCTCCCGGTGAGTCCCGAGTGGCACAGCTCCAGCCCGCTGGCGAGCGCCCCCCAGACCGTGCACACCGCTGGCCAGACAGTGCTGGGGGGCATGTGGGCCGGGCTCCCAGGTAGCAGGCAGTGCGGACCTCCTCATGGTGGACATGCACAAATAAGCTGACAGGGCAAGGGGGCCACGAGGAACCCCAGAGAGAGGCCAGAGAGGGGCAGGGATTGGGGCGGGGGGATGCGGACCAGGGTGGGGAGGGAGAGCAGGGGACAGTGTGTCTCCATTTGCTGCCAGGAGAGCTGAGCCTACAGACTTTGGGGTCATTTGCAGGGGCCAGGCGAGGTCACAGCACGGACCCAGGGAAGACAGTGGTGGTTAGAGTGGGCAGTGACACAGGCCCGAAGGACCTCCAGGTCTGAGCACTATAAAGGTACAGCCAGTTCTCCCGAAGGGTGGAGACACAGAGTGCACCAGAAGGACGGAAGGCCCCTGGTGGACATGGGGACAGACGGGTCTGCCCCCTGCACTTGGGGTGGCAGGTGGGTAGTGGGAACTGTTGGCAGGCAGAGTGTTCAGTCTGGGGTCCGGAGAGAGCGTGACGGCGGGGAACAGAGAACATGGACAGACTGGGGCTGGCCAGGTTCAAAGGTCAGGAGAGGAGCCCGGGGCCGGGAGAGGAAGCCCAACGAGAGAAGGGCTCCAGGGTGGCGAGGGTGACCCTGGTGTCAGAAGGTCAAGGGCAAGGGCTGAAAACCAAGCACTAGGTGTGGGGAGGTGGGCAGCCCTCGGGGCTCACTCTCCACCGAGAGGCTCCCAGCAGCTTGGAGAGACAGGTGTTAGGCCGGACAAGGCGGCCGCCTTCGGATGCTACAAGTGTGAGGCGGGGGGAACCAGCCCCCCGAAACAGCCACAAACATGGTGACAGAGGGTAACCAGGGAACGAAATACTAGTGTCGGGGGAGGACAGGGACCTGCTTTTCCTTCCAGGAGAAGAACCGCGAATGAGAAAATTGCCATTCACGACACCAGTGACAAAGCCAGAGCCACAGTGAAAGGTGAGACCGGCAGGGGTCTCTGACACCTATGCGGGGGGCTTTGTGCGGAAGGACTGGCCTGGAAGCTTCAAAGGGGCCTCAGCAGTCAGGGAGAGGCCGAGGAATGTTCCGGACCTGCTGAGACTGGGGAGCCCACAGCTCAGGGCAACCTGTGGTCCTGGGTCAGATCCTTTGGGAGGACAGCACTGGGACAACAGGTCAAGAGGGCATGAGACCAGCCCGGAAAGCGGCGGGGGACAGGGAGGGGCAGGATTCCCCAGACTCTGTGGTTGTGCGGTGCTTCGGCTGGGCCGGCGGGAGGGCTTTGTAGGCCAGGGCTGAGGGCCAGCCAGCACCTCACCCTCAAATGTCCTAGAAGACCAAGGCCCAGTACGTGCCCCGAAGGGGTCATGTGGCCACATCCACGCGCGGAAGCTCTCGTCCCTCAGCGTGTCGGTGGCTGGAAGGGGACTGCGGGAGGGCGTCTGCTGGGACAGGCCATGAGGGTGAGCCCCGCGGTGGGACTGGCGTCCTTCTAAGGAGAGAGGCCGAGGGACCATCTCCGCGTGTGGGCTCTGAGATGAGGTGCCGCCGGCAAACCAGCAAGGGGCCTGGCCAGATGTCGGGTCTCCTGACACCTCGACCGGGGCCTCGAGGCCTGGGAACTGTGAGAAACAAATGTGGGCGCTGCCCAGCTTGGCCCGCTCTGTCAGGGCAGCCCGGGGGCCACTGGGACCGCGCCGTACTTGAGATTTTTCTGTAAGTCCGAAAGTATTTCAAAATAAAAAGGAAAAAAACAGCAGGAAGGAAAGACGAAGGGCAAAACAAGGGCTGGGCCCTCCCCAGGCTTCAGGAGGCCTGTGCGGGGAGGGGCCTTCGGGGAGCGCGGGGAGGAGTAGGACCCGTGTCCGAGGCGCCGTGGATGCCGGCAGTGCAGAGGGGAGGGCACTGGCGTCGGCGGCTGTTACTGACACCACTGAAGGACGAGGACCCGTGGCTCTGTGACATCTGGAGATGCCGCCGATGGGCGAGGAGGCCATGACGGGAGGGGAGCGCCAAAGGAGGGGCTTGGGGGGCCCAGCTGCCACATGGGGTCAGGCTGGGAGGGGCCTAGAATCCAGAACCCCAAAGGGGTGAGTTTGGGGCTAGAAGGGCATCAGGTGCTCCCCCTGAACGAGGCGGAAACCCGGGGGGTCTTGTGAGACGCCCTGGGGGCCACATATCCACTGGAGGGTTCTGGCTGCTGCTTGAGCCCCAGCTGTGTGGCAGAGAACTGAGGGCCTCCGTGGGTCTGCTCTGAGTGTGGGTCCTGTTCCAGAGGGTTCCCACACCACCGGAGGGTGCTGGGGGGTCCTGGGGCTCCCTAGCCCAGCTGGTTCCCAAGTCTAAGGCTCCCTTTGCGTTTGGAGGCTGGGGGCCTCCGAGACCAGGCCTCCTTTCTTGAGTGCCGGGGGCAGGGCATGGCTGAGGCCCATGGAGGGCTCTCAGGGACGACATGACTTTCCTGAACCTCCAGCTCCAGCCAAGGGCAGGGGATGAGGCCCAGACATCTGTCTCCCTGGGCAAGCGTGTGACCTCAGCCCCCCAGCCACACCCGATGTGTGTGATGAGCGCAGACACCCAGGTCCTGGTCCACGTGTCGGGGACGGTCCCCCACAGCCTTCAGCTCTTGGTTTCTTCCTGACAGTCCACTGAGTCATGGGGCCTGGCCCCACCTAAGAGCGCCAGGCCGTGCGCCAGGCCGTAGGCCAGGCCCAGCCTGGCATGGGCCCTGCAGGGCCTGAGAGGACAAGAGGACCTCCCCGACCGCTGCCCAGCACCACCAGTGCCCCCAGGGGCAGGGGGAGCTCAGATTCCCAGCAGGTCGAGGGCAGGAGCACCAGCCCCAGTCTGGAGCCGCTCAGGCCTAGCAGGGCAGGCCGGGAGCCACGGCTGAGAGGGAGAGGCACCTCCACCTCCGGGGCCCTGCTCAGCCAACATCATGGGCCCATGGACTCAGGAGGAGCCAGGATTCAGGGTCCTGCGGAGTCCCACAGAGCACCCCCAGCCGCCCCCAGGCTCTGGCCTCACCTTTGCCGCCAGACTGGGAAAGGCTGGAAGGAAGGGGTCACACAGGGTCTGCTGGCCCCTCAGGCTGGCCCCACTTGGGGCCCTCCATGCCCAAGGCCTTTGGACCATGACCTGAGAGTCCTGGGGCACCCAGCACCTCGAGAACCCCCCGGTGAAGGCGGAGGTCCTATCAGGTCAGCCACACCTCGCAGTGTGCCAGAGGCATGGTCGAGAGCAGGCAGCTGCCGCCGCCACAGCTCTGGTGGCCCCCACGCCGCCCACAGGGGAGGGCAGGGCCCAAGGTTGCCTGTCGGCCTGTCCCCAGCAGTTGTTCTGCATGGATGCTGGGCCCCCCGTTCTCTCCGGGGCCTCCCACGTCCAGCCCCTGTCATCTTCCTCAAAGACACCTGTCAGTTACAGCCGAGATCCACAGCTCTGGGTGCCAGCACTGAGGGCAGGGGCTGGGGGGGCCTCCTCAGCCTGGAATGCCATCCCTGACAGGGCCTTGGCCTCTTAGAAATGAGGGCCGAGCAGAGAGGGCGGGCGAGGGTCAGCAGGGCAGGGGCACGTTGGCGGAGGTCGGGCTGGGGCAGGGCTGAGCTGGCCTCCCCTGCCATCACCTCTCCCCAGGCTTCTTCAGCAAGGAGGCTTGGAAGGGTCCTGAGCTGAGCGGCGATGAGGGAGATGGGGTGCAGACCTTCCTTGCCACCCCTGCAGGGGTCCATACCAAGGCCCCTGGCCTGTGATCAGTTTTCATAATCCTTCCCCAGGACAAAAGGGGCCGCCCTCCGCCCACTCAGACCACAGGCCAGACTTTGTTCAGGGTGCAGGGCACTCGGACTCCTCGGGAGCCCCCAGGAACACTTGCCCCCGTCAGGCCCTGAGTCCCCAGAGCTCCCTTCTGGAGGTTAGAAGAAAGGACGGTTGGGGGTGGGGAGAACCAGGCGCCTGCTGGGCCCGCACGTCCACTTCCACGGCTGCCTGGGCCCTCCCCAAAGTCTGGTTCTCGCAGGTTCTGCCATCTGTGCACCTGCCGGTTCCCCCAAACGGTGACTGGGGCGGTTACTCAGTGCCCACAGCTCCAAGGATCCTAGCACGTCCTTGGAAGGGTTTTGGTCTGGTCCCAAGTGTCTGGTCTGGAGGTGCCCTTGTCCAGGACCTCTCAGCCCCAGATGAGTGTGCGGACCCAGCCGGCAGCACCAGGGCGGGTCCCTGCCAGCGTGCGCCATCATTACCCTCTGGAGATGCCCGTGCCCGGGAAGCCTAATACCTGGGACCCCGGGTCCGCCACCTCCAGGGCCTGCTCCCAGGGTTTGCCTCTCACACTGCCGGCCTTGGCTGTCCAAGGTGTGGGTTCATCTCCTGGGCCCCTCAGTCTTTAGGTGCAGCACCCAGAAGCCCTTCCCTCCTGAGCAGCACCCTGGTATCAAGAATGCCACGTGGTAGCCCCAAAAGGCACCATGCAGAGGGGACCGTGACAGTCTGTGGGTCAGGCCAGAATCCCAGGAGTGTTCCAGTCAAGACGGACCAGATGGTTAGGGTCCCCAGAGCCCCAGGCTGATGCCAGGGCGACCTTGGCCCTAGCCCTCCCTCATGCCCCCAGCCAAGGCAAGAGATGTCCTCGGACCGAGAGGCCCCCAGCCCCATCCCGAGCGCTGTCCTGGCTTAGGGCCCAGGGCTCATTTTCGACAACCATTCACGTCCCTGTGTCTCTTCCCCCAGCACCGCCCCCCAGCCCGATGCCTCAGCCACAGCAACCACAAGTGCCACAAGTGGGATGTCTGCCAAGGTCACTGGCAGGATTCCTCAAAGTATATTTATTTGTCTTTATGTTTCTCTAAAGATTTCATTCATTTATTTGACAGAGAGAGAGAGAGATCACAAGTAGGCAGAGGGCAGGCAAGGGGAGGGGGAAGCAGGCTCCCCGCTGAGCAGAGAGCCTGATGTGGGGCTCAATCCCAGGACCCTGAGGCTTAATCCACTGAGTCACCCAGGGACCCCCTCAAAGTATATTTAAATAAGCTTTCTACTTCCAAAATGTTCAGCTCTCCAGAGACGTTGCAGAGACAGTACCAAGTTCCTGTAGACTTCACCCCCGTGTCCCCCATGGTTCGTGTCCTACCTTAGCATGAAGTATCCGCCACAAGGAGCCAGGGTCCCCCCGATTCGTCACTAGTGTCTAAACTCCACCCCTCATTCAGATTTCCTGTTTTTTCTGAAATATCCTCTTTCTGTCCCAGGATCCGATTCAGGTTCTCACGTGACGTTTCGTTGTCTCATCTCCTTGGGTCCCTTCGGGCTGTGATGGCCTCTCCCTTGTTTTCGTTGACCTTGATAGTTCTGAGGAGCACCGGCCGGCTGTCTTGTGGAACCCGCCCCGGTTTGGGCTGCTCCGATGTCTTCTCGTGGGAGACCAGGTTGTAGGTTTTGGGGAGCCCCCAGAGGTGCAGTGCCCTCATGGGGTCAGGTCAGGGGTGCCTGTCGTCACTATGACCCTGATCTACCCAACTAAGGTTTCCCCACCAGTGGGATGTTTTTTACTGTCCTGCATTTAACTTCAGTGACCTTTGAGTTCTGAGCTTGTTGTTATTATCATTGTTGTGTGAAGTCAAAATTAATTCAGAGCGACCTTTTACACCTCCCACCTTCCACCTAGAATCCGTCTCCTTCTGCTGATGTGTGTGCTTCGTGGTTCCTTCAGAGAAGCCTGCTGGTGGCCAATCTTCCCAGTTCTCTCTTGGCTTTGGTTGTCCTGCTATCTTCTGCCTTTGTTCTGAGAAAAGACATTCTGGTTGGAGGCTCCCTTGAGCTCTGGTTCCACTGTCCTCTGTCCCCATCATCACGGACCAGACGTCAGCAGTCACTCCCACTGCTGACCTGACTTGTTTTTCTCTGGCTGCTTTTAAAAGTTTGTCCTGGTTTTCTGGAGGGTTCATGTCAATGGCAAGGTGCGGGTTTATGTGTATTTATCCCACTGGAGGTTCGGTGGGCTCCTTGAATCTGTATTTGGAGGTCCTTCAGCGGTTCTAGAAAATTTGCAGACAGTATCCTTTCAACTGTTAATGTCTTCCATTCTCCCCACTTCTAATTCTGCATGTTTTATGTACACCTGTAAATCCCTTCTGTATTTTGTGGGTCTATTTTTTTCCCCATTTCCAGCCTCTGGATTTCTTCTTATCTATCCTCCAATCCCCAGTTTTCTTCAGCTACTTTGTTAAATTTTTTAAATATTCTATTTATTTGTCAGAGAGAGAGAGAGAGAGAGTGCGTGCACACAAGCAGGGGGAGGGGCTGCAGAGGGAGAAGCAGGCTCCCCGCTGAGCAAGGAGCCAATGCAGGACTCGATACCAGCACCTTCGGACCATGACCCAAGCTGAAGGCAGATGCTTAACCTACTGGGGCACGCAGGCGCCCCTCAGCCACTTTTTAAAAAAAGACCTTACTTATTTCGGGAGCACCTGGGTGAGTCAGTAGGTAAAGGGGCTGACTCCTGACTTTGGCTCATGTCATGATGTCAGGACGGTGGGACGGAGTCCCGCTTCAGGCCCCAGCCTCAGTGGGGAGTCCGCTGGAGGACTCTCTCTCCCTTTCCCTCTGCCCCTCCCCCTGCTCTCACTCTCTCTCTCAAAGAAATAAATAAATCCTTTTTAATAAAAAGTTTTTTCAAAGATTTTTAAGTAATCTCTATGCCACAAGTGGGGCTTGAACTCAGAACCCCAAAGACAAGAGCCACTGACTGAGCCAGCGAGGTGTCCCTTCTTTTCAGCTGATTTTAACCTGCTGCTACGCCTGTCCATTGAAGTTTGAATTGTGCTTATTATAACTTTTCATTTCTAAATGTCCATTTTTAATTGGCTATATGATTTTTATAAGTTCCAGCTGCCTGCAGACACTAAGCTTTTCTTTTTCAATACAGTAATTTTTTTTTTCGTTCTGTGCCGATAATTCCAAAATCCGAGGTCCTTGCAAGTCTTTCTGACTGCCGTTTCAGCCGGCTCTCGCTCACAGCATCTTCTCTTCTCGCACACCAGGTTGTCTTTGACCGCATGTCAGTTGTCGTACTAGAGCAATTACCTGTAGGCGTCATCGGATACCTCGGTGAAGGCGCCATCTCAATTCTCTTTCCTTCTGCCAGGGGCCCTGCGGGCTGTGGGACCACCTTGACTTGAGAAAGATCCCAGCACTTGAGTTGGGCTATACTTACACTTCTTCAGTGGAGACCCTGAGCTTCCGTTTCTTTCCCCCAGCTCCTCAAGACCGTCAGAACAAAACTCACATCTGACCCCACAGAACAGTGGTCTTTGTGCACAGTTGCCTCTCAAGGTGACAGTTTTCCTTTGATTGCATCCTGAGATGCCCTTAACAATCCCATGGCTCACCAAAGCTTTAATAAGATAACTTAGTGTTTTAATTGTCTTCAGTGAATGGTTTGGCCCGAGAGCCTCTGCCTTCCGCTATCGCCAAGAGGCAGCCCAGTGCCGGCCACACTCTCCTTCACGGGGCTCTCTCCCTTGGTCTGGGGCCCTCACACCCCTTCTTGCTCCGCTGTCTCCACCGGGGGTCTGTCCGTTGCTTCCCAACCAGGAATCCTGGGACTCCTCCCAGCACAGTGGACCCTGTCCGTGGCCTCCATTCCCACCATCAGCAGGAGACACCAGGTGCAACTCCTGCCCAGGTTCTCGGATGACTTCCAACAGCCAGCATGGGCTCTCCACTTGGAAAACTCCCCCTTCAGTTCCACCCGCCCGATCAGGAACAGCAGGGGGTCTGAGCTGAAACCACTGGACACTGGGGAAGAATGTTCTGAGTCCTCCCCAACCTCCAGATGTTGGGATGCCAAGAGCTCTGTCCTCAGGTTCCTGGCCTCCACCTGCACCCACGCCCCTCCCGTGGCGCTAGCACCCTGACCCAGAGTGCCTCGCACTCTAGTGGCCTCATGGAGCAGAGGCTCTGAGAACACAGTGACCAGCTGCTGACGGGCTGAATCAAAGGGGTCTGAGAACTGACCAGTGGACTTGACACCCCAGAGGCCTGCAGGACCTCTGTGACAGTGGCTGTAAGGGACTGGGATGGGCTCGTGACGAGCTCTGGAGAAGTAAAGCGACAATCAGGGTGAGGAAAGTGGTGACCCGGCAGAAGGCCGTGTGCAGGAACAGTGGACACAGGTTCTCAGACTTCTGATGTTATCCAGAAGCCCTGACCAAGTGTGTCCTTCAGGAAGATGGACACAGGGACAACACAGGTGCTTCAGGGTCTCGGGCAGAAGGGGTCAAGGTCGAGGCTGAGTCAGATTGCTGGCCTAGGCTTCAGAGCTGGAGAGGACTGTGGGTGCCACTGCCAGGCCCTGCCCGCACACTGGGGCCTGAGACGGTGGCCCAGAGCAGGACAGGGGCGGGGGGGGGAGGGCCGGGACACATTCAGGAGATTTGGAGCGGCGCCGTTCCCCCGTCTGTGGGCTCATGTGAGGCCTCCTATGATGACCAGGCCTCCAGCTTGGCTGGGCAGGGTGAGGGAGGAGCTTTCTGGCTGCAGCCCTTGTCCTCGGAGCTGGGAGTAGCAAGCAGGTCTCTGGGCCCTTGCATCGACTAAGGGGGTGGAAGTAGATCAAAAGGCAGGTGAGGAAGGGCCCCCTCCGTGTAGCATCTAAGTAGGGCAGGGCCCACCTGCTTGGACCAGGCTCTGCTTCCCTGTCAGCATGACGGGAGAGAGCCCTTGGCTCTGGAGCAGGGACCTGGGCTGCTGAGCAGGTCTAGGGGCACAGCTGTCACAGCCCCATCCTCACCAGAGCACAGTGGCCCCCGAAGAGCTGGGGTGGGGTGGGGAAGGAATCTCTGCTGCACCGGACAGCTCCGAGCGGGAAGGGGGTGGCCACGTTGTTAGGAAAGACACCTCTGGGAGGCCAGGAGGAGGCAGAGCTGGTGCCCTACGGCAGAGCCTCCGAGCGTGAGCCCCACCATTAGGGTCCGGCTGCGCTAGGTCTGAGACTTGGCCTCCTTCCCAGTTTCTCCACATGTTCTAGGGCAGTGCTTGAGAGGGCAGCACCCCTGAGAGAGAGGTGGGTGACAGCCTTGGCCCCCCTCCTCCCACAGGGGCACTGACCCCAGGAACAGCTGCCCAAGCGGAATATGCGGGAGCTGGCAGGTGGCGTCCCGCGTCCACCTACACCTGCCCCAGGTGTTTGCTCTCCTGTGGCCAGGAGGTGAGTCAGACCGAGGAGCCCGGAGCTGCAGGAAGACACCCAGCCTGTGCAGAGGACAACGGCCTGATCCCAACCAGAAATGGAGGGCCCCACGCAGGCATCTTGGAGCCCAAAGCTTGCTAAATGCTCGGAGAGCCCCCCTGTCTCCTGAGTCCAAGGCTCTGGAGGTTCCAGCGCCCTCCCCCTGCCCCAGCACAGTCCTTGTGGGATGGCAGTCCCCCGGCACAGAGGCGGGACCTCCCCGTCAGCCTAGTTTCCAGGCCAAAGCTGGGCCATAGGGGTGCGGAGAGCCTGAGGCCCTCTGTGGCTGGCTGCCAGGCAGGAAGTTGCCAGAAGCCACAGCCCAATGGCCCTTTGTCCTATCTGCCCCACCCAGGCAGGCGCTGGCAACAGCCAGGTCTGGAAGGCTGGAGACGGGGCCCCCTCAGGCCAGCTCTGCCACCAGCCTGTGTCCCCAAGCAATGGGGTGGCCTCCAGCACCCTCGCAGGACCCTGTCCCTGGCTCTCCTGTCCCACCACACTCACGCTGCCGTGGCAACATCTACACCCAGCAGGGGGCTGGGCTGGAACTCTTGTCTGGTGGCCACTGGTGTCTCCAATGATCCTAGCACTGGTGCGGCTGCCTCCCCCCGGGCCAGGACGACATGGGCCTGATGTGCTGTGTGGGGTGGCCCCAGGCTGATCATTCAGGGCTTGGACACCTGGTTCGCACCAGCTGGCATGGCCCCCATGGTTCTCCCCCGTAGGAGGCCAGAAGCTCCAGGCCCAGCCCCGCCTGCCCACATATACCCTTGAGAGGTGGGGGTGTGCTGTCCCCCCTCCCAGAGAGACCCCTCCAGGCGCCCCTGCACGGGGCAGGAGCTGGGATCCTGAGGCACCAAGAATGGGCCTCGGCTGCCTGAGACAACCATAACAGCAAAGGGGACGTCCCAACTGACCATTTGTCTGAAGCCAAGGGACACAGAGTGGGAAGGCGGCTTGTGGGCCCCCCTTTGCCAGCACAAAAGGGCAGACAGTTTGGGTCCCACAGTCTGACTTTGGGTCATTTTTACTCTCTTCGGGACTCAAGCAGAACAGCACAAGGAAGGGGGTGAGCAGGAAGGGCAGGGTCCGCGAGCAGGTGCTCAGCCCAGCCAGAACCTTCCTCTTCAGTGATGGGCCCCGGAGACAGTCAACATAGACTGCGTCAGCCAGGGGCCCCCTGGTCCGGCAGCAGAACCTACGGAGGCCTGGCGCTCGCGCCTTGGCCCCGCGGCAGCTCAGGGGAGGGAGGAGCCTCCACTCCGCGCAGCTCAGCTGCCTCCTGGCCTTTGGGCTCCTGGACTGAGAGCATCCCTCAGCAGCCCCGCGTTGGCCCATGGGGGTCGCCTGTCAGCAGCACAGTGAGTTCGCGTCGCCCTCGCCCGGAGTGGGAGAGGCGCACACACGAGGTCGAGGGCCGGTCACAGCACCGTCTGGCTCCTTGTCCGGCCTCCTGCAGAAACCTGTGTGGTGGTTTGAGTCAGAGCTCGCCGGGATCCAGGTGTTTCTGAGTGTGTGTGAGCATCAGAATGGGTGGGAAGGGGGCAGGGACCCCCGGCCCAGCCGACGGGAGTGTGGGAGCAGTCAGGCCTGGCCAGGCTCCGCCGCAGTAGCTGGAGAGGCAAAAGGCAGCCACCGCCTGGGCCTGCCACTCGGTGGAGGCTCACTTCTGCCGCACTCCGGGCACCCTCTTCCCAGCTGGTGGCTGTCCCTGTCCCCGACCTTGGCCCAGGCTCCTTCTCTGGCCGTTCCAGACACCAGAACTCAGTGGGGACCCTCCTCCCTACATCCCGGCGCCTGGGGCTCGGGGAACACTGGCCAGGGCCCCTCCAGACACCCCTCATGCTCCTGGAGTCTGGCACGAGCAGAGGACAGGGAGTGCGCCCGAGACGCAGGTCAGCAGCAAGCAGTCCTTCCTCCTGCCCCCATCCGAAGGCCAGCACCTCTGGCTTTGTGAGTGAGCAATGCCTCAGTCTCCCCAAAACACGGGTACCACTGACCAAGTGCATCCAGAACCCAACCCCACACCAACACGGACACCTTGAGTGAGCATCAGGAGTGGGTGCGTGTCCTGACAATCCTGAGGGGGCGTGTGCCCGTTGAGTCACCCTCGTCAGCATGCCCCAGCGGCTGGAGGCTGGAAGTTTGGAGGGTCAGAGGTCACTGACACCCCAAGGACTGGTTTCCAGATGCTCTGCTGGGGGCCAGGGAAACCAGACCAACTCCCAGCTGCCCCTTCTGGAGCGGCAGGAGGAGCCCCAGCCCCAGCACAGCCCTTTGGGGCAGGAGGCCAGGCTACGCTGGGCTGGGGAGTGGACTCAGAGCCCTATCCAAAGGGTTTCAGGGTGAAAGCAGGCCCACAGGGACTCCTGGGCAGAGGGTAGGGGGTGCTGTGCCCTCCTCTGGGACCCCCTGTGCAGTGGGGAGAGGAGGCAACAGGGTGGCATCAAAGGGGCAGTGCCCCCTGGAGTGGTGCCGCCCTCAGGGGGCCCTCCATGGCAGCCACTGCCTCTTCTGGCCACGTCCACCCCTAGAGGACAAGCTTGGGCCTGAAGACCAGGCTCTGGACGGAAAGATGCAGCTCCACATAGCCAGGGTCCTGGGGTGGAGCAAACCAGAGCCAGCAGCCCAGGGGAACAGGCCCTTGTCACTGGGAGTTTACAGTGGAAAACAGTTGGGCCCTTTGGGATCTCTGCTGGTGGCACTAATTACCGGCGTAGCTGTGTTTCATTAGGGGACCTTCCACCAGGAGTGTCCCCAAGTCACTTCCCCAGTCTGGACTGGGGCCCTGTTCCTCCCCACCCTGCGGCCACGGCTCCCAGATCCTTCTAAACCCCAGTGTGCCGTCTTGTGTCCCTTAGCCCAGCAATTCCACAATGGAGGTGTTCCAGGGGTTGCCATGGCCTCGGCCCCCAGACCAGCCCCTACCCTGCAGGAGGGCCCTTCTTCCAGGCCACCGGTGCCCCCCCTTCCAGTCCCCACCGTGTGTGAGTCCCTGTGACAGGCCCGCCCTGTTGGAGGCCTCCTGCCCTAGGGGTGTGACTGGGGGCCCACAAGGGAGGGAGTCTGACAGACTGGGGTAGAGGAGACCCTCCATGGCTGCCACGGCTGGGGGCCAGGGGCAGGAGCTGAGAGCTGGTCCAGGCCCGGCTCTCTGCCAACGGGAACCTCAGCCCCAGGGGGCAGGGGGCACTGCTGGGGCCTCGCCTGGGGCAGGGCGGAGGGCGCAGGGTGTGACCCGGCCCCCTCCTCGTTGGCAAGAAGGTGCCGGCCTGACTGTTCCAGCTGCTGGCTTGCACGGTCCACGGCAGCCTCTGCAGAAGCTTTCCTCCCTGGTTTTTGTTCAAGCTGGGCCCCGGCAGCAGCCGGCGGGCGCGGCGGGCAAGCTGGGCGAGGCGGGGGCAGGAATGTGTGCGGGGCCTGCCGCCCGCCCTGCGTCACGTCGCTGCCTCCCTCCTGGCCTATGGGAGCCCGGGGGACACACCTGTTGGAGGCCAGGAGCAGAGATTGGTCGGCCGTGAGCAGGCACCTGCATGGGGCGGGGTGAGGCCCTACATGTAAGGCGAGCCCAGGGCCACCGTCTCTTCCCTGCCCTGCCCCTCACTGCTGCACAAGGACCGGCCAGGCCTCCATTGTTCGCCGGCGATCTCCACACTTGCCTGAAGGGCCAGGCCCGCTGCCCACTGGCTCGCGTGGGAGCTTCAGGCCTTCCTTTGTGAGGAGACTCAGCCGAGGGGGCAGGAAGTGGTGTCTTCCAGGAGGCAGCAGCCCTCGCTGGCCTCCACGCGGCTCCAAATTCGGATCTTGGTTGGGGGCAGGTGGGGCGGCGGCGAAACCCAGGCACCGGGCTGCTCACCACGGGCTGACAGGTATTTGGGGCGACTGGTGCCAAAGCTTCTCTGACGTTTGTTCTAGGCCTGGGGGGTCCTGGGTGCGGGGTCAGAGCTGCACAGTTCGGCCTCCGGGCCGGGGTCGGAGTGGCTTCCCACCCTCCTCCTGCTGGCGCGGAACCTGTCTGGGCAGGTACGCGCGGGAGGTGGAGGGGCTGAGCAGGCCGCTGTGCGGGGAGAGTCCCCGGAGGGGCTGCCCAGAGAGGACAGAGCGATAGCGGCACAGGGGCTCCGACGCGGGCTGGGGGTCCTCGCCCTCAGAGGACGGGGTCCCGCAGGCCGAGAGTGCTGGGTGCCGGGGCCGGCCGGGGCCGCTGAGGGTCGGCAGGCAGGAGCAGCCAGGCCGCGGGCGTCTTCCAGGCCACCCCCGGGGGCCCAGCTCGGGGTCAGTAGCTGCGAGGGACCCCGCCTTCCCCTGCCTGACAGCAGCAACTTCTGGAAACCTCCCCCATCGGCCCCTGACGTGTGGCTCCTGGGGTACCCTGCTCCCTCAGAGCTGGGTGCGGGGAAGCACCCGCGGCCCGGGTGCTGGGTTTCCGGAGTTTGCCCTGGAAGGCAAGGGCTCGGCCCCGCGAGAGGCGGCCGTGGGGACGGTGGGAGCGTGGGCCCGGAGCCGGGCTGGCCTGGATTCGGGCTCCCCCTCACCCGCCTGTGTCCAAGACGCCAACAAAGCCAGAACCTCCTTGCAGGAGGTGTAGGCCGCCCGCCCGCCCCCCACCGCCCCGCGGCTCTCGGTCAGGTCGCAGGCTGCTCGGAAGGGGTGACCACGGCATGCGCACTCTGCGTCCTGGCCAGTGTGGCCCGCACAGCCCGGCCGTGCGCTGCCGGCCATGAACTTGCCGCATGGCTGCCCACGGGCAGCTTTCTCCCCGAACCCCGCGGCTTCAGGCAGCCCTACGTTTGGGCGGGGACGACGTTGCTGTGAATTGAAGCAAACTCCCTCTGCAGCACAAAACAGAGTCGCTGCTCGTGCTGACCGCGACCTTCAGGGCACAAGGATCCCATATTTTAACGAATCCAGTAGGAGCATTTCAGGCCTTTTTAGGCAGAACATCTGAAAAAATAGGTTGGTTTGGTTTGGTTTGGCTTTTTTCTAGTAGCCCAGATGAAGCGCCTGCGGGTCAGAGTGACTGGCGGCAGTTCAAATTGGCCAAAATGAGCACGGGGCGTCCCGCTTACGGAAGTGCCCACAGCTGCACAGCAGGGACACGGCCACGGCCCATGTTCCGACATTTTGGTCATCTTGCAAATACCCTCTCTGCAAAACCAGCGCGCAACAATGTCCCTGGTGAACCCGAGAGCCGAGATCCCCCACCTCCCGAGGAGTCCGGCTGGTTCTCAGGGGCGGGCACACCCCAAGGAAGGGCCGAGAGGCTGTGCCCGCCTCATGGGGGAAATGGCGGCCCGGCCTCCGCGGGGGCCCAGGAGGTGCCCTGCGTGGGGACAGGCCAGGCCTCCGCCGCCGCCCCGCCCGCAGCCTCTGGGCCGGGCTGGTGGGTCCCGCGGTGCTGCGAGGCTTGGGTTTCAACGCTTTGTTCTCCGCGGCCTCAACATTGATTAAGGCCCGCCAGGCAGGTTAGCCGGCAAGTTCGCGCTGGGATCGCGTTCCCCACCCCGCCCGTGCCTGCGCAGGTGGGACCCACAAGGGCAGCTGGGGCGTTCGCTCTGCCAAGAGGAGCCTGGAGGTGCTGTTCTGGGCCTCTCGACCCGCTCCTCCGTTCTTCCCAAGAGGAGCCTGCTTGGGAAGGTGATGATTAACCAGACCCCAGTCCCGCCGTCCCGGTGAGGCTGGCCTCCCACCCCGCCGACAACAGGCCGAGAAAAGCACCATATTTTCACTCTTCCTATCAACCCCGGAACCCGGCCACTCCTCCTCGCTGCCCTGGGCACCCGGTGTCGGACTCCTGACCCCGCGCTGGGTGGCCCTCAGGGCCGAGGCCCTGTTCTGAGTTCAGGAAGAGGGTGGGATTCTGTCCTGGAACTTAGGAGGGAGAGCACTGTGTGCTGCGCGGTCGGCCCTGGCTCTGTCCACGCGTCTGTCCGTGTGTCTGACCCCGCACCTCTTCCCTTCCTCGGGGCGGAGGGAAGGGCTGGCAAGGGAGGGAGCACACAGCCGGGGTGGCTCCCGGCTCCCCGTCAGGCCAGCTCACGCCTGCCGGGTCTGCAGAGCCTTCGGAGCTTCTGAAGTAGGGCTGGCCCTCAGTGGCCAAGGACACTAGGGACACCGGGCTCGGGCTCCAGAGGCCACACAGTGGGAGGCCAGTCTATGCACGGCGGGCTGGCTACAGGGAGAGACACCAGGCACCAGGCCCCGGCTGCCTCCCCATGGCCTGGCAGCTGAGAGCAGAGCTGAACTTTAACTCAACTCAGAAAGAAAGGGTGAGGCAGCTTCACTGAGCTCAGAAGTGGGATTGCGTTCCTAAGGCACTCTGATTCTATAGGGCTTGTGGGACAGACCTTGAAGGGTGAGCTACAGAGCCAGGAGGGTCAGGAGGTGGTGACGACTGTGGGAGCTGCCCTCTGAGCCTGGACACAGCTACCTGGGGGGTCCAGGCTCCTGTGAAGCCTCCTTCCCAGATGATGGACAGGCATCTCCCCTGGCCCCCTACGCTGGGCCTAAGTTAGGGTCAGGTCCTCTGAGAAACGTCGGCCATTCCCGAGGACAAAGGCTACAGAACCTGGTGAACCCAGACTTGGCCAGACAAATGGACATAGCCTTTGTTGCGGTCAGCCAGGTGGCCTGGGGGGGAATCAGCACGGGGCCCACACTCTCTCCCTACAGCATCTGTGGGTAGAAGGTGCCGGAAGGCCTGAGGAGCTGCCCTGGCCCATTCCCCAGGTCCAGGGGTCATATGTGGCCGAGAAGAATGAGACGGCGGCTGGGACCCTCCATCTCCAAAGGACAGGGGCCGGGGTCGCTCGGCTCCATGCAGGCCCCACGTGTGGGCACAGGGCCACCGACTTCCTTGACCCCGCTCTGAAGTCCAAGGACCTGCTTGGCCCCCACAGGCCTGGGGGAGTCGGGCGAGGGTGGGGGAGCTGGGTGGCCTCCTGCATTCTGTGCTCTGGGGCAGGAGTGACTGCCGGGTCCAGGCGGGACAGGGCTGCCCTCTCACACCCCCTCCAGGCCCAGCACCGGCTCACCCTCGGACCTCACGGCCAGCAGCGGCCAGCACCCAAGGAGCCAAGGGGAGGGCAGACAGACCTATCTGAGACCTGGCTGGTGAGCGAGGTAGAGGGCCTGGGCTTGGTGGGGTGGGAGGGTTGGGGGGCTGGGCTGAGGAGGTCTCCCGGAGCTGTCCTGCCTGGAGAGCCACGTCCCACTCCATCCGTGTCCCAACACCCTTCCACGCCCTTGACAAGGGCAGGAGGGGGCTGGGCTGGAGAGAGCCATTGGGGCGGCGTCCAGGAGACAGAGGCTCATTGTCCGGCCTGGGCAGCCCTTCTGGTCTTGGGCACACTCACATGCACATGCAGCCTGGCCCCGAGGGGGCAGGGCCACATGTCCAGGCCTCTCCCTGGGACCACCCAGAGGGAGGATCCCACTCTGTCCTTGCCTCCTGTGGGCAGGACATCCTGGCCCTCCTTGGGCGTCCGCCCCAGGCCCCGAGCTGATGGCCCCACAGAGCCGGCCAGTGCTGGCTGGGCAGGAGGCCTCCTTGTGGTCCTGGCCTTTGGGGGGCACCCTGGTGCCGCAGTCCAGCCTTCTCCAGGCTGGGCCCCTAGAGCTGAGGCTCTGCCCCTCGCGGACCCCTCCCCACCCCTGTGCACTGAGAGGACACGGTTCTCCACCAGGTTGCTGATCACCGCCGCAGGGTCCCCAGCTGGGCGGCCCCCAGACCCAACTGGGGGTGGCCGTCGCCATCTTACTGGGCAGCATTGGATGGTGTCAGGTCTCTAATACTGCCTGGTAATGATGACGGCGGGGCCCCACGTGCAGCGAGGGGGCCGCCCTCCCCCAATCCGGCCCCGGCCCCTCCTTTCCCACACAGGCCCCGTGCAGATACCCGCAGCAGCAGCCCATCCTGCCAGGGGGGCTCTAGGGCATAAATGGGACCCCTCCCCCCAGGCCCAGATGTACCCCTTCTCAGCCCCCCAGAATGGAAGCCGTCTTGCAGCCGCACTGAGCAGCCCCCTCCCCAGACTGATCCAGGATTAGGACACTCAGGTATCTGGGCCCTGCTCACAGCACCCAAGCAGGTGCTGCCACCACACTTGGCAGGTGTGGGCTGAGCAGGTGACGGGAAGGGCTCTGGAGGGCAAAGGCCCGGCCGGGGGTGGTCAGGCCCAGCCTGGGCCTCCAGGTGGCCCTGGGGTGGGCGGGCCCCCTTGCAGACTGGCAGCATCTCCAGCCTCGGTCCTGGGTCTCCAACCGCAGGACCCTCGCTCGGGGAGAGCAGGGAAGAGCCCACACGCCTCCCTCCCAGGGAGCCTCACTCACTTCCACTGGACCCGCCTGCCCGGGGTGGGCACCAGGTGTCTGTCCCTGTCCTCGGGCCGAGCTGCACCTGGGCCTCTGTGGGCATCTTACCGGACAGTGCTGGATTTCTTGGCTTGACTCTAACACTGTCTGGTAACGATGTTCAAAGGTGACCCACCACCTGCCTGTCAGGAAGTGGCCCGAGGACACACGGTCCTGAACTCCTGGACCCCAAAGACGGGCCAGGGCCCAGGGCTGGCTTAGAGATTGGCAGACGGCCTGTCTCGGCTCTGCAGCCCAACCCATCCGGGGGGCCCCCACCAGCAGGGGGGCGCCCCTCTGCTGTCTCACCAAGCCCAGGCTGAGGGCCCCTGGTTCCTTCCCGAGCTAATTTCTCAGGGTGCTCTGATCCCGAGGAGAGGCCATCAGGATTAGGACACTAGGCCGAAGAGGGCCACCAGTCCTGTCCTGGCCATCGACACCATCCTGGGGGCCTGGCCCACACCCCCCAGCGCACACCCCAGCCCCACCTGCTTGGCTCCAAAGTGTCTGCTGGTGGCCAGACTCTGAGGGCAGAAACGGATGTCTTGCCCTGCTCAGCACCACGTGGGGAGGTGCATTTCCCGGCTGGTGTGGAGCAGCAGGCAGCCCCACCGTCCCTTTTCGGCCCCTCCTGTCCACCACCCAACCTCAGACGCCCACCGTGGCTGTCCCAGGGCACCCTGGCCGGTCCTTTGGGAACTGGCCCTGCCCTTAGACACCCCAGTCCAGTGGGGCCAGCCATGGGCAGTGGCCCCTCCTCTCACACCAGGACTCTTACTCTACAAAGGAGAATTCACTCCACTGGTCAACCAGGGACGCAGGAAGGACAGGGTGTGTCTGGGTGCCCCGGCCCAAACCCACGGGCGAGTGCAGTAGACAGTGTGTGCTGCGTCCCAGTGAGGACAGAGTCTCCCTCCCCCCACTCCAGCCCCCACAGTGTCGCGGTTAAGAATGGGAACATTGTCCAAAATCGGTGAAGCCAGGATGGCCCTTTGTTTTATCTTTTTGATCTGAAGCCAGGATGAAGCCAGACCTGCCCAGCTGACCTGCACAGGGGTGGCCCTTCTGGGCCCCCCGGAACCCCACCCTGCCCTGGGTCCCAGCTGGCCTCTTGGTGGGGGGGGCGTCTGTCTCTGGACTCCCTGTTACTCATTAACCAGCCAAGAGCCATTCAGGAGACTGGCAAGGGTGCCCGGGTGAACACAGTCAGGGTCAAGTGCAGGGAAACCAGACGGCCCACTCCCCAGCTACACCCACAGCACAGGCGCCTGGAAGCTGTGTGCCGGGTTAGGGTCTGCAGCAGAGCCCTCCTCCGAGCCGCCCGGGGCCAACACCAGGTGAGAGGGGCCACCCTGCAGACTCAGGAGGGTCGAGGGTCCTGCAGAGATCTCCCCGCTTCCTCAGCGAGCTGCAGGACGGGCTGTGCCCCCTGTCCTAGGAGGCCCCCCAACCTGGGGCCGCCTGCACCGTCGCCTGCCGATGGACGTCTTACCAGGCATGGTTAGATCTGGGTTCTGTTGTCTAATACTGTCTGGTAATGCCGTCCATCCATGGCCTGACCACCGCCAGACGAGGAGTCCCTGGAGGGACACCGGGGGGGGGTGGCCCATGGGTCCTGGGCCCGTGAGTTGTGTCCACTCCAGGACCTCCCCAGCCCCCATGACCTGTCTCGGCCCTAATGGACGATCTGCACAATAAAGGGGGAGAGGTGCCTCGGGGGCTTCTGTTCCTCGCAGGGGCATGGCTGGGAGGGGCTGGCAGGCACAGAGGGTCAGCAAGCAGTTGAGGCGGACACCATGCTGTTGGCCCTGCCATGGAGCCAAAAGAAAGCCCAGGGACTGCAGAAACCGCCCCCCCAGCCCCACCTAGGACCCTCTCCAGGAAAGCGACCTCATCCCTCACCCCTACACGCCCGTACCCCCAAACCTCCTACCCAGGCATGGCCAGCAGGGCACCCAGAAACCTCCCTGGGCCACTCTCTCCCCAACCCAGGCAGCACCAGGACCCCATCATAGGTGAGACCCCACCCTCAGCCTAGAGCAGAAAGCTCAGGGGGAGGGGTGGGGGAAGTGCAGGCCGCCTTTGCGTCCCTCCGTGGGCCTCAGGGCCCCCTTCCCCACAGGCCCATCTCCAGGGCTTAGGCAGTCCGTCAGGGAGGGCCCTCCAGGTGCCAGACCATCGCCATGGGGACTGAGGGTCAGGGAGCCCTTCACCGTGGGCGGCCCTCGGGCCCCCGCCCTGCTGCTCCCTCTCCTGTACCTCACGCAGATGTCCTCCGTCTCAAGCTGGCCCCAAACCGGACTTCTGGAGGCTGATCCCACCTTCAGCCCCAGGGCTGCCCCCAGAGCCCACTTCCTTCCCTGTGAATTCCAAGTGGGCCCTAGGGTCTGCCTCTGCGCAGGCGCTCTGCCGCCTGTGTCGGGGAGAAGGGGGCGTCTGGGGTTCTGGGGGCTCCTCCCCACCTTCCCTCCTTCCACTACCAAGTCTCTCCTGAGCCCCTCCTGCAAACTCGCCCCGTGCCAGACCCCGGGGAGAGGACCGCCCCTGGCAGGAGCGCAGGTGGTGATAAGAGCAGCAGAGCGCGTGAGCCAGGAGAGCTGCCGTGTGGGGAGGGCCAGAGCAGCCGAGATCGTGGGGGTTGGTGGGGGAGGAGGGGGCAAGGGTGGCCCAGGAAGGCCTCTGGGGGGAGACAACCAAGTGGGGACCATGGGACACCCGCCAGAGCCGAGCAGAGGCGGCAGAGGCCAGGGGCTGCGAGCCGTCGGGACGGCAGGACGTCCTGGTTCCGTGTCTAGGCAGCACGGCCCGGTCTCAGCAAAGGCCCCAAGCCACGGGAGGGGTGCTGGGCCTTTCCCTCACTGCCCCGGCCCCAGCACACCCCCGCTCGGAGGCCCTCCACAGCCCACCTGCCCCCCGGCAGGTTAATGACTCCCGTGCTCCTCCCCAGGCTGCCGATGCGCAGGGACGCGCCCGGCCGCAGGCCATTTCCACCGTGGGAAAGGCTGGGGCGGCACCACACCGTCCAGTCGGACGGGTTACGAGGCAGCGTTTCGGAGCTTGAGCTCTTGTGTCAGCCCAGGCCGGGGCCGCCTCCCCAGAACCCACAGGGATCCAGAGTGGAGCCTGGGCGCCTCCAAGGATTCTGGGCCCCCAGACGGGATATGGGGAGGGGAGCACGCGTTCCTGAGGGAAGACAGGATTGGGGGCCCTGTGCTCAGGCCAAGGAGAAGATCAGGGGCCCCACCCCCCGACACTGGCTGCTGCCCCAGCAAGCCCGGGCCGGAGGGGGGCGGGTAGGCGGGCAGTCACCAGCCGGTCGCTCATCCAAGGCTTGGCTAGAGGAGCTCTCTGCCCTCCAGGCTGACCATGGCCACCTCAGGGCAGAGAGTCAGAGACCACAGTCCAGCAAGACTGACCCCTGAAGCTCCCAGCACTGACACAGGCAGGCGAGGAGCCTGGGAGTAGGTCAGCCTCTGTGTGGGGTCAGGAAGGCCTCCCCATGGTGAAGTCACCCACAGGGCACTCAAAAGGAGGAGTGACTTACGGGCTACGTCAGTCCCCCAGGGCCCCCGTAACGACGATCACAGGCCCGGGCTTGAAGCGACAGAAACGTCCTCTCTCTCAGTGCAGGAGGCCAGAAGGCAGAAGCCGAGGTGGGGGCTGGGGGGGCACTCCCTCCCGAGTCTCCGGGGGAGGGAACCTCCCGCCTCTTGCGGCCCCCAGTGGCTCTAGGCGTCCCTGGGCTGGTGACCACTTGGCCCTGTCCTCACGGGGCTTCTCGCGGTCTCCTCTCTCTGCTCCCTCACGGGAGGACGCTGGTCGCTGGATTTAGGGCCCCCCCAGATAATCCAGGAGGATCTCATCTCAAGATCCTTAATCAGTCTCCAAGTAAGGTCGCACCTGCAGCTTCTGGGGCTTCGGACATGGGTTCATTTGGGGGCCACCGTCCAGCCCAACAAGAAGCAAATTAAGGCACCCCAGTAAGAGACCCCCTCAAGACTCTGGAGGGCAGCAAGGCCGTGGGACTGGACGGCGACGCCACAGGAGAGGCTGTGGTACAGGGAGTTGAACTAGAGCAGATCACGCTTAGGAGACGCGAAATCTGAGGTAGGGTCAGGTCCTAGGGTCCTGGCATGGGTTGGGGGTCTTCAGAAGACTCAGGGATAATCCAGTAGAGGACACAAGGCCCACGTGGGGACTGTGCATGGGTCCCCTGCTCCAGCACGAGCCCCAGCCCCTCTTCCCAGCTCCCCAAGGAGCCTGGCCTCCTGCCCCTCCTGATCTCCAGCCATGGCCGCTGGGCCGCTGTTGCCCAGAGACGGTTGCCAGGCCACCACTGTTGTTTCCCTGGCAGAGGGCTCACACCACCTTGCCGGGCAGGTACGAGGGACAGGCAGGCCGCCAGCGTGAGTCCTCGCTGGACGTGAGGGCTGTGGCCGCCATCCTGTGCCTCCGCCCCAACCTGGACACCAGGGACCCTGTGCGTTCTGTCGGGACTCCGCCAGGAGCTGAAGGAGACGGAGGAGGGTCAGGAAAGGGGCATCGTGGCTGAGATGAGCTCCCGCTGTGGAGGGTCCACATCCGCCGCGCACAGCATGAGGGTCATAGACCCCCAGGCCAGGCCAAGAGGGACGCGCCTCCTGGGGGTGGCGGCTCCTCTGGAAAGCCCCTTTGCCCCGGACGAGGTCTGTCTCCCGGACCCATCCCCCAGAGGGCACCCTCCCAGACGGCCCCACCCGCGCCGGGGGCCCCCGGCCCATCGAGCAATGTCAGCATCTCCTCAGCACCGCAAGACGACAAGCGTGTGTTCTGGGGGAAGACGCACGGCGGGGCACCAACATCTCCTCCTCCTCTCGGACATTTTCTGCAGGTTCACCTGGGTCTTCCTCTCACCAGCCTGGGGTACCAGTCCCTGCCGGTCTTTTTACCCAAGCAGGTAAAAAGTTTATTCAAAATTTACTGTAAACTTGAGCTGTCCCCTGCCCTGGCCATGCTGTCTCCGTTTCCACAGCCGTTCTGGAAGGTCTGGGGGCCGTCCTTCATGGTCAGGGGCGCCCATCCCGTGACCCCCGCGATGAGCGCGCGCCGTGAACATCTGTGAGCAGAAAGCTGTGTTTCTGTGTTAGAATTCCGTCCCTCAGAGGAGCTCCGAAACGCGTGGGCACCAGAGCAGAAGGTGGCCAGGGCCCTGGGGCCTGAACCCCGCCACACGCCCCTCCTGCCGGTCAGCCAGCCACCACCCGCAGGCACACCCAGGGCCCTTTATTTTCCCCTTCATTTTTGTTACTTGAATGACAAGAAGCGGGAGCTCATGCCTTATTTAATTCTCTTTATGCTGCTCCTGCCTCCTCGCGTTACAGGCAAAGAAACTGAGGCACAGAGGGACTAGCTGGGCTGCACCCTGACCAGCCCCTCTGCTCTCGGGGCTCGGGCCAGCCTCACGCCAGGGCCCCGCAGCTGCCCGCTGAACTCCAGGTCCTTCCTGCCCCCATCTCTGCGCCCTTCCTGCACCGTGTCTCCGAACTCCCGCCGGCCCTGTGGCCCTGTCCTCCGCGTCCCCTTGCTCTGACCGCAGCCCACCTGCTCTCAGGAGCGACCAGTCTCCTACTCTCAAGCCAGCACCTTCTAGGGCCTGGCTTCCTCTCTCCCCTCTTCCACTTCTTGTGCGCATGTGTGTGACGGTGTCTGTCTGTGCGCATGGGTGGGGGCTGTGACCTCGGGGCCACTCAACAGTAGGAGGAATGGTTCTGAGGGTCTGGACCCTGGGGGCGGTCCATACCGCAGCAGGACTCCTGGGACTGGGAACCTAGCGGGAGGGGACCGGGGTCTTCCAGCTGACGCGTGCACAGGCAGACCCTCTCCCTGTCTCCTGCAGGCTGGTATCCCCCGGCCATGCCTGGACAGGAACCCTCCCATTCTGGGTGGGCCAGGGCGTGGGTGAGGGCCCCTGGGTGGTCCACACTCTGCCCACCCTCGGCCCTGCCCGGGCCACCGGCCCAGCTCCCATACTCAAGCTGACGGCTACCCAGTTTATTCCTCCTCTGGCCTAAGGAGGGACGAAAGCGTTTCTTGGGTGACCAGCCGGTTTGTCTGCAAAGTAACTGTCCTCTCTGGAAAAGTGATCTGCCAACACCTGGTTTGTCTCCCTCTGTCCTGCCAGCTGCACAGTGTGCCGGCCGCTTGCCTTTCCCAGCCCTCTAGAAAGTCCTCACCTCCCAAGCGGCTCCCAGATTGGGAACGACCCCTCCAAGTATGGCTAGAACTCCCTGAAGTGTTCCCAAGTGGACCACATGGGAAAGGATGCTCCAAAGGAGACACAATCCTTGGGGAGGGGTCCGGAGCAGCAGAGGGGACGTTGCCAGACACCTTCCTGCCAAGCCCGTGTCACAGTGCCACCCTCAACTCCGAGGAGGCACCCGCTTGGGGCTGGGGGCCCCTCCAGTCCCCAGAGACCTGACGGCGACCCTCCTTACAGCCGGCACCACCAAGGCCAAGCTTGGCAATGCCAGACAGACGGTCCCCCCAGGGAAGGCCTCGCCGGGGATAAACAGGATGCGCAGATGGCCCTGCGTCCACAGGGCTCCAGGCCCCACGGTCACCACAGAGACAGGAGCCAGCCACAAGCAGAAGCCCAAGCCCAGGATCCCAGGAGGCGCCCCTCCCTGGGGCTAGGACCATGGGCTGCCCAGAGGGCCCACAGAGGGCTGGGGGTGGTGTCTTTCCAGAGGTGCCCCCGCCCTGGCGCTCCTGCACCCACAGCCCGCAGCCACCCCCACTTCCTCCACCGTCGGGGACCACCCAGCCGGACCCACATGAGTGGCAAGAGAAGCAAGCGGTCCAGGACTGCCAGGCTCCGGGGGAGCCACACCCGGGTGCCAGGTGAATGCAGCCCTGGGACTGCTCTACTCCCAGCCCAGGCCAGTGCCTCCCTGGGGAAGGCGTCCTACCCCGAGGAAGGCATTCCCATGGGCCGACTACACATAGCCGGTCCCTAGGAGAGAGGCCAGGAGAAGGCCGTGCCTAGGGTGTGGGGTTCGGGCCAGTGGAACAGTGCAGAGGACAGAGAGCCGGGGTCTGAGCAGGCACGGAGAGGGGACACAGCTGCTCTCCACAGTCTGGGCACTGCCCCTGCCTGTCCCAGAACGCAGGACAGCCCTGGCGCTGTCTCCCTGCCTGATACAGGTCACCCATGACATCACGATAGACATTGTGACCCCCACTCTCCTGGGGACATCCCTGCACATGCCTCCCCCCAGCTCCAGCTTCACACCCTAGCCCTCCTCTGCACGGAGCCCCTGCCCTGTCGGTAAGCAGGGACCCTGCCTGCTCCAAGTCTGGCCCTAAATGGTGATGACTCTCCCCTCTTGCCCAAGATAGGTTCAGGCCCGCCGGTCAGGACTCAGCCTGGGCTGCGACGGGCCCAGGCGGCTGAGGGAACAGCCCAGGGCCTGCCAGATTCAGGATGGACACCTCCCCTTCCCCCCTCAGACCCCCACCCTGTTCACAGGCTGGGCCCATGAGAGACCAATGGGGAGCAACCAAGAGGAGCAGCTTCTGCGCGTGCTAAGCCGGCTGGAACAAGGCGCAGGTGCGCGTGGGGCGGGGCCAAGGGACAGGAAAGGCCCCGGCCAGGGCAGAGCCTCTGACCCCCTGCCTGCCCACAGACCTCTCCGACGACACTGACGGCGTCAGGCCTCAGGCAGCTCTCCTGGAAAAGCACCTGCTGGACGGGGAGAAGCAGCCACACAGCAGCGGGCAGGGGCCCTACTTCTATATCGGAGGGAACAATGGGGCCTCCATGTGAGTGGGGAGCTCAAGCTTGGCCCTGCTGCCTGCCGCCTCCACGTCCCCCTGCACCCATGTGCCCACCCACTCCTGGGTCCCCAAGGCCCCCAGGGTCACCCCTGCCCCTGCGTCCCCCGCAGAATCAGCTCCTATTGCAAGGGCAAGGGCTGGCAGCGTATCCAGGACAGCCGGCGTGAGGACTACAAGCTGAAGTGGTGTGAGGTCAAGTGCAGAGACAACTACTACAGCTTCCGAGAAGGTAGGGAGAGCCCCCCGCCTCTGGCCTGCAGCCTGTGAGAGCCTCCCGGTCCAGAGCCAGGGGTGGCATGATGCCCCAGGCCTCCGCTCTGGGCGGCTGCGGCGGTCGGGGCAGCCCTGGCCCCCAGCCCCACGTGCCAGCCAGGACTCTGCCCCTCCCAGGTGAGCAGCTACTGTACCAGATTCCCAACAACAAGCTCCTCACCACCAAGATCGGGCTGCTCAGCGCCCTGAGGGAGTACGCCAGGGCTGTGAAGACGGCCCACAAGACCCCGCTGTGTGCCCAGGCCAAGTAAGCCCACCCCACCCCCGCCCCGGGCGCCCGCCGTCAACCCAGGCACCGCTGTGTGTGCTTCAGGGGAGCAGGACGCCGCCCACATGCCCCCTCCCGCCGGCTGCCCTCCTCCCCTCCTCCAGGACCCCCTCCCGCCCACCCAGCGTGTCCGCTGCGGGTCCCGACGCCCCTCCCTGGAGCGCATCCACTCCGCATTCCATCTGTCCACCCACATCCATGCGCCCCCGCCGCGTCACCCACGCCGTCCACCTACCCTCAGGGACCCACCCTTGATCTACACGCGCCCGCCGCCGCGCACCCCCGCACCCCGGTCCCCCGACCCCCCACACCGCTGTCCGTCTGCTCCCTCCCGCAGCCGCGCAGCAGCCTGAGCCCCTCAGCCCACCCCCTTCACCTGCCCGCCTGCCCCACCAGCTGTGCGCCGTCCGCCACCCCACCCAGGCAGGCAGCCCACCCACTCAGCCGGGACATACCCCGCACATACAGCCGCACGTCCAGCCTTCCACCCCGACCCGACCCGACCCGTGTCAGCAACTCTAACCCACTCCCTTCCAGCGCGGTCTCTGTGCGGAGCCCCCTGCCCACGCACCTGCTTCCACCCAAAATCCATTCATCCAACCACACACCGATCCACATCCCGCCTCTTCTCTGCTCCAAACCCACCATCCTTTTCCGCGCACCACTGGGCGGCCGCTCAGGCCAGGCCCTCCCTCTGGGGTACAGATCGAGAGAGGTCACAGCATCTGCCCTTGAGGAGCTCCCCTGGCCCAGCCCAGGAGGCCTCTGCAGCTGGAAGGAGCCATTCCACCCTAACCCGAAGGCCTGGTGGTGGACAAAGAGGGGTTGGAGAGCAGCCCCCAGCCAGGGGAAGACGGGTAGACTAGGCCGGGGTGTCCAGGGACCCGTACCGAGCACTCACTGCATGCCTGGGGACACAGCTCAGAACCGCTGGCGTGCAGTGGTGCGGTGGGAGAGGGAGCAGGGCATGGGGACGCAGCCTGCAGAGAAGCCAGGTGTGCGAGGACCCAGAAAACAGAGCTCCTGGCAAGGGGACAGAAGGTTCCGAAGGAACAGCTGGTGCTGGGGACAGAGGCAACCAGCTTTCCAGTGGGCACTGTCCTCCAGCTGCCCCCAGGTCAGTCCCCTAGGAAGGCTCGCTGGCCTAGCCTGGGGGGAGGGGGCAGCGCTCCCTGTGTCCTCCCCACCCCCTGCTCCCCCAGGGTCCTGAAAATGGAAGAGTTTTTCCCAGAGACATACCGTCTGGACATCAGGGACGAGAGAGAGGCTTTCTTCACTGTCTTTGACGGTGAGAGGCCACTGGACGCCCGGCCCGCTCTGGGAGGGGTTCAGGGATGGACCACCGGCCCGGCACGCTTAGGGGGGCGTGGCCATGGAGGGGTGACGGGGTGGAGCCCGGTGGGCGATGGGCGGAGGGTCAAGGCTGGGCCTTGTGGAGGCGGAGCCTGGTAAGGGGCGGGACCATGGCCGGGCGGTTGCGGCGTGGGCGTGGCCACTCCTGGGCGTGGCCAGGCCTGACTGGGCGTGGTCGGGGCGGCCGGGCCTAGCCCGAAGTTCGGGGCTCTTCCTACAGGAAATCACATCTGGATCTGCAAGCCCAGTGCCTGCAACCAGGGCAAAGGCATCTTCCTGCTCAGGAACCAGGAGGAAGTCGCTGCCCTGCAAGTCAAGACCCAGAGCATCGAGGACGACCCCATCTACCGCAAGATGCCGTTCAGGGCGCCTCAGGCGCGGGTCGTGCAGAGGTGTTGGGCATAGTCCACGGTGGGGCTGGGGCTGGCCGTGGGCCCCGCTGGCGCCTGGGAGAGCTGGTGGGGCTCCCAGGGCCCATAGAGGAGTCCTCGGTCATGGAAAGCTGTGGTGCCCTCAGCTGGGCCCCTGTGTAGCTGGCAGAGGTGGGGTGGTCACAGATTGTCCGGGCTGCAGAGGACATGCTCTCCACCCCAACCCCACCCACAGAGGCTCCTGCACATGGGGGTAGAGACCGGGAAGCCTTGGTCGGTTCGTTCCCCAGCCTGGGCACTGCCCCTCTGTCCTGTCCTGCAGGAAGGCCAGCCAGTCTCCCGTCCCCAGCGCAGCCAGCCCCAGCCTTCAGGCCTGGAGCAGAGCTGACCACCCCTCCCTGGCTCCCTCTGCCTCTGGACGCGATCCAGACCCTCAGCCTCACAGCGGGAGGTGGAGGAGCAGCAGTCTGGCCTCCCAAAGGTCCCTTTGGGGCTCCGTGGGACTCTGCCACAGCTGCAGTCTGCGCCCCCCTTCGGCCCTGGGCGTCTTGAGACCGACCGTTCCGTCCTCTCGGGACGCCTCCTCCCAGCCATCCGCCCTTGCAGGCCCAGTGTCGGCCCTCCCTCCTCCAGGAAGTCCTCCCTGCCCACAGGGGCCCAATCTGCTGCCACGCTCAGGGAGCCTAGTGAAAACTGCCCCGGTGGGGGGGGGGGCTGCCTGGGGGGGCGGGGCACCCCAGACACCTGCGTGGGCTGAGGGTTGGGGCCAGGCTCAGAAGTGTCCCTGCAGAAGAGAGAGCCCACAGACACCTGGGACAAGTGGTGCTGAGGAACTGGTCTGGGCCCAGGAGGGGACCAGGGGACACAGACTAGGCTGGCCATGCCCTCAGCCCCCATGTGTCCCCAGGTACATCCAGAACCCACTGCTGCTTGATGGGAAGAAGTTCGATGTGCGCGCCTACCTGCTCATCGCCTGCGCCATGCCCTACATGGTCTTCTTTGGTCACGGCTACGCCCGCCTCACCCTCAGCCTGTATGACCCCCATTCCAGCGACCTCAGTGGCCACCTGACCAACCAGGTAAGGGGACCCCGCGGATGAGGGCCCCCTCTGCGGCCTTGGTACAAGATCACTGCTCGGCACACAGAAGGGAGTTCAGCTGTGGACTCGCTTTGATGGGGAGAGGCCACTGGACGCCAGCCCCGCTCTGGGGAGAGATGGGTTCACGGATGGAGCACAGCCCTGGGCACAATTAGGGTGGGGCTGGACCTGGGGAGGTCAAGGTGGGCTCGTGGCCACGGAGGGGAAGGGTGGAGGGTCAAGGGTGATGGGCGGAGGCGGAGCCTGATAGGGGCGGGACCACGGCTGTCAGGTGCATGGGAAATCCGTGGGGAGGGTCTCCAGGAGGACTTCCGTGGAGAGACCCTGTGTGCAGAGGTCTCTGTGACAGGGTCTGCGTGGGGACCTTCCACGAGGATCTGGGGGACACTTGACGGTGGAGAGGGTCTTGGCAGGGCTGGCCGGGTAGCTGGGGTAGCGGCGGGGGGCTCTGTGCGGGGCCCTCAGCGGGGGCAGAGCCTCGGGTGTTCCCGAGTGGTGGTCTGCAGGTGCCGCCCTGCCCCCAGTTCATGCAGAAGAAGAGCCCCCTGTACGTGCTGCTCAAGGAGGACACGGTGTGGAGCATGGACCGGCTCAACCGCCACATCAACGACAAGTTCAGGAAGACCAAGGGGCTCCCCAGAGACTGGGTCTTCACCACCTTCACGGTCTGTGTGCCCCTCCCGACACCAGCCGTGGGGCGGGGGCTAAGGGTCAAGACCCCTCACGGTGGTGGGGGGCGCTGGGCGCAAGGCGCTCACACGTTCCCGGGGAGCGTGTCTGCGCTGCAGTGTGTGTCCCGTGCCTGAGCATCTGAGTGGTGTGTGGGGCTGGGCCGCTGGGGGGCTAGTTACCCCGCCCCCCCTTTAATGGTTCACCTCCCACGGATTCACTACTCTAAGGTGTACAGTTCAGGGGGGTTAGTTGATTCATCAAGGTGTGCAAGGATCACCACCTGAAACAGCCACACCCATCAACAGTCACTCCTCATCATGTCCCCCAGCTCTTGGTGAGCATGCCTGTCCCCACAGATTACCCTATTCTGAACACTTCGTAATAATGGAATCCTACACTAGGGCCTTTCCTGCGTGTGGCATCCCTCATTCCTCTCTGTGACTCAGTAAAATCTCACTGTAGGTTACACAGTCTCTTTGGATAAACACTTGTCACCAATGGGTGTGGGTTATTCCCACATTTCGTCTGTTATGAGTAATGCTGCTGTGAATATTCATGCGCACGGTTCTGCACGAACACATTTTCAGTCTCTCAGGTGTGCAGTCGCAATGCCGTGTGGGTCGTGCGGTAACGTACCTTGAACTTGTTGAGGAACTGCCCACTGTGCTCCACAGGGGCTGCAACATTCCGCACTCGCACCAGCAATGCAGAAGGGCCCAGTTTCTCCATATTCTCACAAACACTTGTTCCTTTTCTTTCTTTCTTTTCTTTTTTTTTTTTTAAAGTCATCCAGTGGGTGTGAAGTGGTATCTCATTGTGGTTCTGATTTACATTTCCTTAATGATGAATAAGTTGGGCATCCTCTCACGCGCTTACTGGCCATGTGTGGGTCTAAGAGCTTCTTGCGTGTTCCGGATACTAGACCCTTCTCGAATATCGTGACTTGCGCGTATCCCCCGTTCTGTGAATCGTCTTTTCACTTTTTCATAATGCCCTCTTTCTTGCACCAAAGGTTTGAATTTGAGGGAATCCGATTCATCTATTTTTTCTTGTTACTCGCGCCTTCAGTGTCATATCTAAGGATCCATCTCCAAATCCAAAGTCACAGAGATTTGTACCTGTGTTTTCTTCTCAGTTTTATCACCTTGGCTCTTCCAGCGAGGCCACTGCTCCCTTTTGAGTTAATCTTTGTGTACGGTGGGAGGGGTCCGCCCTCATTCTTCTGTGTGTGGATGTCCCGCTTTCTTAGCGCCATGGTCAAGGACACTGTTCTTGGCACACTGCTGGCAATCGACGGGTCAGGTAGGTCTGGGTTTCTCTAGAATTTCTTTTTTTTTTTTTTTAAGATTTTATTTATTTATCTGACAGACAGAGATCACAAGGAGGCAGAGAGAGAGGAGGAAGCAGGCTCCCCGCGGAGCAGAGAGCCCGATGTGGGGCTCGATCCCAGGACTCTGGGATCATGACCTGAGCCGAAGGCAGAGGCTTTAAACCCACTGAGCCCCCCAGGCGCCCCTTCTCTAGAATTTCTATCCATTCCCTTCCATCGATGTGCGAGCCAGGGTACGCTGTTCTGACAGCTGCTACTTCCTTCACTCTGCGAGTGTGTTGTATTACACCGACTGGTTTTCATGCACAGAATCACTCCTGCATTTTGGCGTAAATCACACTCAGACGTGATCTGCTAACGTGCGAGCACGCTGCTGGATGTGGTTTGCTGGCATTTCAACGAGTATGTCTGTGTCTACACACACCAGCCATACTGGTCTGTAGCAGTCTCCTGCATGCTTGGGATGTGTTTCTTTCTCTTCTTTTTTGGAAAGTTTGTGAAGAGTTCGTGTTAATTCTCTAAATATTTGGAAGACTTCTCCAGTGAAGCCACCTGATCCTGGCCTTTTCTTTGTGGGAAGGTTTTTAGTGACCGACTTGTCTTGTGCTGGTCATAGGTGATTCAGATTTTCTGTTTCTTATTGGGTCGAGCTGTTAGTTTGTGCATTTCTTTCAAGTTATCTAGTTTGATTGGGAATACAATTGTTCATAGAGTTCTATGAATCATAGTCCTTTTTATAATTATTTTCATCTCTACGTAAGGTCTTCCTTTATTTCTTGAGTGTTTTCTCCATTTTCTCGGTCAATCTAGCTATGAGTTTGTCCATTTTGTCAATCTTTTCAATGAACTCGCTTTTGGTGTCATTTCTTTTCTTTATTGTTCTCTATTCTCTCATCCATTTATACCCATTATTTTTCTTCCTTTGGATTTTCTCTTCTTTTTCTAGTTTATTAAGGTTTAAGTCTAGGTTATCGATCTGAGGTCTTTCTTCCTGTTTTTTTATAGGTGTTTACCGCCGTAAATTTCCCCCAAGCATTGATTTTACCACAATGCATAAGGCTCTATGTTCTACCTTCATTTCATTTGTTGTTAAGGGGTGTGCTATTTAATTTCCACAAACTTGTGGATTTTCCAATTTTCCTTCTCGCAGATTTTTTTTTTTAATATTTTATTTATTTATTTATTTGACAAACAGAGATCACAAGCAGGCAGAGAGGCAGACAGAGAAGGCAGGGGAAGCAGGCTCTCCACTGAGCAGAGAGCCCGATGTGGGGCTCGATCCCAAGACCCTGGGATTATGACCTGAGCCGAAGGCAGAGGCTTAACCCTCTGAGCCACCCAGGCGCCCCTCCTTCTAGCAGATTTTTAATTTCATTTCACTGTGGTCAGAGAATATACTTTATATGTTTTGAACCTTTCCATAATTATGGAAACTTGGTTTCTGTCCTAACATTTTGTCCGCCCTGGAGAATGTTCCATGTTCACTTGAGAAGAGCACACACGGAACACACTCTGCTATTGCCGACGCCTGTAGTCTGCTTGGGTGATAGAGTCTTCTGTTTCCTTGCTGAGCTTTGGTCTAAGTATTCCACCCAGCGTTGGATGTGTGGCATCGAAGTCCCCCGCTGCCGCCATCGGACTGTCCGTGTCGCCCTGCGGTTCTGTTGCCCTTTCATGTATATTGAGGGTCTGTTGTCAGGTGCACGTGGTTTGAGTTATTACATCTTCCGGATCTAATACTATACAGTGTCCTTTTCCTTCTCTAGAAACAATTTTTGTCTTAAAATTTATTTTCTTATTTTGTCTTGAAATCTGTATCTGTATAGTCATTCCGGCTCTTTTGCCACTGTTTGCATGATATACCCTTCCGTCCTTTGACTTTCGGCCTGTGTCTTCGAATCTTATAGATAGGGTATCAAGGGTTGTGTTTTTTAATGCATTCTTCCCATCTCTGTTGTGTAACTATAAAGTTTAATCCATTTACATTTGATACAGTTACTGGTAGGTAAGACTTACATCTTCTACTTTCTATTTGTTTTCTACACATCATATCTATTTTGCTTCTCAATTCCTCCATTATTGCCTCCTTTTGTAGTAAACACATATCTCCTAGCATATCATATCTAGTGTCATTTCTTTTATTATATGGTTTTGAATTATTTTCTTGGCTGTTGCCCTGAGGGTTACCATTAACCTCTTAATCTATAACAGTTTAGTTTGGATTAATACCAAGTTAATTTCCATAGTATTAAAAAAACTACAAAAACCCTTGTTCCTATATAGTTCTTCCCTCCCTTCATGCTGCTATTTTCACAGATTACAGCTGTATACATGGTGTGCCCGTCAGATGTAGAATTCTTGGTTGACAGTTTTTCCTTTCAGCGTTTGAATAGGTCATTCCACTGTCTTCTGGAATCCATGGTTTCTGATGAGAATCTGGCTGTGAATCCTATCAAGGACCCCTTATGACTCATCACTTCTCTCTTGATTTCAACATTCTCTCTTTGTCTTTTTGAAAGTTTGCTTATGATACGCTGGATCTCTTTGAGTTTATCCTAACTGGTGACCTTCTTTGGTGTGTAGACCTCTTGTTTGTTTGGTTTTTTTTTTTTAATCAAATTTGGGAAGTTTTGTATCATTATTTCTTCAACTATTCTTCCTGCCTCTTACTCCCTTCTCCTTCTGGGACTCCCCTTACATATGTTGGTCTGCTTGATGGTGTCTCACCAGCCTCTGTAGCTTTGTTTCTTTTTTCTTCATTCCCTTTTTTCTGTTCCCCTGACTGGATAATCTCGATTGACCTATCTTCGAACAACTGTTAAGCTCCTCGAATTTCATTTTTTATTGACTATGCTTTTCAAATCCAGAATTTCTGTGTGGTTACCTTTTATAACACCCATCCCTTCACTGATATTCTCTATTTGGTAGGATATCATGCTCATATTTTCCTTTAGTTCCTTTCAAGTGAGGTCTTCTGGGGAGGCCAGCAGAGAGATCACAAGTAGCTACTATTTTTTACGATTTTTTTGTAAGACAACTCCATTCTGCTATCCCCAGGACTGAGAATGCAGACTTTTTTCAAGTCTAGCACCAAGGTGGGAAGTAGGGATAAAACCAAGGCAAGTTAAAATGCTACAAAGCTTGGTCTTCTTACCAAGATTCAAGATTTTTCTTCACAAACACTCCTCAGGTTGCTGCAAGCCTTTGGTTAGTTTCCAGGGTTCTGAAAACGTTGATTCTGATTATTTTTGCCAGGTTGTTTTGTTTGGTGGCTTTTATGGAGTGACTTATTTTCCGAGGTCCTTTCTCTGCCATTGTGCTGAATCCATGACCCACTCCAGTGGGCTGGTTCCGCCACTGAGACGCTCGCTGCGGCCCCCAGTGAGCTCCTGTTGCCAAACCCGTGGGTCGGTTCCGGGTCTTCCTTTCCCCGATGTGTCGGCCAGTTTGGACTAGTGTTCGTTCGCTCGTGTTTCTCCCTCCGGCTTCCAGGACCTTGCCTACTCCCTCTTGGCACCCTGCTCTGGGCCCCCCACATCCCAACTACTGCTCTCTGGAGGCCCAGGGCTCTGCTCTTTATCTGCACCATCGGTAATGAAAGTCTCCTGGCTCCACAGTTAAACATCTGGCCCTGACCGGACGCCTTACACCCAGAGCTTATCAACAGCCATCTGCAAGCTCTTCAGCACCTCAGACTCCCTTGTTCTCCTCTTCCCAGGGACGGGGGCTTCATCTCTGCAGAGTTTTAGACCAAAGACTTAGGGATAGCTCTTTCACAGCTCGTAACCCATTCATAAACCAGTCAGGTCAGCTCTGCATCAAAATACATTCCGAACCAGCCCAGCACCTCCACCAACAACTCCCAACAACGCCCTCCATTTCTCTCAGCAGAGCAGCCAGTGGGCACTCACTCCTGCTGCCCTCCGGCTTGCTGCGGCCACGGCTGTCTCGCGCTCTTCCCCCAACACGACACACTCGACACACTCGCACTTACAGCTGCTGCCCTTCCCCCAAACTCCCCACCCCTATCCCACAGACCTTCCATTCAGTCTTCAGTCCGCTCACTATTTCCTCACCGAGGCCCAACACCCACACCCTAGAACCCCCCAACCCGGCTTTGTTTTCTTCATCAGCACTTCTTGATACGCTGCACAGAATATACATGTGTCTTTGTGTGTTTACATGTCGCATTTGTTTTCTGTCTCTCCTGCTGTGAGTGAGCTGCTCAAAGTGCTCTTCACTCCCGTCCCCCAGTCCCTGCCGTGAAGGAGCAGCTCCACATGTTTGCTGAGAGAATAAAACAAGAGTGAATGAGTTTCTTGCTGTGAGCCTGTGACTCAGTGTGAAAGTGTGAGCAGGTGTGTAGCCGTGCAGGTGGGAGCACAGGTGAGGGGTGTGGTGGTCGCTGCTCAGGCTGGGAGGTGTAACCAGGGGGTGACTGGATGTCACCCCTCCCTGTGCCCCCTCAGAAGCGGATGCAGCAGATCATGGCCCACTGCTTCCAGGCTGTCAAGTCCAAGCTCCACTGCAAGCTGGGCTACTTTGACCTCATTGGCTGTGACTTCTTGATTGATGAGAACTTCAAGGTACTTCTGCAGTTTCCTGGGACCAGTGGGGTTTGGTAGGTAGGGGCCCCCAGTGCATATCCTGAGCCCGCAGGCAAGCCCATGCGCGGGGCCACAGTCAGACTCCGCCACCCCTGCCGAGCTCCTGCAGCTGGAGCAGTGCCCCCCCCCAGAGCCTTGGCTCCTTGGGCAAATAGGAGGAGTGAGGCCACAGAAAAGGGGCTCCCCAGGATCACTCGCCCTAATGGGGACCAAGGCTACAGCCTTCCCTGGGCCAAGTGATGTGTGGGGACGATGCTAACCAGTGTTGGGCCCAGGTGTGGCTGCTGGAAATGAACTCCAACCCCGCCCTGCACACCAACTGTGAAGTCCTGAAGGAGGTGATACCAGGCGTGGTCATGGAGACGCTGGGTGAGGCCCTCTGCAACCCCCAGACCCTCAAACAGGCCCCTCCCTGCCTGCCCAGCTGTGGGTGTGCCAGACCCCCCTCTCCCCAAATTCACACGCCCGCAAACCTGGTTCTCCAACATCCAGAGGACCTACGTGGACACTGCACCCTCTGCTCAGGGCCCGCAGGAGAAGGGCGGCCCTGCCCACCCTCCCCACCACCCTGGTGCCGGCCACACCTCGTCCCCAGCTGGGTCCCGCCCCTCGGCTCTCTCACCCCCAACCCCGCCGGGCCTCAGAACCTCCACCCCACCGGGGGAGCGGGCGCTGCGTCCCCGCCGCCCCCACGTCCCGGCAGCCAATGCCCCCGCTCACCCCCTCCCCCGCCGCCCCCAGACCTGGCAATCGAGACCTTTCAGAAGAGCTTGCGCCACCAGAAGATGCTGCCTCTGCTCTCCCAGCGCCGCTTCGCGCTCCTGCACAACGGCGAGGCGGACCTGTGGCCGCGCCTGGGGGGCCCCCGCAGCGCCCTCCGCCCGCCGCCCCCACGGCCAGCGGGCGAGGCCGACTGCTCCAAGCCACCTCCGCCCCGCGCCGTCGACAGGCCGGGCGCGCGCAGGCCCGCGCTGCCCCGGAGCCCCGGAGGCGCGCACAGGCGGCCGCCCTCGGCGCAGAGGCGGCCCCGACCGCCCGGCCCCGGCCCCGACGGCGCCCAGAGCGGGGAGCCCGGGGCCGAGCGGCCGCGCGCGGGCGCTGGGGACCCGGCTCGAGAGCCCTCCCCGGGGCTGGCGGCGGGGCGCAAGAACGCGGGGCTCCGCGGCTCCTAGCGGGCGGGCCGCCGGCGCCCCCGCGGGACCCATAAAGGCTACTTTGTTACAAAGCGCCTCGGCTGAGGATCGCGGCCCCAGCCCCCGGTGTCCCCCTGTAGCTCCTTCGCCACAGGCCCCTAGTCCACTTGCCTCTGCCCCACAGACCCCTAGTCCACTGCTGGGATCTGTCCTTGGGGGCTGGGGTGGGGGGATTAGGGGAGCGGGATGGGGAGTCTGCCCTACTGGGAGGGGAGAAGCTCCCCACAGCCTTCTCCTCCGCCCTCCTGGCGGCCCCCCGTCAGGGCCTGGGCTCCTATCACCCCGACTCCCTCTGGGACTGACAGGAAGAGCTCCCGCAGCCCCACAACCCACGCAGCCCCTACTGCCGGACTCTCGGGTCCCCATGAAAAGGAGGGCTCCCTCACACCCAGCAGAGGGGGCTGCCCTCACCCTGCCCCAGCCCAGCCCCTTTCTGGGCCTTCAGAGCCCACGCAGGGGCTCTGCACCCCCCTTTGCCTCCCATGGCCCCTAAGATCCCACAGAGGCTGAGCACCTAGGCCGCGGGTGAGGGGCACATGGCCACCGCAGGGCAGCCCCGAGGGACGTGCTGGGCCAGCACTGGCCCCACCCAGGCCAAGCCATGCATGGCTTCAGTGTTCCCATTCCTCATAGGCCCAGCCCTGTAGTTGAGGGAGATTTAGGGCCTCGGATGTGTCCAGGCCCCCTGCTACCTCTAGATGTCCAGAGCCACCAATAATCCCCTCTCCCTTCCCCCCAGCCGCCACACCTTCCCAGGCCAGATGCTGGGGTCCCTGCAGCCCAACCCCCAGCCACCAGCCCATACCCCCACCAGCTTGTACATCTCCTCCTCTGCTCCCTCGTGCGCTCCTGTCCCTCACCCCAGCAAATGGTTACCACCGAGTCACAGATGCCCTCCTCCTGACCCACCGGGTCAGGGGCTGCTGGAACCGGCTCTCTGTTCTGCACTGGAGAGCTGGTGGGACCTGGGGTCCACAGGGGTCTGCGGTTCAGCCACTGCTGGGGGGGCACCACTAGGGAGCACTGTGTGCCACCATGTCTCAGGCCCCGGAGCAGAGGAGTGTCGCCAAGGCAGGGACTGGCATCTCCCATCCCTCCCAGACCACCCGCAGGACCCCTGCCACCCCAATGCACTTTGTTGCACTCTAGGATATGGGGTCCCCAGACCAAAGTCAAGAAGTACACATCGCCATGGGCCTGGGGTCCAGGAGCCCTAAGCTCCCTCCCAGCATGTCTGGTGGTCCATCCTTGGGACTGGCCGAGCTCAGCCATGGGCCGCTGTGCAGCTGCATCTGTTGGCTCTGTGCTCTGAAAGCCAGGGAGGGAAGAGGACCAGCGTCCATGGCGTGGGGGTGCAGGAGGGGGTGCCCCTCCTGGGCAAGCCAAGGGCACCCAGGCCCTTGTGAAACGCACACCTGCACCTTTGGGGTCCAGGCTACGTTCCCTGCTGGCATCCAGGCCACTCCACATTTCCTGACACACCCCCTGGGACCTCTGTGCCCCATGTCCCAGCTCACATGCTTCACTGACACGCCATCAGCCCTGCAAGCCCCATGGGCCACTGCCCCACACACAGTCATGGCTCCTGACGTGGCCCAGTGGTGCCGTCCCCAGAGCATCATCAACGTGGCGCTCACGGAGCAGCCTGAGGCCCCAGTGACAGCCTGCCCCCCCTCCTCGGGCTCCCCCAAAGGCATGTGTGCTGCTCTGGAGTCCCTGGCACCCCCTTGAGAGCCCAAATGTCAATAAACGAAATTTCCCAAGAACTACCGCTGTTCGTCCAAAGCCCCGGAGGGGATGGCCACTCCCCTGCCCCCTATCTGGATCCCCCAGCCCCACCCCGCTCGCATGTGGCCCCGAAGGGCCCTCGCCAGCCAGAGCCGGAAGGACTGCCGGGGAGAGGAAGGCCAGAGATGGAGTTTGGGGTGCTGTGGCCCAGGGCACCCGAGCATCTGGAGGTGCGCCGTGGATCCCAGCGTCCAGATGACATGACAGGCGGCACAGAAGACGGGTCAGGGCCCTCAGGGACTCGAGCAACTCCTCCCTCGTGGAGTTTGATTTTCAAGGCAAATACAGGCCCCGAAAGCTGAGTGT